>NC_073703.1:2413676-2726295 GCF_023634085.1 Falco cherrug
GGCATCTTCCTCCTTTCCTTGATGCGCGCACACACACACACATCTCCTGGGCTCTTCCCTCGCCCCGGGGGAGTTTTACGGTGTCTTGAATATCGTGCCATATTTGACGCGGGTACTTGTTAATGCTCACAAAGTGCAGGGTCTCTGTGTCACAGGTGGTGGTGCAGGGCACTAAGCCCTCCAACCCTTCGCCCATTAGCCACTTGTTTGTCTCAGCTGCCATTTCACGGGGCACATGCTCCTTGGTCCATTTGTCCACCCAGGCCTGGAACCGCTGGTGCAGCCGCTTGCTCACTCTTTCATGGGACTACAGAAATAGGAAGAGGTGTTAGAAAAAAGTGGCTTTGGCCCCCAAACCGCAGCATCACACAAAGCTCAGCTACCAGCCGACACAACCAGCAGATCAACAAGCAGGGGGAATCAGTACCAGGCACCAGCCCTTGCTAACAACAGAGGAAAAGCTCTGATAAAGGCCCCTGGGTCTCCTCTCTTGCAGTGTCAAAATGAACTGAGAAATACCAAAAGGTTTATACTCTTGGTTTAATACAGCAGCTCTCAGGCTGGGGACACAAACCATACCACATGGGAGCCCCAGAGCTGCGTGCCCAGCATGGAGGCTCTTCTGCATCACCCAAAAGATGCCACCTCCTCCTCCTCCTCAAGCAGCCAGGAGCCAAGGCAGACCCCAGACCAGGCAAGCCCTGCTCTCCCTAGCCCTCGGGGTCTGCCTCCAGCCTGCCATGAAGGGACACAGCCCCAGGAGAGAACAAGCTCAACATGCTTTACACACCTCGGGGGACCCAGCTGCTATGGAAAATTAAGAGCCTGGTCAGGTCTGAAAGGTTTGACAACCCCTGGCTTAACAGAAGCATGAGGAGAGGAAAAACTGCACACAGTTTTGAGTAAGAGCATCATCTGCTTAAGGAATGTAAAATCCAGGAGAAACGGTTTAAAGCCATGGCTTGAAAGCTATGACTACAGTCATAACTAAAACCAGCAAATACAATTAAACCTCGACATTAAAACTTATTTATATTTGCTTTGTTCTCCCAAGGACTGACTGCTCGGTGTTAACTGTTAAATCCAACAGATTTGTAGTTCAGTGTAGCTTATGCAGCTCCTTCGGTGTACTGCAGTAACCAAGGGGCTATGCTGTGTGCTATATATTTGACAGTTCAATAATTTGACTTATGTTCAGATTCTCTGTGAAAACCACTGGCACATAGTATCCTGTTTATGAGATTGCTTCTCCTGGAGATTTGTGCCAGCTGAATGGACTACATGGAATTCAATCAAAATCCTCTGTACCAGCTTTTCAAAGAGGCAGTACCGAGACAAACCACTTTCATCTGATGTGAATGCAAGTTTAACAAAATTACTTTACAACTAATTAAATAAAGCCATTATTTGTATTTCATCAGCAAGAAACAGATGGGAAGTATTGTTTCATGATTCTAAATACGTGACTAAAACAGAGCTGTGAAGGATGATTTACTAGGCAGGAAGCAGCACGCACCTCTCCCGCTCCCTCAGCTCCCCATGAATTTTCTCAGTGGTCAGTAGTTTGCTCAGAAAAGCAATTAATTTAATAAACTGAAAACGTCTGCAGCCACAGAAGAGACTACTGCTGACAGAGCCTCTCAGGCACCTCTGCTTCTAGTTGCTTAAGTCAGTGACTTTTGCCAGAACCTGGCAGGTTTCACTTTCTTTTACATTCTGGCATTGTAAGCAATGGCACTATAAGCTCTTCAACGTTGTGTTTTAAATAGATTGTAGTAAAATTACAGTAAAGTATTTAAAACCTCAAGTCTAAATAGCCCGACTAGAACCGGAGTTTGTTGTTAAAGCTCTCTGGCTTTCTCTATTGGATGGAAATTTTCCCATGGGATGAGAAAAGTAACTGAATGTCAAAGCGTTCAGAAGACCAGATCAGCTTTCTCCAACCTAATCCTCCTGAATTTGGCTGATCTGGAGTCACAGGCTGTTTTCATCTTGAAGAAACCCCAACCTCTACAGCTCAAGAACCGCCAGAGAGCCTCCTGCATCTGCTCTCCCCTGCCTCCCCACCTATCCCAGTCACCCTCTCCTCCTTTCCCTTGCCCCAACAGTTACTTTTGGCACACAGAACCAGAAGCAAATTTGAGTCACTTCAAAAAGTCAATTTCCAATTTAAACAATCAATCGCAAACACTGGCTGCAAGATGCGAGATGTCACAGACCCTTAGATCCAGGGCTTTCGAGCTCTGGGAAAACATATATGGGGATTTTTCTGTATGGGTGGCCTCACTGCTCCCATCCGTGCCACAAAACCAGCTTTTCCAGAGCTGCTGGTTGTGCTCTGCGACCCGAGGGCTCCCGCTCTCCATGACTTTGGGGACAGGGAACAATGAGGGTATGGTACCCAGCGGGAGGATGAAGAGAGTTGGAGGCAGAAGAAGAAAAGATTACACCTTGGGAACATTCAGGAGATCTTTAGTGCCTGCAACTGGTAGCTTCTGGCAACACCAAGGCCACTAAACATTACCGATCAGGATCCCCGAGGACATTTCATCTGACTCTCCCCACCTGCCTTTTGGGAGCGGGGGGTCCCAGGAAACACCAACGTCCCACCCCAGTCTTTCCACTCACTCCTACCTGCTGAGCTCGCAGCAAAGCGGTCCTCCTGTACATGTAATCCTCCGATTTGATGACGTACACCATCTTATAGGAGTTCAGTTTGAATTTACACTCCAGCTTGTCCAAGCTCTCCACGTTCTCCATGGACTTTTTACTGTTCCCCTCCTTTCCTTCCTTCTCCTGCTGCTCCCGACCACGCTGACACTTACGGATCCGCCTCAGATTCCTGCAAACCAGAGAACCCCTCTTGGAATTAGTGCTTACCCTCTAGCGCTACTAGGCTGGATGCAGCTGGTGGACCTGTGCTGGCCCCTCAGCTGGCAAACAGCTTGGAGCACAACGGCCCATTGCAGTTCTTCAGGCTCAGACCCCTACAACAGGTCAGCCCACTAGGTTTACCTTATTTCTGAAATTACAGCTATAGTGCAATCAGCTCCCCACTCACGAGCAGCCCTGACGTAGCACCCACCATTTTCAGGTAGGGGGTTACTGTAGGCCAAGGCAGGACTGCCAACAAAAATGTCATCTGGCAAGTCACCAGCCCTCACTCCTTCTGCCACCTGTGGGCCATGCCACCTCTGTCACTGGAGAGCAGGAGCCTGGGGAGGACCCACAGGATGAATGGCAGCACGGTACCTCTACACCACGCTGCCAGGGTAATGGCTTCTGTCGTAGCATTAAAATACAGGCACGACTGACCGGCCAGCAGTGCGACGGAGCGCGGTCGCCCTGCCCTGAGCCCACATACAGCCCATCAGGCAGGGTTCACAGCACAGCCCAGCCACTCACCTTGGCAGGAAGACTGGTTTCTGGGCCAGGTGCTCCCGGAGCTCAGGGGAGGTAGAATCGGAGTTGACGTACCGCTCCACGTAGTCTGACCAGCGCTGGAAGCAAGCACAGAGCACAGATCAGCCACTGCCTTCCCACCAAACAACACAGAATGGTTAAGGAGGCTGAGCTAGAAGTTATAGGTTTTGGTTTTTTTTGAACGTTCCGTGCATCTTATCTCCAAAAAGGCAAGTATAACATTTCTCTATACAGTTTTGAGATCTTTCTGATACAAAATAAACCTAGAAGGATTTGCCCACTCACACCACTGAAATCTTTACAGTGTGTCACTGATGTTTCTTTGTGCTAACAGACAACAGTCAACTAGACACCCTCGTCCAGCACACCCTTGACCATCCCAGTCAGCTGTCTGGACAAACCGCTCTTACCTCTGCTTCTACAGGGTCATCAGAGTTCTCCTCTTCTGTGTCCAGCAGTTCAATGGTTAACTGAACTTGACCTCTGCTCTGAATGAACATCAGCTATAAAGAAAAGGCAGAAGGGACTTCAGTAAAAGGTTTCAAAGAGAAAAAACAACCTCCACTTCTCAGTGGGGCAAAGGGAGAATGAAGTAAGTTGGCGTAGTTTTAAGGGAAAAATCTGTGCTTCCCACATGCCTGGCAGTGAAGGGAAAGCACCAGCCAAATTGCACAATCTTTGAGGAACAGAAAAATTGCGAAGCTTTTTGAAAATCTTTTCTTTTTGTTGTTGTTTTTGGAGTGCTGCAGTTCCTTCTTGAGCCCCCAGAATAAGTTTGGGGGCAAGGGAAGAGAGATTATACACGCAGGCTTTTATCCAAAGTACTTTACTCTCTCAGAAAGGGCCTGAGCACTTCCTGTATCTCAGGCGAAGGAAGCACGGATTTGATTAGCACAGTGCACGTTTATTTAGCAATGTATGCAGTCAGCAATGACTTAAGGCCCAGTCAGTCAGTATTAGCAGATCTCCCCACAGTCAACAAAGGTTGAGACACAAGAGAAACTGGAGAGTTTGAGCTAACAAATTAAAGCCAGTGACAGCAAGCAGTCAATAAGATACAACCCAAAGATGTTATGAAGCACAAGAGATATTAATTGCTGTTCAGGAAATACATTTCTCTTTGAAACCTTCTCTCTGAAGCATCCTTATAGAAGGATTAATCTATGATGTGCCAAAAGCTGGGGACACGCATGCTTTGGTTTTGGTTGAGTTAGCGTTAATTTTCTTCACAACAGTTAGCACGGGGCTATGTTTCGGATTTGTGCTGAAAACTGTGTTGATAATTCAGGGATGTTTTCATTACTGCTGTGCAGTGCCTCCATGCAGTCAAGGCCTTTTCTACTCCTCACACCACCCCACCAGTGAGCAGGCTGGGTGTGCACAAGGAGCTGGGAGGGGACACGGCCGGGACAGCTGACCCCAGAGATGTTCCGTGCCGTATGACATCATGCTCGGCATAAAAAGCTGGGGGAAGAACAAGGTGGGGAGGGATGTTTGGAGAGATGACGTTTGCTTTCCCAAGTAACTGTTACATGTGATGGAGCTCTGCTTTCCTGAAGATGGCTGAACACCTGCCTGCTGATGGGAAGTAGGGAATTAATTCCTTGTGTTGCTTTGCTTGTGTGCGCAGCTTTTGCTTTACTTATTCCACTGTCTTTATCTCAACCCATGAGTTTTCTCACTTTTACTCTTCTGATTCTCTCCCCTGTCCCACCACGGGACAGGGAGTGAGTGGCTGTACGGAACTTAAGTCACTGGCTGCAGTTAAACCACGACAACAGGTCACCAAAACTTTCCTTTCAACTTTCCAAGCTACAGAAAGCCCTCAGCACTCTCAGGTGCCTAAACAAGGCTCCTTTTTTAAAGGACTGTTGCCTCTCCCTTCTTAAAGGGCACCCCCTCACTGCTTGCTGCTTTTACACCACGGTTCACAGCCCAGCTTTACCTTGAAACAGTTCTCCTCTGACATGAGCTGCTCAGCTTTGCGTTGGTACGCAGCCTCCAAAAGAGTACGAGAAGACTGAGAGGCAAGAAGACCTCCTGTGGCTCCATTGTTGTTCTCTGACAGGTAGAGGTCCGTTACCTGCACACAGATCTCATCACTCACTATGTGTTGGAGCTGCAAAAAGGAAGAACACGGGAAAGGTGTTTGTCAAAGAGTATGCTACATGCCCATCAGCACAGAACAGAAAGAAACAAAGACGTAACCATGGGTTTAAGCCCTAGCCAAAAAAAAAAAAAAAAAAAAAAAAAAGAAAAAAAGAAGAAAGAAAAAAAAGGCTAAAAAAGCATGAGTTTAAGGCTACATCTTTAGTAACTTCTTCCAGTTGTGATTATCTCTGCTGCTACTGAAAAAAAACACATTATCTTTAAAAAAAAAAAATCAGCAGGTGGCAAAGTACAACTACTTGGAATATAACTACGTGCAGAAAACATCCTGGTCAGCAGCAGGGGAGGAAGGGCTAAAGCACTGTGACACAGCATATCCCCTCCTCAGCAAGGGGCTGCTGCTGCGTCTGAGGAGAGAGGTGGGAGATTTAGTATCAAATCCTTATTTTGTACAAGTTTAAAAATCAAACGTCGCTCAACTGTCTTTTGAATTCAGTTCATCTCTGGACTGAATTAAAGGGCTGCTGAAAAGAAAAGCAGCTCTACCCTTCTGAAAGAGTAAAGGCTTTTCAAGCCATTCCACTTCCAGCCCCTTATGTCTGTTTTTCTTCTTTATGCTACAAAAAGACACATGAAGAATTTTTCCCTCGGTCACACATTCCTCCTACCAGCCCAATAAAAGGACTAGAGTTTAGCAGCCAAAACGAGCTTCTCAAACAGCCAGATAAAAAGAGACAAAGCTTTGCAGAAAGGGCATGCACTGCTCCTACGGCACTGGTGAAAAGGAAGGAAATTACTTAAATGTCATTTAATTATTTTTCAAAGTTAAAGCAAGATTAGCTACGGAGATGCTTTGAAGCTGAACCCTTATACCCTAAAACTTCTGGAAAACAAAGGGGGAACTCTATACACACAGAGATGATACTCTCAATAATTTAAATGCATTAGCCATTACCTTTTGTCATGTCTCTCTACATCAGCGTTAGAGCTTGGTTAAAAAACACCCAGAATTTACCTGCTTACCCCTGAAATTCCCCACTTAGGCATACAACACTGCCCCTCCGACGTGGGCCTGGGCTCTCACTGTAGCAAACAAGACAGCTACTTTCTCTCCCCAGACCCATCCACCCTCCAGCCTTTGCTGGCAGTCACCTGTCGAACAATGCTCTGGATCAGCTTGTCCATGGTAAAGGCGATGTAGGCATGAATGGTGAACATTTCACGCAAGGAGTCCTCGTACTGCGACGAGTCCATGTTCCCATCGAGGAGATTGCGCACCATGTCCAGGAAGGCTGGGTAATAATCCTCAACATCGATGTCCACTGCAACAAGAAAGAAAGGGAGAGATGAAGACACCCCCCAGAAAGGGCTGCTTTGAGCTTTGGTCCTCCGACTACCCACTCAAGCTGAAGGGTTACTGGGATTGGCTTAAATTTGTCTTTTACAGACATTTAAATGAGCACTTTTAAGGCCACAGGTACTTTCATAATCTCTTGCTTTCAAGCCCTAGCCTTCCCCAAGAGGTTATTTCTGAAAGACGGTTTGAAAAGCTTTTAGTTAGGGAACCCAAGGATACTTTAGATATGTGTAAATGAAAGCTCTTAAGAAATAACCGCTACGTATTACCATTCCGCTACTCAAGTCCCATGTACCCCACACCCTCCCATCTCCTCCCTCAGTTCAGTGCTGCCCAGTGACAAAAAGGGAGAGATCCGCACACACACACCCCCCTCCCCCCCATTTTACAGGGGGGGTACATCTTACAGTCAGGGCTGTAACACGCCTGATGACACCAAACAAGCCCTGTAGACATGCTACGAATAGAAGCATCTTTCTTCCCCAGCCTCCCACCAGAAGTGACTCACTAGGCTCCTTCAGTCGCAGCTGGATGGCAGGACTGTCGCCCTTGTCTCGCTTGATGCCCAGCACTTCCCTCTCCCACTCCCTTTCCCGCGTCTCCTCTTCGATCTGCCGCTCAGCCTGGGTGCAGATCCTCAGCAGCCGCAAGCACAGGATCTGATGCAGCCGCATGAATATGTACCAGTTGCTGTTCACGTAGAAGAGGTTGTAGACCTCATCCATGCCCCGCAGCTTCTGGGCCGTCGTGTTGTTGAACATCAGCTTGGTTTTGGGAGGACTGCCCCCAACACCGTTGTGCTTTTTTGCAGCCCCAGTAGCTTCGTCCACATCCATTTCCTCTTCTTCCTCCTCTTCCACATCCGAGAGTTCACCTCGCTGAGCGAACAGCAGGTCTGGAATGAAGTGATACATGATCTGCTTGATTTTGTACTTGTCCTCCTTCTGGATTCCCGTCTGCCGCTTCACATGGTGGATGATGAGAGAGGCAGCATCTTCCAGGATCTGCTTGTCTTCATACGCTAGTGATAGGTGTGGGCCTGTGGGCACTCCGGCATTGTCTTCTGAAGCCTGCTCTTGCCTCTGCGAATGAGAAACACAGCACAACATTTAGTCCTGAACACCCGTCTCCACCCAAGACCCTTTCAGAAAGCTCTGCCAGTGTTGCAGACTCCCTTTTATCGAGCAGCGAGGAACGGGAACCGAAACTGCACTTGCAAAGTACATAAGCCTTAGGGAAGGAAACTATTGGTGACCATCTTACCTCATCATAGATGCTTTCAATCTCATTGAGGAGGCTCTTTGACCTCAGGACCTTGGTATCATTCTGCTTGAAGTTGATGCCCTGGTGGTCCAAGGATTTCAGGTAATACTTCTCATTTTGCTCTCGCCAGACTTTATTAAATCCTCTCTGGGCTTCTCGCCACTCTTCCTCTTTCATCTTTAACCTTGGATCGAGAAAACAAGGGTGAGCTAAGAGGTCTACTCTGAGCATGTAAGGAAAACCTAGGCCCATGGTTTCTGGCCAGTGTTGAGAAGGGCTGAACTCTTCAGGAAATGAGCATAAATGAAAGCCGTCCCACAGAACGGTGCCTTACAGGAGGAGCACCCTGCACGTGCTCTTCTAAAGAAACCCCTCTGGGCACGCCAGAAGAGCTAGGGGGCTTAGCGTCCATTTAGCCTCGCCACCCACAGCAGGGAGAGGGGCTGAAGGGGCAGGAGAGCCACAACAGCTGGCCCAGGTCTCTCAGAAATCCCAAGAAAGTCGTGTAGCTCCAGCTGCTGAAATGGGCAGCTTAGTTTGGACGATTAACAAAGTTATTGCCTTGCAGCACGGACACCTAAGCTTCCTGGGAATGGACCACTGAGCCCTAGCTCAGGATCTCAAGCAAAGCAGCCCTGATGCAGCTCAAGAGCCAGCTCCCAGGAAGAGTGTCCTTGCAGCCAGGTAGCAAAACTGTGACCTAGCAGTTACCCTGGGCAAGGCTGTTACCCCCAGCTCCCAGAGCCCTGAGAAACAGGACCAACAATCCCACAGAGATGAGAAGTGGTCAGGGAAGAGTATCACCTGCTTACACTCTTCCTTGAGCTTCCCCAAGGAGTTGCAGAATCCACTCCCTTTTCTTGACCGAGGAAGGGGAGGTTCACAACAGAAACCAGGCTGGGAATCTGAGGGTAGCACAGCCACTGCAATCTGAGCCCACAGGCATGTACAGCCACAGGATTTGGAAAGGGATCAAATTTAGCCCTAGAACAATCCACACAGCACAGTTTCCTCACCTTACACACAATGCTGACACCAGGGGAGAAACCAGGTTTAAAGAGGAGACAACAAAAGCTCTACATCCCTCCAGGTGAGCTGGAGGGTTTTGTTTCAGAAGGGCAATTCCCTCTTTCTAGGCGATTATTACGAAATACAGCAACTGACCAAACATAAAAGCATTTCTTAATTTACAGCCTGGTGGAGGTCACACCCTTTAGGGGCAGCAATTAGCTACTTTTACATAAATCTGGATCACGTATGATGCGCTATCCTTTGGCAGAGCCCCCAGGGGAGGGTGCTAGAGCAGTCAGTACCTCTTCAGTACAATGGGAACAGCCACGGATGGGTTCTTCCGAAGTCCATCAATGATGTCAGCTGCTTTGTCGGCATATATCCTCTGGAGAGCCTTGCGGTGGATCACCTCCGAAGTGCCACCCAGAGTGTTGTCCAGCCGGAATTTGGCCTGCTCCTCAGCAGACAAGCGCGAGAGTTTCTTTTGGATTGCCTCAAGGACGCGAATCGTTGCCAGGTTGGTCTCCAAGACAACATCCAACTGAAGGGAACGGTGCATTAGCCATCATTGAATAGGCAAAACATGATACTACACAGAGGCTAACATTTAAGCGACATGAAACACGAAGCCATGCATGCTTAACAAGATGTACTTGAGCAGTGGTATCCATATTTGGCTGCTCTAAAATAATCCAATTATATTTTATTCGCTTCCTAGATAATACTGCATAAGAATTTAAAGGCTACTAGAATGATACCGTTCAGAAATTACATTTTCCACCTGGGGATAGAATACAACTGATAGTTACTCTACAAAAGGACGTGCCGAACCTGAGCGTATATGGGTAATTGCCAAGTGAAGTTCCACTTCAAGTCAAGATGTCAATCAGTTAACATCTTGCACGTATCACTTTTCAGATTATTACAGGGGAACACATGTTCTCATGCGCTACGTGGGCAGTAAGAATAGGAAAAATGTATTATGTACTGGCCATCGAACAATTTCATCTGGAGCAATGTGAATGAAATGCTCTACACAAAAACTGAAGGGCAGGGGTGGTAGCTTGGAGCAAGACGTGATTATGCAGCCGCTGCTTCTTGCATTAAAAGAACATAAACTTTTATGCCAAAAAAACCCGGGTGACAGACACAATAAAAATAGATTCTAAGAAGCAGTATTAAAGGTATAATTATATCAAGATCATTAACTGTTCACAGAACCCCAAGCTTTCAGAGACACAGATCAAGGAGAAATAATTTACCTCGAAACGCTCATCCTCACACCTGTAGATGTGCTCTTCATATTGTGTCTTCTTGGAGCTCACAAATGTGGAGTCTTCAGACCAGGACGGAAAGGAGACCCAGGTGTCATTCAAAACCTTCGAGGAAGACAGGGGAGACGAGAGTCATGGTCAGTCTTCTGAGAGGGTCATACACGGCCAGCTCTGAGGCCAGGCTTCTGATGGGAGGATCTAACTCCCCAGTCGGAAAACCATGTGCCCCTTCCAAAGCCCAACATTCACAGGACAACTCCAAACAGCCAGAACCAAAACATCCAGGCAGTCTGAAAAATTCATTAGCTGGAGCTATGAGAAAAAAACTTGGAAGGGAAGAGAAAAATAAAGGTGAAAGGAACTTTTCTGTTACTTTGGATTAGTCAACTGCAACCAGCTGGTCTACCATGTGTGTGATTCACCATCGACAACGCCGGGTGGTCATCACGCGAGACGTGACTGTTAGACAGCACGTGGTTTCTGCCTCCAAGTAAGGCTAATCGGGAGTATAAATCCATACACCAGCAACACCTTTCCTGACAAAGCAGCTGAGCACCTGCAGCTTTAACCACTTCCAAAACAGGAACAGAACACTCAAAAAAACCTCAAAGAGGCCAAAGGCAAACAAACAAGGATTTTGGCAGGCAGTCTTGAAAGTCAGGCCCAGTTTTCATAAACCCAAAGCCTAAACAACGAGTCATTAGATTTCACAGGAAGAAAAGTCTGTAAATACATCACACAAGACACTTTTGAGAGACATGTCAAGACTTAGATTACACAACTGCAATTGCCTTTTGCCCAGGTTATTTTCAATATTCTGCTGGCACTTCAGCTGAACGCCTATCACCACCACCTAACTGCGTGACTTGGTCACCCACATTTGTTCTCCTCATCTCTCAAGGAGCGTAAGGACCCAAAACCCACGATGCTCCCGAAGGGCAACCTACTCACTACGTGTTGCGTGTGCCACTGTTGACTGCAGCCACCCAGGGAAGGGATTTCGGGGGCTCTCCCCTCCTCCAGTGAACGCTCTTAAGAGACACGTTCATTAACTGGCCTTCAGCAAGCTCACTCACCTCCAAAACATTACCTTCAACACCAGTGAAGGAACAGGATCAGCCAGAACCAACCCCACTTTGATCAAAAGGTCATTAGAACACATTAAAGGACTCAATGAGTATATCTGATCCTGCAGGACCTCGTTGGGAGACCAGCTCTGACTCTTGACCAAGAAGGCTGGATCCCTGTAGGGAGCTGGTTTCCCAAAGCAACACACCATTTCCAAAGACAAGAGGTCTTCTTAGCATTTCAGATGGAAAAAAGAAGCATGTGAGGGATATGTGGGAGAACCTGTCTACAGAAAATGTGATTTTCTTTCAAAGCTGGACTAGACACAACTCTGAAAGAAGATTAAGTGGGAATTTGGGTTAAAAGGTAGCAACAATCTTGAATTACATGCCACCTTGAAAAGACCCCTGAGATCACATTAAGACCATAGAGAAAACTAGTTCTGTCATTCCCTACTTAGAGTGCTTAAGTTTGTAATTGTAGTGTTCTTTTCACAGGTTATGCTACGTAAAACATCATACATATATAATGCCCTTATGTTATCTTGAAGTAGTCGAACACCACAAGTATTTGTTGTGTTTTGTTTCCAGCTGCTCTCTCACGCTTCATGCAACCCCCTCACAAGCACCACTGGAGAAGAGCTGATGCCAACCATCAAAGCCACGTGGGTATTGCACCTACCAGCCAGCTCCCAGCATAACCCATTCCTAGACTGACGCCTTACCCTGTGCTACAGCTTCTGGACATGCTCCAGATGTTTGCAGGATTGCCAAGTGCTCACTTGCCACAAGGAACACCTCAGGGTGTGCTCACCTCAGGCTCAGACATGTACCACGATGATCCTGAGCCAGGATGGTATGCCCGCACACGCCCGGGTGCAGGAGCGGCACGGCTCAGTGCTGGATCAGTGCTAACCAGGCAGCTGCCTGGCCCCAGCTCCATGCCCAGCACCAGCTCTGGGGTGCAGGCAGCAGCACAACCCTGCTGCACAGGAGCAGATGTGCCCCGACACCCCCAGGAAACTTCTCAGCACAGAGCAGGGGTACAAAATAAAGTCCCCATTCTTTTCTTCTGTTCCGCTTGCCCTTGCTCCATCAATAAGGCTGGGAAGAGCCTTCCTCTGTCATGCAATTCCCATCTGAGAGCACCTTACCTCTTTACACAGCGGAGTCCGCCCCGTGCACTTGGGTTGCTGGTAGCTCTTGGGTAAGGCTCGGTAGCTGGAGCCCAGTCTTTTACAGGAGGCATAGTCTATCTCCATGGCAATCCCCTCGGTAGCCCGTTCCTTCGGATATGTCTCCATGTGAACAGACTCTTTATATCCCAGAAAGTTTTTAAACCAAGTGAACAGCTCTGGGAATTTCCTAAAAATAAAATAAAGTGAAACACTAGCTAAGTAGAAAATCAAACAGCACTGAGCTGCGATGCCGAGGCTAGAATCGATTGCTATAGACAGTGTCCAAGACAACCCTCTGAACTATCAGTCTAGTGAGAGAGGACACTCTGCTCAATCCCACTCCCACAGAGCCTGATCAAACGGGAAGCGAGAACCTGTTTGTTGGTCAGGTGGCAGACTGCTCTCAGTGCAACTACGGTGCTTTAGGATTACCTTCTCGTATTGCCAGGGATACGCAGACAAGCACCCATACATCCTCCACATGCCTGGTGGGTGCAGACCCTGTGAGACAGGCGGCAAGCAAGGAGCAGCAGCCAAAGCTTTCGCTGCAGGGTCACATTTGGCTCTCCTAAACTACCCCTGCAGCGAACCCAGACCAGATTCCTAATTGTCTGCCAACATTCTTAACCTTAAAACAGACCTTGCCTTTCCAAAAGCAGCAATAAGAAACTAAAAAGCAATTCTGTAACTACACAGTAAAAGGTTTCAGTGCTGAGCAATCATTTCAAGCAGTGCTGCCTCCCCAGACTACACTGACCAGCACAAATGATGAAGAAGCCTTCGCTTGCAAGGCCCAAGTTCGCCTGCTTGCGGAGAAAAGTTTTCTGAAGAATTTATTAGTCTAAAATAGCGCATCTGTTCAACCCCTCTTATCTCATGCAACTCTCCAGCTACATGAGGAATTGAACCTGTTACTGAGGCTAATTGAATCACTGCTCATTTATTGCTTTTTCATTACATGACAGAAGATAATGTCCAACTCCAGAATAAGAAAATTGTATTATACCTTTCCCAGTACAGATATTCACCCTTATAGCTAGAAGCACAGAGAGTAGATGGGAGAAATCCAGAATTTTTTGTTGAATATTTCACCTTTCCTAGCTAAAGGTAGCATCCTGCTGACGCCTGACTAATTCCAGTGGAGCTATGGAGAGACTGGAGGCTCACTGGGGCAGCTTCTTTGCACAGCAGATAGTGTAATGGGGTCCTGAACCCAATTTACGTTGCTATTGCCTTCTCCCTTGGAATCAGGAACTCAACTCATAGGAAGAAGGAACATTAAACTTGCTGCCCAAAGTTGATGAAACGGTATCAGTTGGTTTTAGCAGATTAATACAGAGTTGTTTTGTATACTACTGGCAATTATGGCAGTCATAATTCCTGTTTAAACTATAGTATTCCTTATCGGGTTTGGCTTCACGACAAAATTCAGCTGCTTTTTGCTTTCTGGAAATTTTAGTTGAGTTTATATCAGCACTCTTTTTTTAGGGGACATTTTCTATGTAATTACACAATCTTTTCCCAAATGAAATAATCTGCGATTCCAGAGCAAGAGACTGCAACAACAGACTGCTAAATAATTGTTTGCTCTTCTGAAGAAGGAACAAATACAGCAAGCAATACCGGCACTGCTCTTGAATGCTGCCTGCCTGCCAAGACATAGCTAGGAGCTCCCCTCTTACCTCCTCTTGGCTAAGGAATAGAAAAGGGCAGTGCAGAAGAGCATGAAGTTGGAAAGAAAACTGAAGCAGAGCCTGTATTGACCTGCTCCAATGAAGGAAAAGTCTGAAAGCCTAAAGCACGTGGCCCCTGCACACTATCAGCCACTGAAGGGCTTCCAAGCACTACCAGCATCTTCCTGCCCACACGGCAGCATGTGGCACCTTACCACGTACATTCATGACACTTGGGCCGAGCTGGAGGGAACAGGAGATGAGAGAACGCACTGCCACAGAGGCAACTCATGCAGCCACGGAACAGACAGACAATTAAGCAGCGGCAGGCTATCCAGCTACAAGTCGAGCCAACCAACAGCCCAGGAAGTGGGCAGCACAGGGCGACTCCATCTCAGATGTACTTTGTGGCCCAACGAACCACCGCCTGGCTCCCAGAGCAGCCGTCCCCCTCCATACCACGCCACCACACCAGATACGTTCCCCTGAACGACCACAAAAATTACTGTTTCTTCCCTGGCTTCAGAACAGAAACAGACCCAGCAGATTAAACTTCTCACTTCGTGTAAGGAAATGTGCTCCACTTACCCCAGGAATGGAGAAACCAGCTGCACGAGCTCAGCCCGGGAGATCACCTCCTGGTTGAAAATGACCAGGCAGCGAAGGAAGTTTTCGTATGCTTCTGTGCTACGCAGAGCTTTGCGGACCTTACAGAGAGAAGAAAAAAGAGGCAAACAATTGCAGTCAGGGTGAGAACAAGCTGTCCAGGAGACCTGGACTCAACACTGTGCTTCCCACCGACGCACGGAGATTACGCATGGAATGAGGAGGCAAATCTTTGAGTTGAACAGAGGGTCACTGGCTCCATACACAGGGCCAGACAAACAGATACTGACATGAGCCACCTCTGTGCTGCGTATGCCCTGCGACATCAGCACCCAGAGCGCATCACTCTGAAGAAAGGAGTTCCAAGTGAAGAATGAAATCCCACAAAGAACTTCCTAGCAGCTGGACTATGAAATGCTGGAATCACAGTGTCAGTCATAACTGCAGCACTACAAATGCACCAGGCTGCCTTCTAACACTGGAGAATACTGCAAGTAAGGATCAGGGGTAAGAGACCTGTGCCCTGGGTAGCACCGCTCCAGCCTCTGCCCATGTTACAGCTTAGGTTATCACAGGTAAGCCAGCTTCTGTAACTCTTATCTTCACAGTACAAGGAAACCAAACGATTCATCCCAACACCATTACCTTTCCCAGGAGAACAGTTAGCATCTACGCATCAGACTGAGATCTATCATCATTAAGATATTTGTCATTACAGTTATAATTCTACATCAGGGATTTCTAGGTTTACTCATGTTCACACCTACACATCCTCCGAGAAATAGATTGGTTCCCAGTTACCATTAACTGGTCTACAGCATGCTGCTAAATGCACCACATCATCAGGGAGCAACCAAGACTTTCACCGGCACATGAATATTACTTAAAAGGCTTGTTTAAGTTCACTATATACTCCCCTCTGAGCCATAAGGAAATATAAGGACATCTTAGGGAAGACACCAAGGTACCACTTGGAAACATCCCACATATCCTTCATTTGTTCTGTGTGGTAAACCAGCAACAGGTAACAACTGTGCAATTAGTTAGATTCATCTCTCAAGGAAAAAAAAAAACCCAAACCAAAAACAAAAACACAAAACCCAACGTGGACATGAATCAGCTGCTTTGTAAACTGAGCTCCCACACTGCAGGCAGCTGGTTGCGGATGGGTGCAGCAAGCTGTGCCAACACAGCAAGACATGTCACACACATCATTGGTGGTATGGCGATTTCATAAAGGTGAGAAAAACCTGGAGTGTGCATTACAGGAAAAAAATTCCCTTTCCTCCAAACAAACTGCATGAGCAGCAAATGAAAAGCTGCAGAACGACCTTTGGGGAAAAGACACAAATATCCACGTGAAAAAAGATTACCAGTCTTTTAAAAAAATTAAACGAATTTGACTTAGAGGTTGTATGATACGTCTGAGGTCAAGCTGACAAATGTTACACCGCCCTGATATCTCACATACTTCACTGTGATAAAAATCCGGATGTATACATGCCAAGAACATAAATCAATGACGCGAGACTGCTTGCTCTGACTCTCGCTTCTCACCTTCTCAAAGAAGAGAGATTCTGTCCCCACACCATGTTTGCTGGCTTCCGCCAAAGACTGGTCTTTTAAACCCAGCAGCTTCGGTTTCTTCTGTTAACAAAGAAAAGAAAGGCAAGGAGGAAAAAAAAAAAAAAAAAAAAAAGGGCTGTTCAGCAGAGCAACTTCCCATATTTTGATTATCTGTCCTACGAGGGTTTCAGCTTCCTGACCCCACCATTTGCTTTCAAGTAAAAGAAAGGTGGCTTTCTTTGGAAAGAAACTTGCATGAAAGGGTATGTCACAAGTTAATCTACCAAAGGTTAATCAGTAGCATAGAACTCCAAATATTTTTAATACATTGTTGCATCCTTTCGTGTAACTAGTTGACTGAAACACTATAGTGTATCTCCTATTTCTAACTAGACTGCAAAATTACCAAAATAAATCAAGGGGTTTTTTTCCCATGGCTCACCTGGTTCTTTAAGTCTAACACCTTCCTAAAATTATCATTAACTCTTTCTCTCTCTTGCATTCCACTGCAAGATCCTTTATTGTTCCCATACTAGCACTGCACTCTACATCCTCGGAAATGCCAAAAGCTGCCTCCAAAACAGGTTTTATTTTGCTGCCCTTTATTTGAAGGGGAGGAGAAAGGGCAGAAGGGGAAGTAGATCACTGGGTTTAAATGCTACCATTATGCCTGCTAATTCTTTTTATCACAAAGCAAGATACACCACCTTCAAATAAAGCAGGCAAACTTAGCCTTAACGCACAACCACTAAGCCACCTGGCCACAGGACAATTTTTATTACGCTACAAAGCCCTGCTCTCTCAAAACGTGCGTCATTTGAAAAGGGCAAACTTTGCTAAGAGAATAATCATTCATCATTGTATCATAAGGTTTATCATAGGAAAGATGAGCAAACACGATTCTGCTGCGTCTGCTCCAAGTTCTACTACAACAAAGCTTTCAGGCACACCTTTATCTTTTCCTCTGCTTATCTTCCCACGTGCCTTGGAAACATCGCTAGAAACAAATTTTGGACAAATTTCTTTTGCAACTTTACCAAGACTTTTGCAGCCACACCCCACAAACACTGCTTTATTCACCAATCAAACTACCCCTACGCATTCCGCAGCATCCTAATAAAGTGGGGAAAGCCCTGTTTTTCCCAAGCCAGTAGAGTAACTATTACTACCCTCAGGTACAGGCAAGACCACTGGTTTGTGAAAATCAGAGACAAAGCCTTGCACTTAGAAACAAGGACTTCAAAACAAGTTTCCTTTAAAGGCAAGCATTAGTTCCCGTGTTCTAAAGCTGCAGCCTGTGCTGCAAAAATCACAGATATTCGTAAAACACATCCCTCTCTGCCTCAGCCTCCTGGGAAAAACAGGGCTGCTGAACGAGCAGCACACGCTCTTACCTTCACCGGAGGGGTTGCTCCAGTTCCCGAGTGCCGTCGGATCTGACAGCCATTCTGGTTGGGTCTTTGCTGTTTGTTGTTGAGCTGTGGCTTCTTCACCGTGCCACCATGATCATTTCTTACCGATTCCACTTTCTCTGCAGTTGTCTTACTTAACAGCTTATTTAGAGACAAACCCATAAGACCATTAGAGCTGAGTTCCACACACCCAGGCAAAAAAATCTGCCTGCTCCTCCTAGCTCTAGGTGACCGATGTATTTTACTGCAGTTATTGCAGTCTTAGAACAATCCTTTTAGGCAAAGGGATTGCATTTAAGACTAGTTATGGCCAGAAAGCACAGTCTATCACCCTGATCCCATTCCCACACTCAGTAAAAGATCACTCCAAAAAAACCCCAAGAAACAAACAGCAAAAGCACATTTTTCTGAACTCTGGCTACATACAGAACAGTTTTCCGCTAGGTATTTCTGTTCCAGCCTGTCTCCCAAACAACTCACCACAGAGCTGTTGGCATCAGGCAGGAACTGCCCGAACTCGGAGAGCAGATCCTCCTGGTTCTTGAAGAGACGCGCCACCTGCGCATACACCTCCTGCTCTGTCAAAGCCGGCGTGTAGTTACCTCCTGCCTCCTTGGCGTTACGCTGCTCCTTCTGTCACGGGAAAGAGGAGAAGTGTCAGAAGAAAGGACACACAAACTATTGAAGTGACAAAGAAAAAAAATAAACCCTCGGTGATATAAAGATTGGAACAGCAAAGATCTCAGCACCTTACGTAACGAATCATACTATTGATATGTACCTACACATATTAAATGCCCAACTGGCCCTGGACTAGTAGGAGACTGATCAAGGAAGCGGTTTCTTTACTTTTTAACATAGTACTACAGCCATGTTGTCTCTTCCTGACCCTCATGAAAAAATGTCAAATGCTATTTTTAAAAAGGCATTTCAGACACTTGCAAACAAAAGATGACAGATGAAATCTCTTATTTCATGCTGCTACGTAATCTTCTAACCTGCAAGAATTCTGCTTAGCTTGCTGGCCAGTGCTAATCCAGCAAAAAGACCAAAATGCATGTCTTGGACGGACACAGATAACTCCCCATGGCAGAGAAAGAGAAAAAAACCATACACATACTCAAATCTGCGTTGTTAACACTCACCTGATATGTATGGAGGATCTCCAGGAAGGCTTTGTAGATGTCTGGCTGTCCCTGGAACCGATTCTTGATCTTGTTAACATAGTTGATGGCATGATTAAACTCAACAGGCTGATTGTTCTGCAGGGATGGTGTGGTTCCCAGAGAGATTGTCACAGGCGTGTGAGGTTGGACCGGTGGCGAACGTGGTGATGCGTATGGTGGAATCGGGGGAGTTTGCTGGCTGGCGGGAGTATGTGCCTGCAACTGTGATGGCTAAGAAGAAAAGAAGCCACGTTAGAAATCGGCAGATTCCTTTCTGTTTGCAATAAAGGTACTTTTATTCCCCTTACGGACCACATCCAGACGAAACAACCCAGCACGTAACTGTATCTGATGCCAACAGTGGAACAACATGGATTCAACAGAGGTATCTCCCTGGATCACACCAAGCGGACAATCTCCTGCTACCACATCCAGTCAAACCACCTCTTCCCATACACTGGCCCTGGATGACTTTTTGCTGCACTTCCTTAAAAGAATGGTCTCTTTAAACTGCTAGTAAACAATTATTACTTTTGCAGGTCTAAAGAATTTTAACAATATCTTTTCATAAACTGAACATTTCCTAGTGGTTGTCTAAACAGAAACTGCTGTTAAGAGTCAAAATCAAGAAGTACTATTCCACAGTCAGAGCTGGGTTTTAAAGATTAACAGAAGCACAAATACAGGTAGAGTAAGCAGAAAACTATTATCCAAGAGCAAATAAACAGATAAATACTTAGTGTGCCAGTAGAGACCCTGACTTCCTCAGGAAGACAGAACACCCAGACTATTAAAACTGCTGCTATTAAGAGTTGATTCTCCTTGCTAACTACCTTTGACTGAAACCTGATAAGAGACATATACCATCTCAGAAAATTTTACAGAGGCAACATGCACAGGTATGGCTTGCTCCAACATTGCAAGTTATTTTGCCCCTAGTGAAGAATTCTGGGGCACATAAAAGCAACAGCAAGGGAAAACTGGAATTTCTTTCAACAATGAGACAAAGAAGAGGCAGATAAGGCTCTCAGAGTAATTATTTTGATTATTCTTTTTTAACAGACACCCAACAGCCACAGGAAAATTTAGCAGCAGTTTTGAGGAGGCACCTTCCAAACTTCAAACTTGCACCACACAGTTTTCACGACTGACAGTGCAGATAACCGTCTCAGGATGGCCAGAAGCATCCTATTACAAGACCCTGCCTTGCTTACCTACAGCTTTAGCTCTCTAATAAGGAAATCTCACCTCATTAACTAGCATGTTCCACAGGTTCATTTTCAAGTTTCAGCAAAAATAGTTCAACTTTTTGCAGGTTGATGGGGAGAAAACCACTTAGCCCGTGGTGATGAGAAAGACCGCTGCCTCTTCACTTACAGCATGTACTAGTTCTTTGAAAAAAAGTCTTGAAAACTGGCATAGGTAAGTTAATTCTGGGATGCCTTAGCTTTGCAGTTTTCAGCTTTGCAAATCTTTCAGCCCATTTTTGTTTGCCATTCCTGAACAGGAGGTTGCAAGTCCCACCAGTGCTCATCCAGGATCTTCTAATTGTCACATTTTAAAAATCCTGTACAGTTTAAAAGATTAACCCTTGAAACTATGGGGATTCTTTCCCTCCCTAAGGGTCTCAAATCTTTCTGCATTTTGAGGCTAAAGTACACGAAATTTTATCTAGAGTAAGCTCCCTGAATGCCTATTACCCTATTCTGCTTCCAATCACATAAAACACATTTGTTGAACAGTAGCATCTGGATTACACCTAAAGCAGAGTCAAATTCCCTTTACCATTGAAAGGTCTCTGTTTCAGGCTCGCAAACCAGCACCTAAAGGCACTATCACAGTCATCTTGCCTGAACTCTTGCACTTGAGATTTCGCCAGTTCCTGCACCCATCCAGCTGATGGCTGAACTATACCCTTTAACAAAAAATGGTCCAACCTGAAAGCAAGACTTCAAGCAATGCAGAAACTACCACATAACTAGTCATGCTCTTCCGACTTAATTGCTCCCCGCATTTGAGACACACATGCTTTCACACCAAGAGCAACATCTTTACCACAGCCTCTGTTTTATGGGGAACTTCTTGGAGCTTCAGTTGTTCTGAGGCAATGTGCAAAAAAAGCAGGCAGTTCAACAGGTGCCCAGTGCTTTAACTAGGAAGCCTAGTCTTGCAAAGCCAAATGCATTTCAGGGACCTTTTTCCTGGGGCTGCTAGATCATTCCCTGAATAACCCATGTACATTTTACCAGATGCTCCGAGTACCTTTCAGTTCCCCACTGAAAGCAACAAGGCTTTTCCAAAGCCTTAAGGTGGCTTATTTGAATTATTGTCAAATCAGCTAGCATGCATCTTGAAGTCTGAAAAGGAGAAACAAATCCAGCAGTAGAAGCACAACGCATGCAGGTTCACAAATACTATAAAAAGCAGTGTGGAAGTTCCTTTTTTGCTCCCTAGCAGTTTCAGCAGGAGGCAGCGGGATCCCCATGTTATGGATGTACGTCATTCAAAGCCTCTCACCTTACTGATTTTGGCAGGTGGTGGCTGCGGCGCTGGCTGTGCTGGTGTTGGGGTTGATTGCGCTGAAGGCTGTGACTGATGCTGCGGCTGGGGCTGCGGTTGGGGCTGCAAGCCATGAGTGGGGATCTGGTGAACCTGCCCCGGTGTTGTCACATTCACCATATCGTTCGTCTGCACCTCAATCTTGTAACCAGGTGGCAAGAAGGTGTTGAAACCCATGATCAAGTCTGGGTGGCCCTTGAAGAGCTGCGATACACGGCTGATCACTCCTGGAGTGTCAATACTGGAGAAGGAATAACAACAAAGTGTCACGATCCTCTAAGACCCTCTCAGTGGTACACCAAGTTCTCCAATTCCGAATTTTCCATTATTTTTTTTTACTTTATCACCTCTATATATCTATATATCTATGAAACAATGCAAAACTGATTCCTATAAATACACCACCAAACTTAAGAATGACATTAGAATTGTTTTATTAGCCCAGACAGCATTTTGTATCTATGAGATCTAGTCCCAAGTCTGACCATTATTAATAGGCAGACAACCAGACAGCCAGATGAATCAGCTATCAAGGCTGAACTTGTGAACTCCCACTCTAAGCAGCAATTTAGTATAAATGAAGGGATGCCTCTCAGAAAAGAAAGCACACAACTGCTTTGAAAGTTGTGTTACTCTGCACAGGGAAGGACAGAATTTAGCTCCTGCTCTGTGCTCCTGCGCCCACATACACTCTTTCTAACCTGGAAGGAAGAGGGCAAAATGCAGCTTGTTACCTTTGAGATTTAAATTCCTTCATAATATCCAAGAAGTCATTGTAGACTTGTGGCTGGCTACCAAACTGCAGCTTCACCTGGTCAAGATAAGACAATGCATCCTCCACCTGGTGACAAACCAGACAGGTTATGTTAGCAGAGAAGACTTCATTTCACCTCCCATTGTTCTGCAAAACAGGCACTATTCGAAAACACAGCTGTTAGCCCTGAGCCTGGGCAGAGAATTAAGGAGCAAAAAGATCATGAGCCTGGTTAGTATACTACCAGCACCATATGAATAAGAGATACTCACTCCCCACTCCTGGCTCACAAGATAAAACTGTACCAAAAAGAAACAAAAAGGAAAAAAAAAAAGCAACACAGATCAGCAGAATTACTCAGAGAAAGAAAAAGAAAAACCCAACATACTCCAAATTTACCATCACTGAAGTGACTGCTAGGATAAACAGAACAAGACTGAGTATTTTTCCTGCATTCCTATGTGGAAATTATTATGGAAGTCTAAGAATAAGCAGAAAGTGGAAATGACATATTCAGCGTAGTCGATGTCTGCCAGGTACACACTTGCACTTTTTTCAAAAAGCCAGACATTTCAGTTCGACACATAAGGATTTCAAAAATGGCAACAGCAGGCGGTAAATTGTTTTACACCTCAAACAGCAAGAAGTTTATGAACCGTTCATGTACCAATATCCAATTTTCAGATGTACTGGACAAACAGCCACAGCCTAAAGCGAGAGCTCTGGGTCCCTACTGCCTCCGACAGCCAGGCCACACACTCATCAGCTGCAAGAGCTACGCACAGGACCTCTCTTTTTTCTGAAATTAAATGACAGCAAAGGAAGAAAGACCACCAAGCATAGCCCCAGTCTTGTATCAGCAGAGGACGTGCCATCAGTTTCACTGGGAGAAAGAGCCACACGTTTTGAAACCATTTTCAGCGGTCTCTAGAAACAAGTGTCCCCCATTCAGCAGAAGGAAGGGCCTTTCATCCCACGAGGCAGTGGGTTCCACCAAAACTGGAAGACTTGCAGCATATTTGGAAGAGGCTAAGAAATAGGCATCGATTCATATATATGTGCCTTCTCGCTAGAGCTGAACCAAATGTAGCTACTTAAATGGGTTATTTTTGGTGGAGTTTTCTCTTTTTTGGAGGATTTTACAGCACATAATCCCAGAATAGTGCCTTCCTTACTCCCAAATTACTCCCACGCAACCACCCACATATGCCATGTGTTCAGAAAAGCACCAAATGTTTTGGTAATTTAACCCATTCATCCAAATACTCTGAGCAATACTTCTTCCTTTTCCTTCCTGCCCCTAATCTTTCCCTGGCAAGCCCATTTTCTATTACGGCATTTGAAAACGACAGAATTTCAGCAGAAAAAAGTCCCTTTCCAGATGCAAGGGTCTTCTAAACAGGAGAAGCATCTAAGCCTTGTCAAGAAAGCCCTTAGGAGGTCACCAGCTGGCTTTGCAGGGAGGTCTCCCCTACGCACCAAAGCAAAAAAGGCCCCCAAGCTGCCAAGGATTTAAGCAGGGGTTAGTTGACTTCAGGCAGCAACGCTCAGCATTACCTTGAGCCTCTGGAACTGCTGCTGCCCCTGGACGGGCACGGCCGGCGGCGTGGGGTGAGTGTGGCTCTGCACCACCTGGCTCCCGTGCGGCTGCACCGGCGCGGTGTGGTGGTGGCTGCTGTGGACGGCTGCGATGGCTGGCCCATGGCTGCCCGAGCTCTGCGGCACGGCTGACACCTGGCAAGGCAGAGAGGACGTCACGTACAGCTGTGGCTTTGCGGCCGCCTCCGCTCGCTACATGGGCAGAGAACAAGGTCAGCCTTCCCAGACCCAGGTATACAAGTAAAATTTTAAGGAAGCAGAGCAGTCAGTTTGACCTTTAACGATGACTGCTAACAATGTTACTCAAAAAAATATCTTTTGTTTTCTTCAATGAGGATGCAGAGAGACCTAAAAACAAGACAACACTCATGCCATGCTCCAAACACAGGAGAGCCCTCCCCGCGAACACGTTACTAAGACAGGTTCTCTCCAGCCTGCAGACTCACTGGCTGTCTAGTCACTAAAACTCACATAAAGACCTGCAAAAAGAGCATAAAATGGAATTTTTAGCCTGACAGTGTCAGTCTCTTTTCTCTATGACACATCACAAGCAATCATCTGAATGAACTAATCTTCACGAGCCTCTACACTCTCGCCATTCAGTTTGGGTACTGGCAGTCAAATTGTGGTGCTCTGGCACCAGCAGACTCAGGGAAAGCCCAGCTTGGTGTCTCCCCTAGAAAAACAGGGAAAGGAACAGAAGGCACACTCTTTTCAGGTCTCCTTCACACATTAAGCCAGAAGAGTTTCAATTTGGAAAATCCATTAAAATAGCCTCTAAAAACATTTTTTAAAGTGAATTACTTTTCATTTTACACAAACTGGAGTTTTCCATTCAACCCTCTTTTAGATGAGATACACTTTTTTAAATCCTCCTCATGAACAAGAAATGATTTGCTTGCTGGTCCATCCAAGTTCTTTTCAGGAAGGACTGCCAGCATAAACACACCCTCTTCCAGTCCCTGCAAGTGTCTGCCTGCAGGCTCCTCAGCTCTGCGGCTGCTACTATCAGCACGAACATCCCTTCTGCACAAGAAAAAAATGCTGTGTTTAAAATTAGGCACCAGACAGGGAGAGCAACTCACCAGCAACACAAGCATGGAAGACACAACATGCCAAAAACACGGCGAAGACAAGTAACACAGGAACAGCCTTTCCCTGGTCGGTATCTCCAGTGCACTCTTAAAGTGCATTTTTTTTTCCTCTCCCCAGCTGACAGCTCCTTGCAAAGGAGGCAACAGAGGGAAGAGTGCCACCCAATGACTCTGGGGTAGTGTCTTCTGGAAGATTTCAATTTTGCTGAAAGTCTTCAATCTAAATTCTGATTCGATCCAGTCTGTTAAGCTTAAGATCACCTAAGATACCCTATGTCTGTGACAGTGCAACCATAAGAACAAACTTTTTCCTGGTGACAAAAAGAAAAATGGAGAAAAAGCCCTTACACACTTGCCTCTAGGATTCAGAGGCCATGATCTGAGAGAATAATTTCAAGAATCACACTCAAAAAATCCAAGTCACACCACATTTGTTCAGGTGGCTCTGAACACGAATCAAGCTGATGGTCCTACAGCAATTGCTTAAAATGAGATGTACGATAAGCACGTCGTCCCATCTTAGTTTTTCTCGAGGAATTCCTGGTTACTAAAACAAAACCTTGTCTCAAATACAGAACTCTACTGAGAAACACCACCGTGCTGGCTGGTCACGCAGCAGGACCACAGCTGAGATGCAGCTAAGGGACGAGTGCACATACCTGGTAGCTGGGAGTTACCGAGTACTGAATCCCCGTGGCAGACTGCATGGTCTCCGAAACCGCCTCATACACTGGAGGCGCCGGGGCAAGCACGCGGTGCTGGTGTTGAAAAGCTTCGGTGCTGCTGGTGATACGTCTCTGCTGCGACGCATACACGGGTGACTCCTGCTCATCCAATCGCCGCTTCATTCTGAACTCATGCTCGGGAAGCACAACAAAACCTGTTAAAAACAGACCAATTAACAAATGCAATTGATTCATCGCTCCCTGCCAGTGCCACGGACGCTAAGTTCACCAAGAGCAGGTAGGGCAAGTTTCTGTCTATTCATTTAGGTTACTGATATCTCGGGATAGGAAAGTGGAATTAAGATTCAACTTTCTGCATAAAATATGCAATTGTGGCTTATCACAAAAAATACAGCCTTATCATTGGAAATAAAATACTCCGCTTAGAATTAACAATTTCTTTAGTCTCACTTAAAGGATGTTGCTAGCATGGGTGTGTTAAGCAGACACACCCCCCCTGAGCAATGCAAAGCTCACAGAGTGCAGTATGTGAGCACAAAAGACTGGGGGGAGGGTGCGTTACCTACACACAGCCTGGATAAAGTAACCTATGTTGAAAGCAGAAAAAAACCCTCCTGGGCAGTCCAGGTAGGATGACAGCCAGCTGTGAGAGATGCTTTAAAAATGTGGGAGGAAGGGGGAAGGAGGAGGCAAAAAGCAGGATGCGTAATCAGATTTTGAAATCACTTACAAAGCCCTGAAGTAAAGCGTTCTCTGTTTCATATGCATAAGACGTGTAACCTCAGTGACACCTGCAGATCCACTACACCAGGAGTATTTTGGATACTGTGAGCCACACAACCATGGTCCTCCCAGCACGCTGGCCCCAGCATCAGTACCAAGCTGAAGAGTGCAAACGGGAGCAGAGCTAGCAGGCACTGCGGCTGGTGCCCTGTTTGCCTGCCAGGGATGCCAGCGAGCGCTGATCAGCAGCTCTCCCATTTACTCTCCGGTATTTTTCTTCTCCAACACGCAAGTGTGTTCCTGCCCTACTCCAAGTTGTCTCTGCGCAGCTTCATCTCACTTCAAATCTGACAGGTCATTTTGCCACTGTCCCGGCTCTAAAAAGCGCCACAGATTCTTCGCTCTGTTTGATTGAACTACTCACCTACTCTTTTCTGCAAGCAAATTCCAGTGTTGTTTTCTATGCATTGGTAGCTATTGCCATTTTTGAGATGTTATCTGCTGTTCATCAAAGCACTGGGTGCTCAAAAACATATGCATCCTATTAAGGAATTTGAAGGACAAGAGAACAGAGTAAAATCCATCCTCTTCTGCCTCTAATTCATCAGGACCCCTCCAAAGCAAGTCCTTTCCAGCTCCGGTGCAGTTAAACACATCCATTGCTAACGTGGACAGGGATAAACAAGAGGGAACCACGTTCCCCCAGAATAATGGTACAACAGCTAACTAAACCAATCCTCATCTACCAAGTCAGGGCAGCTCTTCACAGTCTAAATCCGTCACTAACCAAATAACCCAAAGATCATTCACAGTATCTCAGTGCACACCAAATGTGTAAACAGGAACCGGCGGGACAGAGGTTCAGGATAGATCAAGGTGGGCTTGCAAATGCGGGCTTTGTGCAATGAAGTGTTTTTCCCTCTGTGTCCCTCTCTCTATTAGTGTCCCACTTGCAGGGGGTAGGACAAGAAGGAAGATGACTTCATTTGTTTTTGAAGTTGCTCTTCAAGTTTAACCTCTCAGAACAGTCCCTTATCAGGTCCCCAAAGCACCTGGCAGGTAGGAGGCAGCCAGCGGAGGCAGAGCAGGACTCCTCACTCCAAGTAAAGGAGAAAGCTTGCTAACTGGATCTTATTTACAAGTTAAAAATCCAAAGTAGTTCTGATGTCCAGCACACACTCAGATGGCAGAGGAGCACCCTCCAGGAGTTCGTTTTGCTAGCGGTGCCTGCACTGGTTGTGTTTTCCTTCAGCTGGTCTCTGTTGACAAATGAAGAGCTGGGCAGGTTAACTTGGAGCTGCTCCCCTCAAGCACAGCCCATATTCAGCTTTGTAAAAACTCACAGTTTTATGCTAATAGGGCTGGGACTAAACTGAGCAATGCTGGCAAATCTGGCCACGCACCATCATCCCCCAGCAGAGCTAGCCAGGATTTTGCATGACAATGGCTGACTGCATGAGTAAAGTCTGGGCAAGCTTTGGTGGCATCTATTTATAACCCACTCACCAACTTGGATACCCTTCTGCTCTAAACACTGGCATCCCCAGCCAGCCCTTCCGCTTTCTTTTGCTCTCCCAGGCTGGGTCGCCCCTTACCCTTTCAATGGTGCGACAGCTCTCCTTCCCCACGGAAGCAACCGAGAGCTGCTGGCTTCAGACACGTACACGCGATATCCACAAAGCAGGAACGTTCTCAAAAAAAAAAATTCATGTGTGACTTCCTATAAAGAAGCAAAACAGTTCCAGCAGGCTTAACGCGCTGCCTGCGACAAGGTGTGCGTGTGTGCACATAGGTACAGTAGGCAGACGGCCGTGGTGTGTATGTGGCGCGGTGGCTGCCAAGTACCCCACGCCTGCACCTCACTTCACAAAGCGACATTCCGCACTTGTCGCTGCCGACGGACTCGCCAACCTTTAAAGCAGAGGCCATCTGAGGACAGAAGATGGCTGGAAGACTCATGTGCCCTTATCAGGATTAAAATGCCACCTTAGACTGACCGAAAAGCCTCCTCCCCATGGAGCCACCAAACATCTCAGCCCTGTGAGGCCGTGGGAATCACAGTAGCACCGAGGATACACCACCGCATACAAGTCAGCAGCATGAACCTCAGTTTTTGAAGCTCCTGATTCTCACAGACTGAGCGAGCAATCTTCCAGAAACCTACCTAGTTTGCTGTATGGTCAACACTAAAACTTCCGTTTAGTGAAAATTAAAGCTCCTGTAGTTTTTTTCCCCCCTAAATTGCCCTCACCTTCACTAACTGAGCTTGCACTCTGCTTCTATCCAAGCACTGTACCTGCTTCAACTTTAAAAATTCATATTAAAGCCGAGACAGATAGAGAGTGTCAATATTATAGGCAATAGTCAACAGCATTTAGTCAATCTTCCTAGATAACACTTCGCTAAGCTCCTACGGTCTGCATCCACAGTGTAGGAGTGGCTCACGGCAGACCACCACTTAACAAAGATTACTAATACACAAGCTTTTTTAATCCAAGCAGAGCAATGATCTCGATACTCTGCTGCACCTAGAGGAAGACTAGTTGATCTTAACTCTGTGCATCCACCACTACCGAAACTCTGCAGAGAGGGGAAAGCACTGCGGGGCGAGCAAACCAGCACCAGAGCAGAAACTGGTCTGCATCTTGCCGAAGAAAACACGACGCTGCATGCTCCCTAGGTGCATTCACTTCCTCACTGAGGTCCTGCTGATCTTGACTTGGCATCTCCCAAGGACGTCCTCCATTCAAAAGCCGGAGAGATCCGTTGTGCAGCAAGTCCTACCCCTCCTACAGCACACCACATGACTGATAAAGAAAGACACTAATGAAACCCCCAAAACTAGACGTGTCATTTTAAAGTGATTTAGCCGAAGCCTGCTGCTCAAAGGGGCGGTTCTACCCATTTCCACCCTCAGTGACAACTGATTTCTCTCAGCACCCTTGCTGATGGCAAAGCCCAGCCAACGCGGAAAGGTATTTCAAGGATAAATACACAATTGCAATCGGCAGCATCAGAGACTTGTATTGGGTATTTGGCCTCCACTGTGGTGACGTTACGAGAAGTACTACGCTTACTTTGTCTTCTCAGAAATGTAGCACACACCTCTGGCATACCCTTATGAGCTTTAACAACAAGATTTAGAAAGCCCCAATTCAAACTGCATCATCTGTGCTCTTCATTTGAAGGTGGAAAAAAAAACAAACAAAAAAGTTCCCAAAACACAGCAAGGACTGCACAAGACTGAAAGCAAATGACAAACTTCAGGTACTTTCCTTTGTTAAAATCATTAACCCAAGGCACGTATGAGAGCTTGGCAATAACTGAACAGACCAAGTCCTGCTCTGTGCAGTCCACAGAGACCTGCATCCCCTTTCCCCAGCATCATTTCTACCCCAACTATCTTTTGGCTTCAGTTAGAGTACACTACATTCTGCCTACAGGTGAATGAAAACTACTTTTTTTGTTCCCCCCCCCTTCTCTTTTCTGCGGTTTTTAGCGTTCTCCTTCGCAGGGGAAGGACACTGTGTAGGAACACACCTCTGAGCTTCACCTCCCATGCCACCCCCCCCAGCTCACCAGCTTTGATTAGTGCTACAGGTAGGGTGCATGAGGCAGACATACCACAAATACGCACAGGAGCCTTGGCTGGTAAAGCAAGAAAAAAAAATAATTACAAAAAGGTACGTTGCATCTCAGTAACACCCCCAAAATTAGGCAATTCTACTCTGCCAACTTAATCAGAGGATTTCCCCATCCATCTGCCTCGCATAAGCCAGTGGGACCGATAAATGCAAGTGGAGCGCGGAGAGGAGAGGACCAGCAGCGCTGACACAGAAAGAGAAGGAACAAAGCGAGGACAGGGCTGGATTCAGCTGGCAGAGCACCGCACGGCTCCCTCCTCACACTCGGCTCCCTCCTGCCTGCCACTCTGCGGGAGCCACGGAGGCAAGAGAGGTCTGGTACTCTCCTCTTCCCTCACAAAACCGCCTCTCCCATGGCAGCTCCACTCCCCAACTGTTTACCAAATAAGATCTCAAAAATCTGCATTTTTTTATTTTGGGTTTTCTGATCGGACAAGCAGGGTCTTCTGGCATTAAGAGATTAGCTGTTCAAATAGGTGTCACAATCAAAAGCAAAAAGAAAAGAGGCAAACAGAGAATAGGAAGAAAGCAAATCAGGAAGCTCTGCTGCCTCAGCACCTGTTGGAAACACAACACGCCTGTGGGTAAACACCATCTTCACCAAGTTGTAAAAGTGCCACTAGAGAGGTTTTCTGTCCATGTAGAGCTAGGGCCTGTCTGAATAAGGGCAGGGAAAGCGCATAGCTGCAGATGATGTGTTTAACGTGTGGGGGGGCTTCTTAAAAGGCTTCCTTTTGAGGGAGAATGGACTCAAAACAAGAGGAGCATCAAGCGTTAAGTCTCAGCTACGGCTCCGGACCCCAGAGCCGTCACTGATGTCCTGCAGGACAAGTCCCCCGTAGGATTTCAATGCCATATATCACGGTGCCTGCTAGAAAGCAGCCGGCTCAGGTTCCAGCAGCACTGCTGTCTGTCTGTGCACTAACCCAGCCGCACGACTTCCAGAACATGACCCAGCTCATTCAGCAATCGCTGGTACATTTTTTGCGCGGTGCCGCGCAGCCTGGATCCCTTGCCTGTAACACAGGAATAAGCCCTCAGCCCCATTACAGAGGGGTGCTATGCAGAGAGGCACATCTGTGACCAGAGAGCCACTCCAAGAGGAAACAAGAAACATCCCAAAGAAAAGGGCACTGGAAAAGCATTATGCAAAGCTTTAGGAGCAGTTAGGAGAGTTTTCTGCAAGGTGACATGGTGACAGCCTGCGGATTAGGTGCCAGCGCTTGCCCCAAGGCAGATGGGACACGAATAAACCCCACTTATCTCCATCTGATGGGCAACAAGTTGGTAAGGCACTGAGCCCTGCTTTGCCATGGCAGCAAACGGCCTGGGGGTTAAATCCCACCGTGAAGAGCTGATCCAAACTGAGCTTTACACTCACTACAGAAGTTAGCATCATTCTGCCCAGTTCCTGAGTACACCTTCCCCGTGCATGGAGAGAATATTTTAAAGGTGTTTTTTTGGTCTTCTTTTTTTTTTCTTCTTTTTAATAAAAAGAGGCAAGACCCCACAGGAGTTGGAAAAATGCAGCGTGTCCCCAAAAGCACACCCCCTGCCCACCAGGCTGAAATGACAGCTATTACGGGGCTCTCTTTTCTGTTCCAGCTTTAACAGCCATAAAAGCTTTCCAACGCCGGAGAAGACCAGAACAGCAATCTGGACAGAAAACGATTCATAAATCCTGGAAACGTAAATGATCCGCCTGCCAATTCCAACGCGATGCTCCCGGCTCCAAGACCCACACGTGCCAGGAGCCTGCGCGGAGGGCTCCCCCGGCAATCCGGGCTGGGGCGGCGGGGAGAGCATCCCCCTTCCCCACCCTGCTTGCAAACATAAGTCTAAGTCACCTAGAGTTTCCCCAAACTTTAGCAAATTACTACTAAATTGGGTGAATGACCACATTGAAGCTTTTCAAAGAAATTCACGCTGCAACTGTGTGTCTTAACCAGAAGCAGTGGGTGGGAGGGACGAGGACGAGACGCTTTGGGGTAAGAAAGCGCAGTGTCCTTTTTGCAAAGAGCATGCTGGCCTGAAAAACTGCTAACTTCAGCCAGGCAGGGAAGAAAAGGCCTCAAAAAGTGCTTTTCTGCTCCTGGACATCTGGCACAGGCTGACACTAGGTTGCCACAGCACTTTCATATGATGAAGGAATTTTACAGGTGCTTTAAAATCACTGTATTACCATAAGGCGCCATTTTATTACGTAGTATTAGCAGCACGATATTTTAGAACATTGTATACCCCTTTGAAACTGTATTTAAAAACAGAATTACAAGTTAGGACCGGAGGACTGAAGTCCAGATAAGAGCTGTATGTACTGCAATAAGCTGGGCACTTCCCAGTTGTTCACTGACCCCACACTTTTTAACGCGACCGATGAATATAAAAAGTGACAAGTTAGGAAAGAAACACAAGGTGTCAGGTCACCCTTAAGCTAGGCTTTAGCACATCAAACTGGTTTTGATTCCTCTGGACAGATTAAAAATCAGTAATACAGCTGATTACTCAGCTCAAGGCGCTATTTTAAAGACATTATTTTTTGGTTTTGCACCGTTTTAGTGGTCCAATTAAGCGTCTTTTTTTTCCTGGGAGGTGGCCCCATCCATCGGACACACGCGTTTCTTTGCGCAAATAACGACTATTAAAACTGACTCTGAACCTGGGCCAGGGAAAGGCAGAGAAGACGGTGTTTAGCTCAGTGGGCAGCGAGCGCGCCCGTGTTTTTAAAGCTCCGTGAACCCCACGCCAGGAAAAAACCCGAAGGAGTTTCTATGGATGTAGGAGAGCGTGAGAAATTAAAACGGGGGCGGGAATGGGAAGCGCGGGGCTGGAAGTTCAAGGCACACGCAGGGAGGGGAGCTGGGAGAAGGGATGGCAGCTCGCTCTTAAAAACGCCCCCAAATCGGTGCGGGCGAGGGGGGCCCGGGCTGCGCGCGGGAGCTGCGCACCGCACCGACCCCTCCTCGGCGGGGCCGCGCCGCCCAGCCGGGACACCGCACCGGGGGCGCTCCGGTGCGAGGCGGCCCCCGAGGGGCAAAACGCTTCCACCGGCAACTTCCCCGGGAAGTTCGGGCGGGCACCGGAGCGCCCCCCCCCGACTCCCGCCGCGGGGAGCCCCGGGGGAGGGGCCCAGCGCGCAATGCGGCCGGTACCGGGGGCGTGCAATGCGGGAGCGGGCTGGCGGGGGGCGGTCCCGCCGCAGCCCGGGAGCGGCACCGGGCGGAGGGCGGGAGGAGGGGCGGAGGGAGGCGCCCGCCTCGCAGCGCGCCCAGCGGCGGCCGCACGCTCCGCCCGCCGCTCCCGCCATGCCGGGGCCGGGACACCCCCTGGCGCACGGCGGGGCGGGGCGGCCCGGCAGGACGCTTGGCCGCCCGTGTGGGCCGAGGCTGCCCCGGGGAGCCGCGCCGCGGGTACCGACCACCCCCCACCGCCACCTACCTCCTCCCCCCGGGGCCACCGTCCGCCGCCGCCGCCCCCCTCCCGCCCCCCCGCCAGCGCGCGCGGCACCGGCGCCAGGCCCCGCCCCCTACGGATCGCCGGAGGGGGCCGGCACCGGGCCTGGCGACCTCCCCTCCGCCGCCCCCCTCCGGCTCCCCGCGCAACCCCGTACCTCGAAGCGGGCCCTGGCAGCAGCCGAGTTTCCCTCAGGGTCAGGGGGCGGCGGGGCCGCTCCCAGGCGGGCGGCGGGGGCGGGCTGTCCCCGGCGCGGTGAGGTTGGGGGGGGGGGGTCCCCGCGCCACTCCTCCCGGAGGGGGAGGGGGGCGGGCGGGGGCGGCGCCGGGGCCCCGGGCGGGGGGGGGGGGGGGGGGGTTGGCGGAGGAGGGGGGGGGTAAGATGGAGTAACCGTCTCTCGGCCGCCGCGGCGGAGCGCTGCCCGCTTCTCTGTTCCCCGGGAAATCCCGCCCCTCCCCGCGCAGGGGGGGAGCCCCGAACGCTCATTGAACACATCGCATGCCCGTCATCCCTGCGACCAATCAGCGCTTTGATCCCACCCACCTCACCCTCCCCTATTGGCCGCGGCCCCCAGGAAGGGGATGTGGAGAGGAAGGGAGGGAAGAAGGGGGGGGCGGGGGGGGGAAGCGACCGCCGAAGAAAAATGTCCGTATAAGCAACGCGCCCCGCCCCCGTCCCGCCTCCTCCGTTATCCTACTGGTTCAGCCTAAACAACTCCAGCCAATCGCCAGACGGCTAACGCGGCCGTCACGGCGGGGAGCCCGCCCACGCGGCGGCACTGACCCCGCCCCCTCCCAGCGAGACCACGCCCCCTCTCTAGGGAGCCCTTTTGTGGAATGTTTACATCGGCCGCGGCCCGCGCGCGCGCGGTGGGCCCCCACCCCCACGAGGGGGGGCCGCGGCGACAACTCCCCCCCACGCCGCCGGGAGGAGGCGGGAGGGGGGGGGGGGGGGAGTTGTCCCGGTGGCCCCCCGTTGTGGGGACGGGGGGGCGCGGCGCTGCCTTTTGTCCCCGACCCCTTCACTTCCGGGCTGGCAGCGCCCCGCGTGGGGCGGGTCGGTTACACGTGTGGGGGGGGCGCACTCACACACGCACGCACGCACCGGGTGGGAGGACGAAGGGGGTGGGGGGGGGTGGGGGAGAGGCCCGCGCGCCGCGGGGGCGTGCCCACCGCCATTGCGGCCAATAGGAGCGAGGGGGCGGAGCTTAGCCAGTAAGCGCTCCCCCTCCCCTCTTCACTCACTCACGGCCCCCCCGCCACGCTCCCCCCGGCGCCCCCCTCCTCCCCTACCCGCGCGGCGTCTCGCGCTTCCCGCCGCGCGCTTCCCGCCGCGCGCTTCCCGCCGGCGGCCGGCAGAGCGCGCGGGGCCGCTCCTTCCCTCAGGGCTCCGCCGCGTAGCACCGGGCCCCGCTCCCGCCACCCGGGTGGTGCTGAGCGGGGGGGTTGTCGTGAGGGGAGAGCTGAAGGGAAAGCAGCTGTTACATACCCTCAACGCGCAGGCGAGGAGCCCTGAATGGAGGGGAACTCCCCCCGGGGCGGATTGGCCCCGCGATGCCGATCGTCACGGCCGTACCGCCCACCGGGGGAACGGAGGGGGGGCTCGGGCAGAGGCCTCGCCGCGGAGGGCGGGAGGGAGCTGACCCCCGGCCCTGCAGCAAGCCCTCCCCCGCGGGGGTGGGCGTGCGCTACCCTGGCCCCTCCGCCGTTGCTAAAGCACGAGCTGGCGATGAGGAAGCGGGTGCGGGTTTTAATTATTCCCACACACACCGTCGTCCCGGGGTTTACAAAGTTGTGGAGGGAGTTGCTGGCTTCCCCTCTGCTGCAGGCACCGGCCCCTGCCTGCCCGAAATCAAGGCTGGAGGAGCCAGGCCTGGCCTCGGGTTTAGCGCTTGGGAGGGGACATGCAAACGCACGTGCTCCACGCTTCTATTAAAATATGTATTTCGAGCATCTTCACTCAAACAAGGTCTAAACCTCTTCTGTTTTCTTCCTTTTCCACCTGCTTTTCTCCTTCTCAGCTCCAACCCCCAGCCAGGGCAGGGAGCAGGTGGCCTACAGGTGCTGCCAGGAGGCCAGGACGTGTGGGCACGGCTGAGCGAGGAGACTTACTTGCTGCTTCAGCCAGGAGCTGCAGCTCGGTTTAGCTGCTGAAAAGCCCCTGGCACGGGGCATTTGAACCTGCACAGGCTGCCATGTCACTGGGGATCAAGCCCAAACCTAGGAAGCTGATGGCAAGGAAGCAGGAGGGCTGAGAAATGAAACACTCCAGAGCCAGGCTGCTTCCATACTCCAGGGATTCAACATGTGCTGGGCAAATTACAAGCACTAAAGTAATGGTAATTAGCGAGGCAGCGTGCATGCAGCCAAGAAACCCAGAATGCCAAATGAGACAGGTGGGCACAGGGCTGGCATCGCCACTTTGGGGTTTTCCCTGCAACGGCTTTAAATCCCATTTCCATCCTCAAACAGAACTTTGGATTTTGTTCCTGGGCTTGTTTTGATTTAGGATGTCCCTCCTGTGCATTTTGCCCGTGTGACTGATCCCCACCCCCAGGGCACTCCGGCGAAGGGGAGATGCTGTGGGCAGGGCAAGGTAAATCTGCTGCCTGCATGCAGCAGCCAGTTTCTCCCACCACTCTCCAAACAATGCAAAGTTTTACTTTCCAATAACACTTCGCTTAGTTCTCTGCGTGAAGTAGCCATTTCCACGGAAATCCGTTTCTGCTGCCGAGTGGGACCTGCTGGCACAGGGTGAAGGAGTGGATGGAACAAAAATCTCACGTTGTGCAAGAGGACTGAAAACGCTGTCTTTGACAAATGCAGCCCTGGAAATAGTCGGGGTGTGTGTGGGGTGTTTGGGTTGTTTTCCCATGGAAAACACTTACAGCCCTTTCCTCCGCCTCCGGCACAGATGGGATCTTCATCCCTCCCGGAAGGGAGCTGCTCAGGTCTACGACAGTGGTGTGACAGTGGTGTAGCTGAGTGGTTCCCATTCAGAAGGGGTGTTGGTGATCTCCCTCCCCCTCATCTTTGCCTAAGGACGGTTTTCTCTGGGTTAACCCTCCCACTGCACTGCCCCCAGGCTGAGCCCAAAGGATGGAGGCAGCTGAAGAAATCCTCTGCCCTATCTTCTGCTGACATTTTTCTGTTGGAGGCCACCAGAATGGTTAAAAAACACCAAACCTCGAATTTGAAGTCCAAAACCACTGACAGCTGATCTTATCACAAGAAGAGTTGAAAGGGGAAACCTTTTAAAAGAAGTCAAAAAAGAAAAATCAAGCTTAAAAACCGCAATATATATTAACATGAACCTGAAGCGCCCTTTGGCTAAACACTCTCCAGTGCCACGCTGCTATTCCTACTGCGAAACTGACAGACATCCAGGACATGGATCTCCTCAGAAATGTTTCAGTTCTCTGTGCCCACATCATGTGGAATTTTTTCCCCACGTCCACAGCCCAGGCTTGGTTGGGATTTTGGAGTCTATGGAAGGAAGACAGGCTGGGGCCACCCGCGGGGCCACGGGGGACACTTGGCACCAGCTGCAGCGCTTTGTTCTGGACCTGACACCTCACTGAAAGGCCTGCTGGAGCCAGGGAGAGCCACTGCCAACAGCACAGGTTTGAAAACGAGCCACAGACACCCCCTTTCTGCCCATGTGCCGACAAGAAAGCCCAGCTGGGGTGAGGAACATGTTTGGCAGTGAAGAGGAAGGGCCCTGGGATCCTTCCGAGGATGAGGGGCTGCCCCGCATGCTGGAGCCACCCTGCAGTGGGTGCCAGGAGGGAAACTCAAGGCCAGCCTGGGCCAGAGGAGCCACTTGCCGGGTGAGACTGCGCAGGCTGATGCTGCTTGAGGAGCACACGGGGCAGAAAATGGCACCTAGAAGAACAGGACACTCCAGCTGAAAGAAAACTGCACCGCAGGTGGGATGCGCACAGCTCCAGGGATGCCCAAACACCTCTCACACAGCCACAGGCGCTGGGGCACGCAGCCCTTAAAGACAGATGCCGTACTGCCTCTGGACCTTTTCCAGCCATCCAGCCCACACATTTGGCACCAGCTTGGCACAGCCAAGCCTGTCCACACCTCAAGTGCAGAGGAAAGCTTCCCCCTCTGCCAGTCCCAGAAAGGTGCTGGCCTCCTTGGCTTTTGCGGATTCCAGCTGAGCAAACACAGGTGCTGCTCCTCCCACCTGTTGGTGACTCCTCGTCCAGGAGCCTCGCAGGGCTGGCCACTCTGAGGTGCGTGCTTTCCCACTGGCTCTGGGGCTTGATTTGCACCAGCCACCTCTTTTCTTCCCTCGCCTGGAAGCCTCCAGCTGCGGCTGCTGCTCCCAGCCTGGCATTGCTTGCACCGAAGGCGCAGGGGCTGGCTGTCAGCCAGGGAGCCCGCAGGCAGCCCGGCCACGTTGCCCTCAGCCATGCCTGCGGGTTTCTGTGCCCTACACACCTGCTCCAAGTGAGTCCAGCAGCACAGAAGTGACACCCTCACCCTGCAATCCAGCAGCGAAAAGCCTTTCCCCAACATCCCGAAATCACTGTGCCTCGTGAGGTGCAGGCAGCAGCAGGCAGACCCTGCGGCCAGCGCTCCCCATCCAGGGCATGACCTGGCACCTGGAGGCTCCCTGCAGGTGGAGGTTTGGTTTCCTGGAGTGCTCAGCAGGGTGGCCAACACAGCCCCAGGGCTTTCTAAATAATTATTAATAAAAATAGGAGGAAGGTGACAGCTGGAGAAATGGCGTATGCAAAGAGGAGGCTCCACAGAGCCCGTTGCTTGAAGCAGGACAGATTGATGCTCTGAGGCTCGGCCAGGCCCTGGGAAAAAAGGCAGGAGCTCAGATGGGGGCCACTTGTTGTTGCCCCCCAGCAAACAGGGCTGCATACAGCACAGCCCTTCTCGCTGCCCTCCCTCCTGCCCACCCAGGAAAGCAGCCTGGTTATCTCTCACAGGGCCTCACCCGGGACAGGAGGGGGCTGGCCGGCTCTCACAGCTGCTGCCCCAAGCCCTCCAGCCCCATGGGACTTCTACCCCGTGCTCCCCCATGCCACCCTGTGCCCCCCCCCAAAGTTCTGGGGAGCTGCAGCAGGTCCGTGTGTCCCCAGGGATGGGGCCAGCTTGCTTTTGGGGACTGCGGGGTGTGCAAAACCCTAAGTTCCCTCCCTCTCCTCTCCTGCCCCTGATCAACTCCACCACGATAGCCACAAGGACTGGTCACTGGTAGTATATTTATATGTCGATACAAATAAAACAAAACAAAACCCAAAAAGTAACAACAAAAATGTTTCTCTGAACGAGAGCAAAATAGGAACATTTACAAATACTTCTGGCTCTGGCTTGGATCAAGTTAATGTTAAATATAAAAAAAACCAAAACGAAACAAACCCCCCCCCCCCCAAGATTATAAAAAAATAAGAATATACACATTCAAAGAGCTTATTACAGTATAAAGTCACCGAGCCCCAGCGCTGCCAGCCCCAGCTCCCCTGGGCAGCGTGGAGGGGCAGTGGCTGGGGTGGTGGCAGCCGTCCTGGCAGGTGCCACTGCCACCTCTTGAGGGTTTCGGCTCTTTTTGCTCAGCGCTCTTCCAGCCCGTGACTCACCACGGGGCTGGGCCCGCAGGTTCCCACTGCCGGCTTGGGAAAGCCGGGCAACCTGGAGAGCCGGTCGGTCCCCGGCCAGCCCCACCGCCTTGTACCTAGTGACTCCCAGGGGTGCGCCCCGAGGGGCAAAGGATGCCCATGAGTTCCTCACTCCCCCCAGCCAACCTGCCTGCCGTGGCCAAATTCCTCCAGATTCTCCTCCTGGGAGCAAAGCTGCTGGGAGACGATGGCGAGGAAGGTGAAACAGGGGAAGGATGCTGCTGAGCATCCCATGGGATGGACTGGGGAGCAGGTACTGGGTCCCAACGCTGCCCATGAGGAGCAGGAAAGGGAAAAAAGGGGGGTGGGAAAAATTAATAATAAAGACAAGACAGAGCCAGGACCAAACTCACCACTCCAGGGATCACAGCGGTGAGATGGCAGGACAGCAGGGACCCACAGGAGCTGCTAAAACGGGTGCTTGTATATATGTATCTATATAATGGCCGGGGTTGGGCACAGCGTGGATATATTATATACACACATACATACAGACACACAGACTTAGTGGCAGGTAAGACTGACGTAGGTGCCTATTCCTAAGCCCCAGGGCAGGACTGGAAACACATTTCCTAGAGCTTTGCAAAGCCCCTCTCTAAATACACTTTAGATGGTACCAACAAAAAAAATAAAATTAAAAAAACAAAAAACCCCCCAAAAACTCGAAGAGAAGAAAAACCACCTCCCCAAACAACCAACAGACACACTGTGGAGAGGAGCGAGAGCCTCTTCCCACACCATCCTCCACCCCCTGGCGAGCGGCAGCCACCATTTGGTTTGAGTAAGGCACAGTTCGATAGCAGTGCTAACAGCCGGGGACGGGCGGCCACCACGCTCCGGCACCGCCGCGCTCCGGCACTGCCACCCCGACAGCTCTGCCGAGCCCCGGTGGGCACAGAAGCGGCTCCGGCAGCCCCAGGAGGATGGGAAAGGGGCGGGGGGGGAGGTCTGCAGGGAGGCGGAGGGTCTCAGTGTCCCGGCGAGCTCTTCTCCTGGCCGGCCCGGCTGTGGTTGGCGAGCAGCAGGCCCTCGCGCTGGGCGTGCTCGAGGACGGCGGTGTAACAGAAATAATACTGCTCGGGGGTCTGGATGCTGAAGGCACGCTGGGTCCGCATGCGCAGCACCGTCTGGTAGATGTTCAGCGTGCCCATGTCCTGCAGCTGGGACAGGCAGATGTCCAGCGCGCAGAAGGTACCTGGGGACAACGATGTCAACCACCAAAGAGCCATCACTATCCCCTGCAAGAACTGGAACGGGGCAGTGGTGGTCCCCAGCACCCCCCCCAACCTCCCGCACGAGACCATGGGCATCGGGAGAAGCAGGGCAGGGATGTCCCCCAGGTCTGATGGCTCCAGAAAGTCCTGGGGACACGTGTGACGGGTCTGCCAGCTTGCAATCAGACATGGGTCCCTGGGATGGAAATGCCTCGGGGAGGCTGGACTTGCCTCTCGCCCCCTCCAACACCCCCAGCAGCAGGGCTACCCCGTTACCTGTCCTGCCGATGCCGGCACTGCAGTGCACCACAACTGGGGGTCCCCCGGGGTGACCCTTGAAGCGAGGTCCCAGGGCGCTGACTGCCACCCTCTGCTGCTGCTTCACGGCCCCCAAAAAGTCAATGAGAGTGGCCGCAGAGGAGGGGACACCATAATCCGGCCAGCTCAGGTACTGGAAGTGGGACACCAGCCGCCGCTCCCTCGTCTGGGGGAAAGCAGGGGGGGGTTAGACCCTCTCCCCTCCTCTGCCCCCAGCCAGAGAGGACCCCCAGTGCCCCTGTGCCATCCCCTGGCCACACACCTCTGAGCTGTGGATCTCCAGGATGGTTTTCTTGTAATGGTTGAGGTTCTCCACACCCAGGTTGGTGATGGTCAGGGCCCCGAAGCACACCTGGGAATCCTTCTCCAGGGGCCAGTACTGGCCGCACTTTCTCCTGCCTCCCTCCTCCAGCCTGGGAGCAGAAGGACAGGTTGGTGATGTCCTCCTTGCCCTGCTGGGAACGCGCCCCATGCCAACCGGACTTGGCCCCCTGGGATCCCAAAAGGCCCACACAGACCATCCCTGATGTGATGTCCCCACCCTGCGGGGCTCGGGCTGGCACCACAGCTGCGAGGTCACTGCAGAGAGCACAGCACCGCTCATCCAACACCAAAAATGCTCATTTTGCAAAGAAAAACAGGGCTGTGCCCCCGCCATAAGCACTCACCGAGTCGTCATCACGATCACCAGGACATTTTGCTCCCACACCATGCGCCAGAAGTCACCGTAGGTGTTTTCCAGAGGCCCTGCAGGGACAGCCCACGTATCAGCCCAAGACCTGATGGATTTGGGCCAGCCCCTTGGCCCAGCAGCCCCCCTTGCCCCCCCGGGGGAACCACAGCCCCTTCCTGCTAGAACTGACCCCAGTATAGATCCACCAGCCCTGCCTGGAGCTGCCACTGACTGCCCCCCCCAGCGCCGAATCCCTACGGCTCGGCACCGATTCCCCCTCTCTGCTCCATCCCCGGGCAGCCGGGGCAAACCCAGGGGCTGGGTTAGGGGCAGGAGGAGGGGGCTGCCAGCGCTGCTGCCAGCGGGGGTTGCTCAGCCCAGGACCTGTTCTGTGGGAGGTGGCTGAAGGAGGACGGACCCGCTTGCTCCCTCCCAGGAGAAACTGCTCCCGCCTGGCTGGGAACCAGGACGGGAGTAAATACACCCAGAGAGAAGTAAATAAATACACCCAGGGAGGAGTAAATACACCCAAGCGAGGAGGGGGGCTTGCAGTGCCCTGCTCCCAGAATGTCCCCCACCATGGCTGGTGGCTGATGCTGGGCAGGGGGGTGAAGCCCACACGTGCACCAGAAGCAAAATAAGCCCTTGGTGGGCTCAGGCCGTACCTTGAGTCCCGATGTAAGCGTTCCTCTGCTTGTAGCCGTCCATGAAGCTCGCGTTGATGTAGTCGGTCAGCTGCGGGGAGAAGAGCGCGCACAGCATGAGCCCTCCGGAGCCCCACGGCCGGGGCGGCTGAGCTCGGCTTCACTGGGACCCCCGAGCTCGGCTTCACGTGGGACCCCCGCGTTGCCACCCCCGGGCTGGCTCACCTCCGGGCGGCTGTATGGCTTTGCCAGCTTGACGCGGGTTTGGTCCAGGCAGGGCACGTCCCCGTACCGGTTCTTCTCCTGGTTGTAGGGTGCCCTGGGAGGCGGGAGAGAGGGACATGGGGATGTTTTCCAAGCAGGGAAGGAAAAGGCAGCATCCCTCTCTCTGCACAAGCCTCCAGCGCCCATAGCTTGGGCTCTGCTGCCATCACCTGGCCAAAGCCTCGGGAAGCGGAGTCCCGGCCAGGTCCTGGTCCCCACTGTCCCCAGCGCGGCGCCCTCCTACCCCCGGGGGCTGCAGGAGCCATGAAGGGGACTCCCAGCATCGCTGGGCTGGCGGATCTCCATTGCTAACCCAAAGCACTGCACCCCAAAGAGCCAGATGGGCTATCACTGAGCTCCAGAAGTGCAGTGATGGGGGGGACCCAGCTTTTTTGGAGCAGGAGAGGGTGCCCCCATGGTGGCCCGCACCTGGCTCCCTCCCCCCAACTCACAAAGAGCAGACAAAGGTGCCAGCAGGGCTCCGGCGCCGTATATCTTCATACTCTTCATAGATGCCCCGTTTCTGCTTGTGGTTGACGTGATCCAGCAGCTCCTGGAGGGTGACGGACTTGGGCCCGGGGACGTGGACAGAGCCGTTATCTTTGGGGGCCGCCAGCGGCACCAGGATGAGCTCGTCCAGGGGGTCAGGGTGCCCATTCTGCTGGGGCAGGAACCGGCAGTTCCAGCTCAGAGGGTCCAGTTTGAGGGAACCCCCAAGGTACTCAGGGAGGCACTCCCGGGGCAGGTGCTCCTTCAGCTCTGACATCTTCACCATCTGCACCTGCAGGAGGAAGAAGGCAGGGGTGACTCCAAGAAGGATGGAGAGGGTTCACTGCGGACAGGGATGACGAGGTCTCGCACGGTCCCAATGGAGCCTGGAGATTTCCCGCAACAGCATCAGCGTCTTCCCCCTTCTTCCCCTGCCCCGGGAGGGCACCCAGGGGAACACCAGCAGTGGGGCAGGTGCTGGCCCCCCCACGTACCCACGTGGGAGTCCACACTGACACCCAGCTCCAAATTTGCAAGCAGCTCCAAGCTCCTACCAACAGCAGAGGGGCAAACTCCAGCTCAGGGAGACACCGGGCTGGAAACGGGCTCTGCCAGTGGCACCGCTGATGCCGAGAATACTGGTTTAGGTATTTTTGGCTTTGCCAGATAGGGCCTGAGCACAGGTACTTAAGCTTCCATTTTCCCCTGCGTGCTCAGCAGAGGTTTCCTTTCCCTTTAATCATTTACCATGGCCTCCACTTGCTGCTGCTGGCAGCATCACCGCAGAGGAAGTAAAGGGAAGGTGATTTCAGAAGGGGTTCAGTATATTTGCTGAAAAAACTGAAACAGGTTGGCAGCTATGCAGTTGGCTGAGAAAGCCTCCGTTTCCCACAGATTTGGGCTCAGCACCTTCCAGCAGACGGGAAGGGCACAAGCTCCTTACACCATCCCATCCCAAAGGGAAAACAGCCTCAGTCCTCCCTGCTGGGGTGAGCCCACTCACCCGCTCCCGCAGCTTCTCCTTCAGCAGCAGGCTGATGATGGAGTAGGGCACGCGAAACCACATGGGTGCTCCCACGATGAAAACCTTCTTGAGCCGAGCCGGGAAGGCACCCTGCAGGCAGGAGGGGGTCAGATCCATGGTGTCGGGGAGGAACCGGCCCCTCTCCGCGCTCTCCCAGGGGGGACACACGTCCCAGCAGAGGTGACGACGAGCAAAGGGGACCCTGAGGTGGCAATGCCACATCCGAAGCTCCCCTCGCACACAGCTGTTAGCCCACAGCCACACTTAGTTTTATGCTCCGATATGGAAACAAATTATTTCCCTGGAATTATGTAGGCAGAGGGTTTGGCTCTACAGGGGAGAGGTGAAGCCTGGGAGCTGGGATCTGTCCGGAGAACACACCCTGGCCAATATTTACTGCTATTTATTTTTTTTCCGGAGAAGGGAGGAGGCACGAAATGCCAGCATGATTAAAAAATAATTTGCATCTGTTTTCCCAAAAGCGCTGCCAGCAGCTGCGAGAGGAATCCGGCATGGGGACAGCTGATCCCCTCCCACCCGCGGGACCCGCAGCCCCGGGCTGGGTCCAGCCCGGCGGGCTCCCAATGCCAAGGTCCTGCAGGGCTGTAGCTGGTGCTCCTCGGCCAAGACGTGGTCAGCATGGTCTGGCATGAAAATTTCCGTCAAAGCCACAGGACGTTACGTACTCGGCGAGTGAGTGGCCCCTGCGCTGTCCCCAGACAGCGGGACACTCCCAGCCCTTACCTTCAGCAGGTTGAGGATCTTCTTGCTGAGGTCCAGCTCGAAGTTGGTGTACTGTGAGCCTGCCATGTCATAGATGAACACCAGCCCGTTCCTCTGGGTTTCGAAGCTGAGAGAAGGGAAAGAGCAAAGTCAACCCCGCAACACCCAACTGTGCAGCCCCTGCAGGAGGAGACCTACCCCACGCTAAACTCATCTTCAGCTCGCTGACTCCAAAAAATCCCCTTCTGTGCTGCCAGGAGGACTCACGCACCCAAAGCTTGAACCATGAACCAAAGCTTGCTTCTGCCCTTCCCAGCTGCTCCATCACCTCTTCCTAAAACCTTTATTTATGCCTGGCTCTTATCTTAAGCCTGTCACAGCTGCATCGCCCGTGACGGCTAAGTTCAAAAACAGAAAGAGCCCAGCAGGATAAACGGAGCGTCCTGACTTCATATTTTTGGCAGGGCTCACATTACATCTTGCCGGTGGCAGGGCCACCTCCTCCCCGGCCAAAGCCTGCAGGAATCGGGGGCTTTGCTGAACTGAAACCTGGACGTAGGCAGGGAAAGGCTGCTAAGAGCCTGGGTCAGGACTCGGGGGATTTTGTTCCCCTGCTGAACGCCCCCACGGGGATGACCGGCTGGAGTTCAAACCGGGGGAAGGTGGGGAACTTCAGGCCACAGGGAGCTGCGAGCCCTTCTCTCCCCTAACTAGAGACAGGGCACGCAGAGGCACGCAGACAGACTCAGCCACAATTTCACCTTTGGGAATTCACATTCACGGCAGAGACGGCCCATCTTTGCCCCGTGAAGGCTTTTGGAGGGATTTCATCAAAACCTCAGCAAGCAGCAGCACCTGCCCTTGGCCCTGGGTGGGGAAAGGGGCTCTCGGGGACCCGCTGCTGTAGGACGCGGTACCTCGGCGGTGGCAGGCTCACCTCTCCACCGCTCGGTCCAGCAGGTAGAAGAGCGCCTGGAGCACCACATGCTGCACGCTCTTGCTGGGGTGGTGCAGCTTGGCTGTGAAGAGGGCGATGGAGGCTCCCGACGGGTCCCGCACGCTCTGGTGAGGAAACAGGGTCAAGCTCCCACAGCACCCAAGGATGCCCGCACAGAGCAGAGCCAGGACAAGCTGCCCGGCTGGGGTAACTGGGGGGGGATACCCCCGCTTACCAGAATGGTGAACTTGCCACTGAGCAGCTCCGAGCGCAGCGGCTCCTCATGTGGCTTCAGCTTCACAATGCCCTCCTTCAGCCGCGTCTCCTGTGGGCAGGGAGCAGCGTGATGGCCAGCACGGACACCACAGCCCTCCCCAGCCATCGCCACGTCCCCATGGGGCAGCCAGCCCTCCAAGGGAATCCCCAGCAGGGAAACCTCTGCTCCATGGCCCCATTTCCAAGCAGAGGACTGCAGCTGGCTCCAGCACCACAACCCCCAGCACGGGGAGGAGCAGCTTTGCAAAAGCAGCATGGGAAATGTATATATGCATATATCTCCTTTATACAGTGGGAGACGCTCTGCGGGCATCACGCACCAGCCGGGAGGGCACCCTGCGAGCATGCACACTGCTCTCAGCAGGGGGGAGGGGACTGGGGTCGGTGAGATCTCCATGGTGACTTGTCTTGGCTGAAAAAGGATTTTCCAGCTGAATAAAACTCATAAGGGAGCGGGAAAAAGAAGTAAAGCAGGGAGAGGGTCGTCCCTGGGACCAGAGATCTCTCACAGAGCAGAACGCCCTCGGCTGGGGGGGGACCCAGCCCTGCTCGCTTACCCGGTAGGAGTGAAAGAGCTCGATGGCCCGCAGGACATCGAACTTGCGGGCCATGAGGAACTTGACAGCCACATTCCAGGAGAGCGGGGACACATTGTACTGGCCCGTCCACTTGTTGATCTCCTCCAGGAACTGCTTGGTCGCCTGTGGGAGAGGCAGGGGGCATGCAGTGAGATGGGGCAGGAGGAGAAGGAATGCCCAAGGAGCATCCCTGGTCATGGTGGGAGCTACACGGTCCTCGGTACGTGGGCAGGGGCTGGGCACGTCTCGGCAAACCCAACAGTTCCTCGGGGTGAAGCGGGGAGCTCTACGGCAGCTACTGGGAAAGAGGGTGAGGGCAGTGGGGATGGAGACAAAGGCAATGCCAGCGTGGGGAAGGGAGCAAGTGGTAGGAGTGCTGGCACCGGAAAAACATCCTTGGGGCTGGGGGAGACTCATGGAAAGGAGAGGGGAAGCGAAAGGAGGATTTTTACAGGCATTAGACTCCCGTTCAGACACAGCAGCCCTAGCGCAGCGGGAACACCTCAGCAGCAGTGGCCTCCCGGGGCTGCAGCTCCACCGTGGAGCTGCCAGCCCATCCCGGTGAAATAAGAGCAGCATCGAGGGCCGACGCTCTGACATGCCGCGGGACACAGCCCAGTTTCACAGAGTTGCAGATGACCAGATGAGAAAGGTTCAGCTCAGGAGGGTCCCAGGATGCTCCTGCTGCTCCCCACAGCCCTGTTCCGCGCTGGGGTCACCCCGCACAAGCACGCTCCCGTCCCAAAGCACCGACACCACACGTGCCCGAAACCATGAGAAACCAAAAAAGAAAAACTTTTCCAACCCTAGCGCTGCCAGAGCAGAGTCACAAATCCCAACCTGCAACCTCCCGGCAGGCTTAAAGCCCTGAAGGCGAGCAAAACAACCCCAAAAGGTAGTATTTCTACAAGCTGTGTTTGCAAGGTGGGCTTGGGGCTTCCGAACGCCCGTGCTAATGGAAGCAGCTTTGCCTTCTGCTCTGTTATCGATCCCGTGTCCCACATGGGAGCCCCGAGGGAGCCTGGGCAGCACGGCCCAGCCTGCCACCATGTACTGCTCAAGGGATGCGGGCAGGCCAGAGGGAGTCTCTGAAATGCCCTGCTCCCACCCACGTACACCCCAAAACGGAGCAGTTCCCATCCCTGCAAGAGCGGAGGATGGTGATGACGGTGCAAGGAGGACAGCGAGCGCTGAAGGCTGGCTCCTGGCGCAGGGAGCGCAGGCAGGCGGCGGTGTTGGATGTCAGGCAGTGGCACAGAGTTACTGGGAACTATTCAGCCAGAGAAGCTCGTCGGCATTAATGACTTCCGACAGGAGGAAGCGAAAGGCCGGGGTTTATCGGCGGCGCAAAGCTCGGCGGCACAGCAAGCCCCTCTCATGGGATGAGCCGAAGGAGCCCGGTTCGTTTGAGGGGTCTCTCTGCAGCCCACCTGGCATTGATCTGCAGGTGTTTTTGGAAGAAGTATCGGTTCAGCCAGCTGCTGGAAGCTGCTAAGGGCCAGCCCAGACCCCAGCGCATCACAGCCAGAAGCTCCCTAACTCAGTATCAGAATCCTGCAGAGCGGCCGGGTGAGCACCAGCTGGGAGGGAACGCACAGAATTGGGCTGGGTCTGCTGCCGGCAGCTCCAGGAGGAATCTGAAAGCGGATTTCAACAGCCCAGCTCCAAGCTCTAGCAAAAATCCCCTTTAAGCATCACAAGCCCTCCTGGCACAGTGGTGTGCCACTGTCAGCTGGCTGCAGCTTGACAGCCCGATCGGTCCCCCCATCTCTGCAATTGCTGGGGGCAAGGGACCAGAGGGGAGGGGGCAAGGTGGGGAGCAAAGAAGACATGGGGTTGTACACCCCCCTGCCTTGCATTCCCACCTCCCAGCCAGCAGCCGGAGGGAGCTTCTCCTGGGAGCTGTACTTACGGGACGCCCTTATCCCCATGGCTTCGTCTCCAACAGCCTCCACTTTGCCAAAACAAAAGCAACTCTTTGTGGCCCAAAGTGCTCATGGTTTCTCCTCGAACTCAAGAGGGATGGGGAAAATAAACAGGGGAACACAGAAACCATCTTCAGCCTTAACGCAACACACACTCCCACACGTACATATATCAAATATAGCCTATCCATGAGCTCAGGTGGGGAGCCCCACCGGCCGCACCCTGGTGGGCCAGGGAGTGAGTCCCCCTGGGACCCCCCTGCTGCCCAAAAGCCAGGGCTGGGCTGGAGATGCAAACCCAGAGAAACAGCAGAGATGCTCCTTCCCCAGCACACGCAGGATGGCACAGGGATGGGGGTGAGCACCAGGCACGCTCCCACCGCCCTCAGATGGAGACCAGAGCCGGCACCGCAACCTGGGACAAGAAAGACGGCCTGAGACGATGGGAAGGACGCCCCGAGGGGCGCGGTGGCAGCTGGGAGAGGACGCAACATGTGGTTCGGGTCTCCTTCCTCAACACCTAACCCATCACGCCTCATGCGATCCCACTGCCAGCACCCATCATGAGGGATGTCAGGCTTTTTGCAAGGGGGGAAAGACCCAAAAGAACAAGCACCAACTTTGCCACGCCATGAACTCCAACTTTCTCCTGCAGCTAAACGAAATCCCAAACTTACCAGCGCCAACATTCAACAGCAGGCGACCCAGGAGTTACTGAGCCGAGCATCACTGCCAGCCGCAGCTCTGCCCCCTCCCTCCACCGGGTCTCACCGTTGTTCCTGGCCCCGATCCTGTTTGGGTTCGTGCGGGTGCCGAGGTGAGCGCCGCAGGGATCGCTTCACGCGCTGGGTGCGCAGCCCGTGACCCAGAGCTGCAGCAAGCAGCCCCGGTTCTGCGAGTGACGCAGCGCTGGGAGCGAAATGGTCCGTGGCTGGGTGTTTTGAACAATGCTGCTCTTTGGAGCACTGGTGTCATCGAAGTCCCCGCTTCACTGTGCCAGGGCAGGGCGGTGACAAAGCCACCGCCGCAGGAACACGGGGGCTCTTCAAGGCCTCCTCCCCCGGGCTGGCAGGCAGCAAACCCACCCTCATTCTTCAGCCCGGGGACAGGGGGACACAAGTCCTGTGAAAAATCACAGCTGAAAACCCGAGGAAGACCAGTTTGGCTCCTCTGGGATAGGCTGGGGAGGGAACTGCGGAGATCTTGGGGAGTCGGAGGTGTCCCGAGGTTGGCAGGGAGAGGAGAGGGGTGAAATCCCCCCCAGCTTGCTGTTGGTAACGGAGAGAGCGGAGCGAGCAGAGGAAATCCTGATGATGGTCCCGAGGAGGATGAAGAGGTGGCAGGAAGGGGATGTCCCAGCCCCAGCCAGCACTGACCCACCAAGAGAGAATCTGCCACTATTTTGGCTTCCAAGCCATGGAGGGCAGCGCCGAGGGCAGCCTTCCCCACCCCTGCCTGGTGATCCAAACCTGGAGCCATTCCTGAAAATACCTCTTCATCTTCTCCGTCTGATATTCCTGCACAAACCAAACGCCTTGGATCCCTCTCCTGGGATCCTGGCTGCGGAAGCCCAGCCACGGCCCCGCTGCAAACCAAGCTCCCTGCCTTTTTTTTTTTTTTTTTTTCCCAGGTCTTCTAAAACCCCGTTTGCTGGAAGCTTCACCCGCTCCGTGACGCAGGGGAAACACAAATCACAGGCACCGGTGGGGACACAGGGCATGAACACCCCCTTCTCCTCGTGATTTTATTGCCCTGGAGATAGCGGTACCACGCTGATAGCGGGAGGTGTGGTGGAGGAGAAAGCCTGGGAGCACCAGTGTGGGCTGCAGGACTGACTCTGCCAGCTCTGGGCTTGTGCGGCCACGGGGTCTGGGGGAACCTGGGGTCCCCCACCAACCCTCCTAAACCTCCCTGTAGGAATGAAGGATGTTTTTAAAAAAAAGAAAAACAACCAAATAAACAGAACACTGACCAGCTGGTCCCTTTTGCCTTCACATCATAAGCCCCCCAAGGCCAGCGAGGGGGCCAACACGACAGCCCGAGCATCACCCAGGGGAGCTCGGCGGGCGGCTCGGGTGCAGATGCGGAGCCGGGTGGGCATCCCTGGGGGTGAGGGTGAAGTGGGGGGCTGGGGGGGAACAGCCAGAGATGGTTCTCGTCATCTGACGCACCCTGGCTGGCTTATCGGCCCCGTTCCCCGAGCCCGGCGACATCCTCCCGCGCTGACGCAAGGCCGGTGGAGGAAGCCGGGACGTCACGGGAGGCCTGGGGCGTGGGAAGCGCGTGCACACGCATCCCCACGGCTGCCCACGGGGGGAGGCCGGCGAGGAGAGCCCACTGGTGCCCGGGGGGGGACACACGCACTACCACCCCCACTCTGGGGGTGCATGACCCCAACCCCGTGCTGCGGTACCCCTGCTTACCCTGGCATTGCAAAGGCCTCTGGGGTGCTGGGTGGGCAGCTTGGGGGTGTGTGTGGGGGTGTGTGTGGGGGGTGCCAGGATGGGAGTTGCCCGGGTTGGGGGGCTGCATGGGGTGGGGTCTGCCCGTTAAGAGGGCTGCCAGGGTGGGGAGTTGCCCAGTTTGGGGGGCTGCATACGTGGGGGGACTGCCTGGGTGGGGAGTTGCCCGGCTTGGGGGCTGCATAGGTGGGGGGGCTGCCCGGTGAGGGGGCTGCATAGGCGGGGAGTTGTCTGGGTTGGGGGGCTGCCCGGGTGGGGGGTTTGCATAGGTGGGGGATAGGTGGGGGGCTGCCTGGTGAGTGGGCTGCATAGGTGGGGGGCTGCCCGAATCGGGAGGAGGGGGCTTTGCCAATGGGGCTTTCCTTGGGGAGAACCGCCCCGCTGGGAGAAAACAGCCCTGCAACCCGGGACAGCCAAAAAAAAAGGGGGAGGGGGGGCAGAGCCGGGGGTCCTGCCCTGCCCAGCCCGGCCCGGCCCGGCGCGGACATACCTGCTCCTCCTCGGCGCTGAGCTCCGCGGCCATGCTGTGCTGTGCAGCGCGGCCCCGCTGCCCGCGGCGGGCCCTGCCGAGCCGAGCCGAGCCGTGCCAGCCGCGCCGCGCCGCGCCGTGCGAGCCGAGCCGCGCTAGGCGGCGGGCGCCCCACCGGAGCCCATCCCCGGGGGCCGGCGGCGCTGCGGGCACCGGCCCCTCCCGGCCGCCGCAGGCTCGGCACGGGCGGCTCCGCCCCGCGGTCCCCGCCGAAAGTGCCGAAAAAAAATAAATTAAAAAAATAAAAAAAATCGGAATAACCCCCCCGATCCCGCAGCCCCCCGGGAAGTTTCGCTCGCCCCAGGGAAGCGCCGCTCCGCTGGGCTGGGCCGGGCCGGGCTCCCCGCCCCGCTCCGCTCGGCCCCGGCGGGGGCGGCGGCAGGAAGCGCCCGCGGCCCCCTCCCCTCCCGCCCCCTCCCCTCGCTGCCCCCCCCGCGGCGTGGCCGCCCCCGGGCGCGGGACAGGAAGCCCCGGCGGGCGGCGGGGCCGGTGCTCGGCGGCGGGGAGCGGGGGGGGGCGGCGGCGGTGCCCGCCCTCCCTCCGCTCCGGCCCGGCCTGGCTCGGCCTGGCCCCGCCGGGCGGGCGGCGCGTTCCCCGGCACCGCTGCCGCCGCTAAGATGGTGGCGGGCGGCTCTGCCCGGAGCCGTCCCGGGGGGGCGGGCAGCGCGGCGGGGCTCTGCCTCCCAGCCGGGCCCCCCGCCCCCGGCGCCTTCGAGGAAACCCGGAGCCGCGCCGCTTGCCCAGGCCCGGCACCCCCCGCAGCCGGGCTGCAGACCCCGCCGGAGCGCCAGGCTGCAGGGCGGGGGGGCGTGTTGTTCGGCTGGGGGAGACCGGGGGGTGCTGCACCCCCAAGGCGGGTGAGTGGCGATGGCGGCCCCGGCATGGACGGGCTCCCGGCCCCGCCGCCCTTCCCGGTCCTGCCGCCCCCCTTCCCGGTACTCCGGCCCCGCAGCCCTTCCCGGGCTTTCCAGGGTTTCCAGCGGCTTCTTCGCTGCTCTCCCTCCTCTACAGTCCCTCAATGGTGGTTCCCGGGTGGGCGCAGGTGGCGGCGGCGGGATGGAGAGAGCCGATGCTCCTCCGGAGGGGCCACCAAGAAGGAACGGGGACCATGAGCCCACGGAAAAGCCAGGCCGGGGGACGCTTTGTTCAGCCGAGGAGGATTGTGCTGGCAAGGTGCCCACAGCCGGAGCCTTTGCACCTAACTCAGAGAACATGGAAGAAAGGGCAGAGGAAGGGGCCAAGCCATGGGCAAGGGCTGGCCTGTCCTCCCCGGCCCCGGGCCACACTCCACTCTCCTGCCCCAGGCTCCATTTTTGCCCCCGAGGAGGGGAGGTGACCCCACCTCGGTCGCTGCCGAAGCTTCCGCCCCTTCCAGTTGGGAGCAGGGCAGGGAACAGATGGGAGTGGGATCGCACCCAGCAAATAAAATAAGTCACAGCAACAAACTGCGCTGGCCCTGGTGACTTCCCTTTAACACCCTCTCTCCAAACACAGCCCTTCGTTTCCAACTGGAATTGTAACGCAAATATTTATTTCTCCAGCCCAGCTCATGCTTTTAAAAGGGAAACTATGCGGCATCATCTGGAGCCGGCAGAAAGCTACGGTCGCTTCCCCGCCGCTCTCCTCCATCGATCGCAGCGAGCGGCTGAAGGCAGCCCCTCTTCGCCTGCATCCGCTCCCCTGCCCGCTCCCATCCCTCGCTGGAGGACCTTCAGAGGTAGCGGGAGGACCTTTGAGGGCAGCAGGGAGGCAGTAACCTGAGCTGCAGCTTTCTCTGCCCTAAGGGATGCACAAATCCTACATCCAGATGCCCACCTCCGGATTTAATTGCCTGATGGAAGGAAAATTCTACTGATAGGAGGCTGGATGTGGTCTCCCTGGCCCGGGCTCTCCCTGTAGCCCTCTGCCAGCCGGCGAGGCCGAACCACAGGGGGAACGGGCAGCTCGAGCAGCCCAGAGCCTGTGAGGGACAGGGCAGTCCAGGGCAGTCCAGGTGTTGTGTCCTCTTCCCCCAGCTCATTGCTTCACATGCTAAAAAAAAAACCAAGCACACAAAAAAAACCCACCAAAAAAAAACCCCCAAGCAGCAGTTTGAAAAAGACTGCAGCACACTTGGCCTCATCCGAATGCTGCGGAGCTGGGGTGCTGTTCCCCCCCCTCTGGGGAAGGGGAGCAGTGGCCAGCCCCCTCCCACAGCCAGCTCTGGCCGAAGTTAGGACAGTTCGTGCTGCCTGCTGGTATAATCAATAGCGGCTGCACAGCCAGATGATTGCATGCAGACCACACACTTGGCACAGAAACAAGTGTTTTTCTGGGAAAAACAGGGGGTGTGAGGGCAGGATACAAGTGCCCCCGCTATCTGCGGGCAGCCATCCCCACACACCGTATCTCCTCCTGGATACGGGCCCTCTGGCAGCATTTTCACAGGCAGCCGAGAGGAGACTCCCCAGCACCATGTTTAGCCCGATATTTCATCTCCCCCCTCCACGGCGAGTCTTCCTGCTCCAGCCTTTTATTGTCCCTCTGGAAAAGAACCTGGGAATGGTGAGTACAATCGTTTCGTCCCTGCTAAAACCGGTGAAAGGCAGCAGCTGGTGCTCGCAAAGCAGCCTTCAGCTGGGCTACGAGGGACAGCGGCGGGGAAGAGAGTGAACCACCTCGGTGCGTGGAGGAGAATCAAACCCGCACAAGCATTTCCTCTGCTCCAGTTAGCGCTGCAACTGATTTTTCAGTCCCTATTTGGGAGGCACGGCACGCATCCACCCTTAGGTAGCAGGAAGACGCTCAAGAATTTGTCTTTCTGAGAAACCTTTTATTTGGCACAATCAATGCTAGCGTTTTTCAGTGCGAAACCATTCCTTCCTCCCCCTACTGAGAAAAGCCTCGAGTACAGGCTTCTGCCGCGCCGCACAAAGCTGTGCTCGGAAGCAGGGCCCACTGCGCTGCAAGGAAATTTAGTTTTTCTCTGTAAACGTGTGGGTGTGGAAAGCCCAGCCTTTGGATTTACAGCAGCTCGCTGCAAACTTTTTGTTACTAGAAGTGGACTGACCACAAAACTTTCATTGAGGCAGCCTCGGTAAACAGCTGGATCAAAGGCTGAAATGCCCTCGATTCCCGGGGCCAGGGAGGTGGGGCTGCCGCTGGGGCCGGGGTTCCGAGCAGCAGCTGCACCTCAGAGCTCTGAGCACTGTTCCTATGCTGAAGCTTTGCCAGAGGCTTTAACAGAAGCAGGGTCAGGAGCAGAGCCGGGAACCCTGCAGTGTGGGGACAGATCATTGAGTTTCCCAGCGCACGACTGCCTTAGCAAAGAACCAGACAATCCTGTTAAGACCTTACAGAAGCCCTGGCAAAAAGAAAAAAAAAAGAAAAAAAAATCCAGCGGCACTTGGAACAAGATATTCCACTTTAGTGCCCTTTCAACAAAACCATCCTATGATCATTACCTTTGACCCCCTCTCAGGGAGGGTGAGGGACAGTGAGAAGCAGGGAACCTTTTCCTTTCTCCTTACCCAACCGGTCTGTCCCAGCAGCCTAATTCTCCATCTGGCTCACTGCTTCATCCCGGCCCTCGGGAGAGTTTGCTGGCTGAGGGGTAGACAAGTGTTCCAGCTCGTAATGTCCGTTCCTCGCAGCCACCGCGCTGCTCAGGTGACCCTTTTCTGCTGCCAGCTTTTTATTCTTCTTGCTCTCAATGATCTGCTGGAGCTGATGCCCAGCATAGTCTGGTTTGGCAGTGAGCACCGTAGCGGGCACAGCGAGCCCGAGGATCTCGGGGACCATGTAGGGCCGGAGCCAGCCCACCAGCGGGGTGCTGCCGGGGGTATAGTGGGTTTGCTTGTGATAGAAGAGAAGTCCGTCGACCTGTAAAGAGAGAGAGAGTGAATGAAAGGCCAGAGCTGGAGGCTCTTGCAGGTGGATGACAGAGCGCCAGACGACAGCACCGCTCTCCATAGAGGCCAAAACTACCAGCTGGATCATTTTTCTCAAGCAGTGCAATAAATAGCGGAAGGGAAAGAAGAAACCTGCAGAGCTCCTGCCCTGAAAGATCACTACAAGCCCAGCGACTGCCGGATGGCTTTCAGTCATCAGAGGCAAATGATCTCAGCCTGATGTCGGCACGGACAGCACTTTCCCTCTGGTTGCTATGATCCCATTCTGCAGAAAGGCCATCAGGTTTCTGAATAAGGCAGCGCACAGAAAGGCCACTTTACTGGATTAAGGTTATTTTAAATAATACATTTGCAGAGTAATTAGAGCGCATGACGCCAAGGAGCCCTGATTTGTAACGCTGCTACGGCTCTTTCAGCTGGCTTGTATGAAATAAATTCTTAATGTTTCCCAAGAGAGAACTTCACCAGCAATCGATGACAGTTAAGGGCACTCAGGACTTTGAAGGTTTAGGCCCTAACTCTTGTGCTACTATTTCCACACTCTGCAACACTGCAGCTGGCTGACATTTTCCCCCGCTTCCTCGCCACGCTCGGGGATTTTTGCCCCTGCCTTCCTGTGCTTCCCAGGGATGCACTCTGCAAGGTTAGATCCTGCTGTCGGGCTGCCTCACGCTGGAGGTGGTGCTCCTTTTAGCTCAGCCTCGCAAGCTCCTAAAAGGCCATTTGGCTACGAGTAAGAGTGGCTGAGTGGGCAGGAGAGATGAGAAAAAGAGCCCACCTCACGCTGCATTGCTCCCTGGCCCCTCCCCAAGGCCTACAGCCCCCAGAATATATATGGCAGAACGGCACATGTATTGGCAATGAGCAGAGGCATCAGTGAAGCAGGCAGATCAAGGTGATTTCTGCTACTGTGCTAGATTGTGAAAAAAGCAAAAAGCAGCATACATTCCTCTCTGAACCGTGGATGCTAACCTCCAGCAGAGCGGGCAGAGCTGCTTGCACTACTCTCTCCATAATTTTCAGTCACTGTTAAGATCTTGCAAAATAATCCCAGAAAAAGGGGGATTCCTGCGCTAGGAAAACGTAAGACCAGAACGGTAAACATCATGATGAGCTTGTGTAACCCTCTGGATATCTAAACAACAAAGCTTTTCCCTCCCCCTGCCTCCCAGGAAGGCTTGGGAAGAGCCAGATTCTGTGGCACCCCAGCACCATGCCTACACATCCAGCCCATTCCTGTGGGTGCGTGGCACTTGATGAGCAACAGGGATTCTCCAGCACCCACAGGAATGTTTTGGTAAAGATCAGAGCCTGGGAAGGCTTCTGCCTTCCAGACTGCTCCAAAGATCTTCCCCAAGCTGGAGAATTCAAAGGAGTTCAGCCTAGTGGAGAGTTACATCATACTCTTCCTTCCCTTGATTTCCCTTAAGTTACTCCCATATTCCTTCCAGTTTATTTAATTTGTTGGCCAGGTCTCTATTCTGAGTCACCACACTGTCACCAGCCACATCAGAATAAGGGCTGACACTGTCCCTGAACGACCGAACCTGATGGGAAACTGGTCTGGCAGGATTTCATGTGTCGCAGCCAAGCTTTCCAGATTTTAGGTGCTTTACAGTACTCCTATTCCTTCGCATCGGGGCTTCTCAGACTTCGGCTGCCCCTGCCTTCAAGGAAACCCGACTGTTGTTTTACTCAGATCTACGAGTAGGACAGTAGCTCTTAAGATCCACTCCAAAAAACACTTCAAATTCAGGGCCAGTCAATTGATCCAAAGTCCACCGAGTTCCACAGAAAAAGTTTCCGCTGAATATAGCGGATCAGGTCCTAACTCTAAAGGTTAGAGATTAACTATGAAGACCCAGATCTGAAAGCACTGACCACCTCTGTTGCCACCACACACATGAGATCCTTGTAAGGGTAACAAAATGCCAAGCCCAGGCGTAAGGTGACCCCTATTATCCTGCACTGCCTATAGCAAGGCTGCATTTTGCTTTCTGTAAAGTTTATCTCGTTGGGTGCCGCGGGTGGAAGCTCGCGAAGGGGATTTTTTGGGCTCCCTCTTGTGGCACATCACAGGGGACCCGCGGTCCCCTCCACTCCGGGAAGCAGCACCACGGGTTCTGTGGGGTTACTGGCTGCTTCGAGCCAAATTATACCACGTTTCACTCGTTGGGGTCGCACCTCGACTACCAGCTCAGGAACATGGGGGGGCAAGTCACTGCTGGATTACAAGGGAGAGTCTGAACAACTCCACCTCCCTCCCCTGGTGTTTCGCAATGGTCTCCTTCATATGCCGAAAGTTTTTCTGCGCTGACTGCGGTGGGGCAATACTCCTCAGCCTTTTCTCCCGGGAGCAGATGCCTCCAGAAGGAATGAGGCTTTCTTCAGTAAAGACGGGAACGACTGTGTCTACAGAGACACTCCATCTGTAGTTGAGCCAGTCAGCTGAAGGAAATCTGGGATGCCTTCTCAACAAGTCCCCAATTTGTGTTTAGAGCAGGGCCTGGCAAGACCAGCAAGGGGCTGGGACTTTCCAACTCTCTCTAATGACTGTCCTGGTTTTGATGAGCAGAAGGCAAAGTCAGCCCTCCCAGCCAAATCAGTGTCCCTTAAATTTGAACCTGCACTTACGTTAATCGCTGACTTGGGCCGGGAGAGCACAAGACACGCAGTCAAATCCACGTGGCTTTTGGCTTAGGAGGACAAGCAACCTTTACAATGGCTGCCCCTGATCTAGAGACTGGGCACTCCACAGGAACCGCTGCAGCCACAGGAGGAGCTTCTGGCTCCCAGATGTTTGTCACCGACGCTGTGCTGGAACGCGCTCACCTCCTCCATCCTCTTCTGCTTCAGTGCCAAGTCAGCCAGGGCAGTCAAAAGCAGCCTGAGCTGTTTTCATGAGGGGCTCCCACTTGCTGCTCGCAACCGCACAGAGCTGAACTGGGTGGCACATCGATTTGTCTGTCCTGCCCTTCCCCCACAGGTGAGCAGAGAGGCCTGAACAGCACCTACTTCTAAAGCTGATGAAGCAAATGTAGGTGTCCTGTTCAGCCGCTCTTTCTGGGGGGGAATGCCGCCTCAGAGAAAGCCAGGAGCAGCTGCGGCCAAAGGCAGGGAGCTGCTGGTCCTGTACCAGACCAAAAAGCAGAGCTCACGTTACCCCCTCCACAAGATCCAACAGCAGTATAGCAGGAGGACAGTCATCCGAACCCCTCCCCGCCATTTCTGCTACAGCCTCCTGCCCCCAGCTCCGGTACACCTCAGACACCCATCACTAACACCCAAGCACTCCAGAAACCATCGGGAGCTTAGCACCACCATTCTCTTTCCTCCCCACCAGACGCAAGGTAGCTGGGTGCCTTGCACACAAGAGGGATGGAAGCAGCGAGACTAAGGAAACACAGAGCCCGTGACAGAAGTCAGAGAAAGACACCACTTTGCCTACCCCACACAGCTCAAGAAACACCCCTGCATAAGGGATTAAACTGCAGAGATCCTCACGCTTGTAGCCACGCAAGCCCACCCGGGGTAGCAGCTTTGGCCCTATAAATGTCAGCTGCCCATCACGCTGCCACACGAATGCAAGCCACGCTGCTTCTGGGTGTCCACATCAACCCCTCTCTTGCCCCAAGGGCTCTTTCAGACAACAGCAGTAAAGCACCCGGGGCACAGGGAATGCTATGGCTTAACTCCCGCTAATTAGTCGGGTTAGATGCAGCCTGTACCTGGTGACAGGGTAACAGATCAGCTGTGTGCATAAAAGGCACCCATCCCCCACCCAGGGAAACAGCAGCACAGCTCAGCAAGCTTTCCACAGGCCTTGGGACAGCGCCGCTCCCAAGCGGAGGGGATGCACCCCTCTCCAAGCAGCAGCAGATGCGTGGTGGGGCCGTCTCTAAGGCTGAAGTGCAGGTTCCCACCTGCGTGTTCTCACCTTGAAGGGGAAGTCCATAGCCAGCACCTTACACAGGCTGTCTGAGGAGCAGGGGAAGTTCCGCAGGCCCACAAATTTGTACTGAAAGAGTAAGAGAGGGTTAGAAGAGACAACCACATAGCCTAAAGCAGAACAAGTCACTGAATCGAGCACTGGTGCAGAGGCAGCTAAGGAAGGATTTCCACCAGTGAAAATCCAGCATGAGAAGGAAAGGGTGAGGGACAGGCATCACATAAAACAACGAGATCTTGTAAAACTTGAGACAAGATCTCGTAAAACTTGAGACAAGATCTCAAGCAGCCACCCCATCATTAAACTGCTGTCCTTCCTGCCACAGGGTATTGCGGGCCCAAAAGCACAAACAGGCTCTAAAGAGGATTAGACAGCTCCTGAAAGGCAGGTTCCCTGGTGGCCGTTAACTCCATGATCTAGGTACAACCAATGGCAGATGAAGTCAGAGGGAACATGACAGGTATCTCCAATTTCTTACTCTTTCCATAGCCACTGGTGTCTGCGATTAGTACAGGTTATTGGCACAGACAGACCTCTGATGTGATTCAGAACAGCAGTTCATAAGCAAACCCCAGATCTAGAGACAGAACAACAGGACCAAGCTGTCCCATTGGTGCCAGTCACACCCCACTAGAGTAACTGAAACTGCTTGCATGAAAATCTACAAAAATCACCCAAGCCACCAGAGAGGCTAGGGTGGGATCAGCTGTTAGAGAGAACCCCCGCCATCTCTCCAGCAACGCTTGATAAAGGACATACATCACTGCAACTTTACAAATCTCATTCCAAAACCAGAAGATGACCTTCAAGAGAAGACCCCACCATGGATTGCCACCGTGATACCCAGACAGCATGAAATCTAGAGTGTCCAGAATGATCTACTTTGAGTATTTTATCACCCCAGTTTCAAATGACCCTCTCCTTGCATTTAATGAGATGCACACGGCAGAGACAGAGTGTACAGCTCCCACACGCTCCCGATACCTTTTTTCCCCAAAGCATCTAAGACTGCAGGAAGGACTTTTCAGGAGAGCTGACCCTGAGGCACTCTTTTAACCAAAATAGAAAATGATGACCTCTGGGCAGGATGCAAAGCAGACAGACATCTGCTCCAGCCTGCTGGCTCAGCCAAGCAAACCTTTCCACCCAGGAAATGAAAGCTGAAATGACTCCTGCTTCATGAGGTAGCTGTCTTCTGGATATTCCCATTGGAGTCAGAGCAGGATGTTCTGCAAATACAGATACCTCCACTGCTGACACAGGAGTGGTCATCCCCGTTTATGACCGATCTGCTCAATGCACAGGAGCTGTTCTGCTTAGCAGTGCAGCCATTGGATCCCACTTTGTAAACTGCTCCGTAGCCGAGCTGCCAAATCTCTTATGTCTGTCCCCAAAAATCACTTTCCAAGCTGCTGTGGGTTCTAGGTCTGACCTCCATGTGTAAGTCTTTAAAGGGAGACCTTTTATCCTTGCTGAGCAGGGACTCCGGGTAGCAATCCAGCAGCCACCCTGACAACTTCAACGATCCATTTAAGCAGGCGGGAAGGCTAAAGCTTTACAAGCCTTTCCCCTTGCCTCGTGAGTCCGCAAGACTAAACAAGAATAAATCCCATTGTAGTCAGGCTGCCAACCAATGCTACCCCTGTAGAAACCACAATGATTTTCCATTCTGTTTCAAGGTAAAGCTAAAAATGGCATGGAAGTTAGCTGATACCCTGCAGTCTGATCTCCCTCAGCACTTTGGCTGTGGGAGGAAAGCCACACACATTTACAATATTCAATAGTTCTATTTACATCCTGAACACGGCATCCCATTTCATCAGAAGTACACTTTGAAGCTTGATGAGGTGTGGGGTTAAGAAAAAAGCTTCCGCTTGTGAAAGAAAGTGCTGAAGCCTGCTGAACAGGAGACCTTACCCCCCATCCTCCTCCTCCTCCTCTTAGTGCAAAAGAACTTACTGGATTAATCCTGCTTTTCTCTCCCAGCCCTTCCTCCTCTTGGATCTTTGAGGAGAGCCAGAAGAATCTGAAGTCGGTCTGTGAAAGGAGGCAGAAACTTAATGACTATCCACCGCACATTGCTGATCAGCACTTGCTGGGTGTTGCCACTCCTTTGCACTCGCCTGGGAGATTTACAAACTCAGCTTCACCTACAGAACCAGCCAGCCCCATGAACTCTGCTACTTCCCCCAATACCCCCAAAAGATCCACCCAGTTATTCCAGTAACCAGAAGCCCATAAGCTGTAAAGATGCTGGCGCTTAGATGAAATACCCATCCTACTGCACGGTGCACCATGTCCAGTGCTGGCTGCAAAGCAGCTCACGGAACAGGGAACAAAAGGGAGGGGAGGGCAGAGGGGGAAGGTTCAGCACCTGGCAGTCATAAATGGGGTGTCCTCTCCAGCACATCACATCGAGGATATAGTACGTCTGCTGCACCTCGTTGTAGATGCAGTCCAAGATGCAGTACACTGCGCACACAAACACAGGGAGGTTGCAGACATGCCCCTGAGACTGCCTCACCCAGCAGCCAAATGCCAGCACAAATCTCTCCTGCATTAAGCCTGCCCTGATGTAAGGCTGCAAAGCTGCGACCACAAAAAGCCCTGTCCCAGACAGAGGCCCAGCAAGCAAAGGCATGTTTCAGAAAATGGCATTTATCAAACAGTTACCCCTTCTCCTGAGGGCAAGAAAGCAACTACAAGATGTATTAAGGAAGACCACACCGTACACAGCTCTCTGTCAGAAGACAGAAAGGATGTTGAGGTTTAAGAGTGTCAGTTAACCAGGCAGCTAATTAAAAGAAACTCTTACCAAGCATAAAGGTATCTGATACTGTCCACATCTAGTTATCCCCAGAGACACATGAACAGGGCCAAAGCTAACTACTCCCAGCAACAGAGAAGGGCACAGCTCCACGGCTCAAGGGAGCCGGAGGAACAGCACTGAGCCTCCTGGCGCACACGTTCACAGGGAGAAGCAGAAGGTTCCCCTCTCTCTATCCCAAATTCTGTTCCCAAATCCTCACACTGTTACCTTTCTCGCTCGTTGAATTGTGCCGGTTCCCCCCTGGCAGCAGGGATGGGAACCTGTTGACACAGAAACCGCTCTTGGTGTAAGCTGCTGTTGTGCCCTGTGAGGAAACAGGAGAGTAAAAAAAAAAAAAAGAAAAATCAAGCCAGACGCACGGACCAGTCTTATGTTAGCTGGGAAAAAGGTACAGGTCCTTTACCAGATGGTGAGACATCACCACTGCTGCTGCTTACCCTAGACGCTACAACTAGTGACCTTTTCCCGATGGGACACACCACTACAACCCACTCCTGCTCCAGATCCAAGGGGACATCGACCAACCATTCTGACAGCATCAGCTATGGAGAAATCCAGAAAAAAAAATATCAGTTAGTAACAAGTCCCCCAAAGTTATGGAAAACTCATACATCAAGGATAAAGGAAGGTTTTGACTTGGCTTAAACAGCTACACTGGGTGCTTCAGACGCAATTTGCATTGCTCATCACCCAGCGTTAAGCACCAGAGGGGCTCACTCCCTCTCTCTAACCAACCTGCTTAACAGACTCTCCCCAAAGTCCTTCTCTTGCTTCCCAGCTGCTGACTAAGCTACAGACTACAGCATGGGGCTCACAGTCCTTGCCTGGGCACTCCTGTACCTTGGTCCTGGCTCCAGCCTCACTTTCAGCACTTCATTTGTGTATTTTAAATATGTGGCAGAGCATAGAGATTCCTAAACATTAGGAGTAAAGAGCCCAGACAAGCTGACCTCTTCAGAGACTGCCTGGCTATGATCACCTGAGCATCTGTGTGTCTTTTTAGGGCCGATATGGCACCAAGGCTAATAACACCCTCCAGCTGAGGTTTACCTTCCTTCCTGGTATCCCAGACATGGGGAGAACAGAAATCTTTAACTGAGTGCTGCATAACGGGATACAAACGCTGCTGGCTGAGCTGAAACCTCCCAGAGCACGCAGGCAGCTCATCTCCACCTCTCCTCCATTTGAACACAGCACATCGCACGGCTCCCCTCCAAGCACCAGGCCAGGTCAGCACCCCACACCCCTCCCGCTGCCTGGCCTCGCACTCACACCTGCTCCCCTTCACGAGGGACCCTCCTCACCTGATTGCCATAGCGCCTGGGCAGCCTGTGGCCAACATCCACGTCCATTTCCTCTTCCCCCGCATCTTCCCCCTCCTTCTCCTCGTCCCCGCTATCCACCCCTGCCCAGTCGTCATCTGCCAGCCTCCTGGCATGGTTCACGTAGTCCAGCCGCCTCCTGGGAGGTGGGGGGAAAGGAAAGAGCCCCGCTCGCCCTCCGCGGGAGACAGACTACCCCCTCCGCCCTGCACAGCCCCGGGCCCCGGCCCCGCAGCCCCTGCCGCCCGGTGGGCCCAGCACGGGCCTGTCCGCCCCCAGCGGCACCCCCCGGCCGGGCTCTCCCCTTCCTCGGGCCCCAGCTCACTCCCTCTGGAGGCGGAGGAGGCGCTGGCGGCGCTCGGCCTGCCCCAGGCCGCCGCGGGCCTTGTAGGCGGCGAGGCGGGGGTGCGGGGCCGCCGGGCTGTTGGGCCCCGCCAGGGCCACGCCGGCCGCCAGCGCCGCGCTCAGCTCCTCCATGGCAACGCCCGCCCGGCGCCCGCGCGCCGTGACGCACTTCCGCCCGACGGCGGGAACGGCGCCGCAGCCGGCCCGCAGCGCCCCCTCGCGGCGCGGAGGCGCCGCGCCCGACCGCCGCGCCGGCCAGCGGCAGCCCTCCCCCCCTATGACTCAGTTTCCCCTGCCGCCGGGAGGCGGGCAGGGACACTCGAGGCTGTGACCGGGCACGGGCGTAGGGGACATCCCGGGCAGGGACGGAGGGGACACACAGGGAAGGGGTGCGGGGGACAACTGCGGGCAGGGACGTAGGGCACCACCCCGAGCAGGGATGGAGGGGCCACCACGGCCACGGATGGAGGGCACCGTCCCGGGCAGGGACGGAGGGGATACCCCGGGCAGGGATGTAAGGGACATAGAGGGCGGGGATGGCGGGGGACAACGGCAGGCAGGGACATAGGGGACCACCGCGAGCAGGGACAGAGGGGACCGCGGTGGGCAGGGATGTCCGCGGCCATTCCCGCTCACGGCTGCGGGAGCAGCCGGTGCCGGTGCCGGTGCTGGTGCCGTGGGCGGGACCGGTGCCCCCGGGCCGGCTGCCTGCAGAGGGCAGCGTGCGACCTGCCGCGCCGCTCCCCTCCGCTCCCGGGCGGCGAACCGGGGAGCTCGGCGCTGCCGTGCGTCACGGGAGGCTGGCGGCCAGCCCCGCCACCGGCACCGGCACCAGCACCACCACCGCCACCGCCACCGGCACCGGGCAGCAGCACCGACATCGCGCAGCGGCGGCGGGCCCCGACACCGGAACCGGGCGGCGGTACCGAGGGTGGCCCCGGGGCGCCGAGGCCGGGCGGTGGCAGCGAGCGGCGGCCCCGGGCCCTGCCGGGCCATGCGGTGAGGGCGGCTCGCCGGTCCCGCCGACGGACGGGAGGCGCGGCCGGGCCGCGGCTGTGCTCGGCTCCCCGGGCCCGGTACGGCGGCGGCCGGGCCCCCCGTCCCCCCGCTCCCCTCCCCGGCCCGGCAGCGGGACCGGCCCGGTGCTGCCCAGCCAGCGGGCCCTCCCGTCCCGCCCCAGACCCGCGGATTCCTGGGCTACCCCCCCCCCCACACACACACACCCCAACCCCCCTCCCAACCCCCGGGAAAATCGGCCCGGAAAGGAATTGCAAAATTCCGGGATCACCGGGAGGTTGGGCTGGGTTTGGGGCCGGTTCCCGGCACTTCCCCGGGGCCCGGCAGCCGCTGGCGGGAGGGAAGCGGGGGGTTTGTCCACAGGAGCCCCGGAAAAAGTCGCTTTGGATTTCTTTCCTCGCCGGCAGCCAGATCTTTTCCTCCCAGAACGTGGAACGGCGGGATCGGCGTCCCAGCGAGCTCGGACCTGCGCGGCCATGGCAGAGCCCGGCTCCTGGCCCGGCCGGGGGCTGCGTCCCGCCGCGGCCAAGGAAACGCCGCTCGCTTGACCGGGGAATGTTGTTTTTAACCGGGGCGCTGGCATCGGGGGGGGCGCTTGGACATACGGACCTTGGCGTCGCCTCGTAGGGGATTTCTTTTCCACCTTTTTTTTTTTTTTTATTAGTTCATTTCCCTGAGAAACCAGCCAAGCCTTTTCCCACTGGTGGTGGCCTGGAGCTTGTGGCGTTGCCGGGGGGGGGCGGTTTTTGGCTGCGGGGGTTGCGTGACGCTGTGTCCCCCCCACCCTGGGACCAGCCATGGCGTTGAAAGCCAGAGCGCTTTACAACTTCCAGAGCGAAAACAAAGAGGAGATCAGCATCCAGGAGAACGAGGAGCTCGTCATCTTCAGCGAGAACTCCCTGGACGGGTGGTTACAGGGCCAAAACAGCCGCGGGGAGACCGGCCTCTTCCCTGCCTCCTACGTCGAGATCCTCCGCTCCCGGTCAGGCTCCAACTACACGGATTACTCCAGCAGCCCGGCCGGCTCGCCCGGGCACGACTCCTTCTACACAGCTCCCCCCAACCCCGGCATCCCCTACCAGGGCAGTTTTGAGGATGACGATGATGATGATTGGGATGACTGGGACGATGCTTGCACGGTGGTGGAGGAGCCCCGGAGCGCACCGGGCACCAATGGGCACCCCTCGCCCAGCCTGCAGTACCCGACAGCGTACGGCCACCACCAGCACGCCGGTTACCATCCCAAGCCGGCACTGGAAAGGCAGGACAGCATGAGCTCCTCCAAGAGGGGCAGCGTGGTGGGGAGGAACCTCAACCGCTTCTCGTGCTTTGTGCGCTCGGGGGTGGAAGCCTTCATCCTGGGTGATGTGCCCCTGATGTCCAAGATCGCTGAGGTGTACTGCATTGAGATGGGCTCCAAAGGTCCCCAGTGGAGGGCAAACCCACACCCCTTCATCTGCTCCGTGGAGGACCCGACCAAGCAAACCAAGTTCAAGGGCATCAAGAGCTACATCTCCTACAAGCTGACCCCCAGCAACATCAACTCGCCCGTCTACCGGCGGTACAAGCACTTTGACTGGCTCTACAACCGCCTCCTGCACAAGTTCACAGTCATATCGGTGCCCCACCTGCCCGAGAAGCAGGCCACCGGGCGCTTCGAGGAGGACTTCATCGAGAAGCGCAAGCGGCGCCTGATCCTCTGGATGGACCATATGACCAGCCACCCCGTCCTCTCCCAGTATGAGGGCTTCCAGCACTTCCTCTGCTGCCGTGATGAGAAGCAGTGGAAGCTGGGCAAACGCCGGGCAGAGAAGGATGAGATGGTGGGCGCCAGCTTCCTCCTCACCATCCAGATCCCCACGGAGCACCAGGACCTGCAGGATGTGGAGGACCGCGTGGACGCCTTCAAGGCCTTCAGCAAGAAGATGGACGACAGCGTCCTGCAGCTGACCAACGTGGCCTCGGAGCTGGTGCGCAAGCACGTGGGGGGCTTCCGGAAGGAATTCCAGAAGCTGGGCAATGCCTTCCAAGCCATCAGCCACTCCTTCCACATGGACCCCCCCTACAGCTCGGACGCCCTCAACAATGCCATCTCCCACACGGGCAAGACGTACGAGACCGTGGGGGAGATGTTCGCCGAGCAGCCCAAAAATGACCTGTTCCTCATGCTGGACACTCTCTCTTTGTACCAAGGGCTCCTTTCCAACTTTCCGGACATCATCCACCTCCAGAAAGGTAATGGTGGCTTCTTACCCCCCGGTGATGACCTCTCATGTGTGATGGCTCCACCTGAGTGGGGATGCAATGAAGAAACCCTGTGCTGTGCAGGGGTGGGAATGGGGAGGGGGCATGAGGATAGGGATGGGAATGAGGATGGGGACCATTGCCTGTGGCTCCCAGGGAGGTGGCATGGTCCCTGCTGGCATGGCTCCCCCGTCGCCCCAGCCTGGAAGAGGCTGATGGGGCTGGTGGTGCTGCCCCAGGTGCTGCCATGGGCTCCATAACTGCTGCTGACAGTGCCCGAAGCGCTGGCGGGGGGGGGTCAGCACAGTTGTCACTCCCCCCAAGCCATGAGCCCAAGCCAGCACCTCAGCTCTGGGCTCCAGGGTGACCTGCCCAGCACCTTGTGAGCGAGGGGCTGTGTTGCATCCCCACTCACCACCACTTCTCCCTCCTCATCCTCCCTCCCCAGCCAAGGCAGCGGTTGGGTGGCCAGCAGGGATGCTCCAGCTTGCTCCCCCAGGGCTGGGATGCGGCTGGACATGGCCTGGGGTCGGTCAGAGGGGCGGGGGGGGGACGACAACGATGACGACTGTGCAGGTCAAGGTGGGAGGTGGACGTGTCCTTTCTTCCCACCAGCCCCACCGCACTCCCGTGGCTGGGGGACACACACTGAACCTCCTGGGGACAACCAGGGTCAAACTCTTCAAGGTTTAGCACCCCCAGGGCATCGGGGCTCCCTGCATCCCCTTCATCCCCATGTGCTCACTGGTCCCCTGGGTATTTGGGGGGGTAACGAGGGAGGAGGAGGGGTGAGAAGCGTCTGCTCTGCCCTTTTGGTGGGGGGGCTGTGGCGGGCAGGGCTCGGTGTCCCTTTGCACCCTGGCAGCAGGGTGTGACGCAGCTGGGTGTGTGAGCGGGGCTGAAGTCCATGGGGAGGGGACGCCTGTGCCGGCATCCGTGGATCTGGGGGGGGCAGGCAGTTTTCCCCAGGGTGAAGCCAGGGCTGCCCATGCCCGAGCAGCCAGGGGTGCCTGTGCATTGCTCCGCATCCCTGGGGGAGGCTGGGAGGGCACAGGGGGAAGGAGAATGCAATCCTGCCCTGGCGCTTCCTCGCCTTTCCCTCCCCGCGTTGTTTACTGGCGGGTGAGAGGGGCTGGATCCCGTCCGGAAGCAAGGCCGCGTGGGCAGCGGAAGGCAGGATCTGGCCTCCAACTTTTGCTTCTTCCTCCTCCTCCTCCTCGTCTCCACTGGGAGCAGGGCTGGTGCGGCAGGAGCACCGTAACCCCGGGTCCAGTGCTCCCGGCAAGGGGCAGGGAGGAGGGAAGCAAGCCTGGTGAGCTGCAGGCCAGATCCTGTTTTCAGGCGAAAAGCCTCTGTGGTAATGAGGGGGGAGGAATGCAGGGCTGGAGCCAGGCAGGATTCTTTCGAAACCGAGCTGTAAAAAATAAAGGGAAGGAGGGGGAAGAACTGGTGTCAGAGCATCAGCTGCCTGAGGGAGAGGGAGATGCTTTCCCAGCCGAGCTCCGGCTGGTGCTGCATGCCCTTCCCACACCCTGGTTCATCCCCTCCCGAGCTGGGGTCTCCCCACCCGTATCCATGGGGTAGCATCAAACATCGTCAGGGCAGGCTTGGCCGGGGTGCTTGGCTGTGGTAACACTGCCCCACGTTAGCGTTGCACCCCGCGCCTGGCATCGCACCCTTCCAGCAGCCCAGACCCCCAAACCTCCTGCTAAGTTCGAGGCTGTGGGGCCAGGCTGGTGCCCCGGCACAGAGAGTGAGGGGACCTGCCGGGGCCGGCCAGAGATGCCTGTGCCAGGGGGAGGGGGACGGAGGGTCGCACGGATCCATCAGCCTCTCACCCTTCCCCCTGCCTCGCCAGGTGCCTTCGCCAAGGTGAAGGAGAGCCAGCGGATGAGCGACGAGGGCAGGATGGACCAGGAGGAGGCAGACGGGATCCGCAAGCGCTGCCGCGTGGTGGGCTTTGCCCTGCAAGCCGAGATGAACCACTTCCATGAGCGGCGTGTGGCCGACTTCAAGAGGATGATGCAGTCTTACTTAAAGCAGCAGATCGTCTTCTACCAGCGCGTCAGCCAGCAGCTGGAGAAGACGTTACGCATGTACGACAACCTCTAACGCCTCCGCTTGCTGCCCCCCAAAATCACGCACTTGTCTATCCGCAGCCTTGCAGACCTCCTCTGTTTGTGACGGGCTGAGAATGAATGGGAACTCATGACGCTAGTGACCAAATACCTTCGGGCTTTCTTCCCCCTTCCCGGGTGGGCAGGCTGCGCTCCTGCGGGGAAGGGCTTGCCCACGGGCTGGCCATGCCACCTCTTTCCCTGGGGACCTCCCACCCTGCCGCGGGTCTGGCAGGGGCGCAGGGGGGTCACAAGAGAGACGGATGTGGAGGTAACAGGGCCGGTATCTCTGCTCAGTGATTTTTAGCTTTCTGAAAACCCATCCTCCTGGAGCAGAGATGGGTGCATCCCAGCCCGCTGGGAGAAGAAATCAAAGCAGTCGACACTTTGCACACTAGAAGCTTTTCTGATGGAAAAAAAAAGAGCAGAAAAAGATCTTTATTTGGAAGAGAACATTGGAGTTTTTGTCACAAGATATTTTCAATATTTTCCATTTTTCGCAAATGTTTCTGCAGCATTTTTACCAATCAGTTTTTAAGTAGACACACAGAAGCAAAGGGAAATCTCTTTCTTGAGCATGGCTGTTGTCTGGGAAAAGGGAGAAAAAAAACCACCACCCCCCACAGCCTTTTCAATAAAATTGTTGGTAGAAAAACCACCCACCTCCTTCCCAGAGATGTCTGTGGAAAACGGAGCCGCTCCAGGATCCTGGGGAAGGCTCCACATCCGAGCATCCCCAGGCTTCCAGCCAGCTTCCGAAAATCCCTGTGCTGTGGGCAGCAGGGGGCTGAGTGCTGCAGGGGCTCCTGTGCTGGCTGCCCTCCTGCTCTCCAAACAACCCACCGAGGGGCAAATCCTGCCCCGCTTCACCCTGCCCAGTGGTGCAGGACCCAGGGAAGCGTGCAGCTGCCTGGGGAGACAGCGGGGCTGGCACGGGGGCCTTGTTTTTGAAGGGAAATGGCTGGGATAAATCACGGCGAGGAAAGTTAGGGCTGCCTTGGCCTGGCTCCAGGGTTAAAATTAGCCCCGGCATGCAGACCAGCGGGGTATTGTTAAAATAACAGCGGCGCTGGGAATGCGGCGGGCTGCGCTCCATCCTCCCAGAGCCCTCCCTGGCCTCAGCCCGCGGGATCAAGCACAACGAAATACAGCCGGAGATGTCGCGCAGCCGCTGTCCAGGCAGGACGCATTTCCTCCTGCATCCCACAGCCAGGGCAGTCCCCTTCGCCATGGCCCCAGCCTGGCCCCAGCCTGTCTTAGCTCCATCTTACTCCAGCCCCAGCCCACCCTGGCTGTATCCTTCCTTGGCACCATCCCATCCCATCCCATCCCACCCATCCCAACCCCATCCCGTCCCATCCCACCCCATCCCATCCCATCCCATCCCAACCCATCCCATCCCATCTCATCCCATCCTGTCCCGTCCCGTCCCATCCCATCCCATCCCATCCCAACCCAACCCCATCCCATCCCATCCCATCCCATCCCATCCCATCCCATCCCATCCCATCCCATCCCATCCCATCCCATCCCATCCTATCCCATCCCATCCCGTCCCATCCCGTCCCATCCCATCCCATCCCATCCCATCCCATCCCGTCCCGTCCCGTCCCGTCCCATCCCATCCCATCCCATCCCATCCCATCCCAACCCCATCCCACCCTGGCCCTGTCCTTTCTCAGCTCTGTCTTACCCCAGCACCATCCTACCTTGGCCCCATCCCACCCCAGCCACATCTCATCCCAGCACCATCCCAAACCCAGCCCAGCCCAGCTCCCCCAGCAGCAGCAGCTATAGGAATAGGGTGGCTAACCCCCATGCTGACCCCGCAGGGTTAACACCTTGTCCCCAGCCCCGCTGGCCATGCACTGGATGACCGATGACCACAGTTGCCTTGGCCCCATCTGGACGCCAGACGCGGTGTGGGACAGCGGGGCCCTTCCACCCCAGCCCTGCTGTCCCCCGCTTTCCCTCGGGAGCACCATGGGCACTGGGTTTGAGCCTCCCACCGCCACCTCTGGGTGCCCTTGGCACCACAAGCAGCGTCTGGAGCCATGCCGGCTCATCCCAGCTGCCCTGGACCCGGCGCAGCGGGGGCATGCCCTGCCTGGGGTCCCCCATGGCAGCATGGTCCCTAGGGTGTCCCAGAGACAGGTTTTCGAGGGTCTGAATGTGGGGTGGGGGACAGGGACCTGGGAGGGTGGGAGAGCAGATGGCAGTGCTGGGAGGGTGTGTGCAGCTGAGGCAAAGGAGTTAGTCCCCCTCGGAGCCACCCTGATAAACGCCTCTAGATCCGCGCCCTGAAGCCCGGCTGGTTGCACCCTCGGGGAGGGCTGAGCGCTGCAAAGAGCCACCTCTGCTCACAGGGTGTGTGACCAGAGCAGGGACGTGTCCCAGTGCCCCGGGAGCTCTTCCTCCACACCAGTGTCCTGGCATGGGGACAGGGACAGGGCAGGGGGTGCCTTCAGGCTGCGTGCATGCCCTCAGAAGGCTGTGCCTCAGTTTCCCCAAGGGTGGACCTGTGCTCTCTGCAGTCCTTTGGCACCCACAAAGGTCTCCCTGCCCCACCAGCCACCCCTCTGCGTACCCCCACGTCTGGACCATGCTCCCCTGGCTGGCTCAGTGTGGCGAACCCAGCGGCTGGGAGATCCTGCTTCCCATTAACATTCCTGCCTTTTTCCTCCACCACCTGGCAGCAGGCGGCAGGGGCTCTCCCTGCCCATGGGAGAGCGTTTCGGGGTCTGCCTTGGCCGAGCGGTGGGCTCGAGCATCCTCCTGTTGCCGACAGCATCCTGCGAAGGTGCTGAGGTTTGGAGGATGGAACCAGCTCTGAGCATCCCACTGGCTGCCCGGGTGCTCCTGCCACTGGGTGGGCACTCCAGGGTGCAGGGTGGCAGTGGGGAGGGGGGCTGGGGGTGCACGCAGTGCTCCCCGTGCACCAGTGGTTTCAGTTGCTGCCCTTATCCAGGACACAGGCTGTTCCCTGCTCCCGCTCAGGGTCATGACAAGAAAAAAAGTCCCGGGGCGCGCAGGGCCGAGAGGAAATGCTGGGAACATGGGGCAGGTCCGCTTCCTCCTCCCACTTCCCAAGGCTGCTCCTGCGTGGGAAAGCCAAGGCCAAGGCACCGGCACGAGCCCCGCCGGCATGACAGCCGGATGGGGAGGTGGCGGTGGCACTGGTGGCCGGTGCGTCCTCCCCCGGGAGCACCACAGCTGGCACGGGAGATGCTGTCGCTGCCTCTGCTCCGGTGGGTGGCTTCCAAGAGCCCTTGTCTTGCCTTTGGGCCTCTCCCCGCTGTGGAAAGAAAATCTGGCACCTCTGGTTTGACCTCTGGGAGACCAGGGTTTATATGCAGGCGGTAGGGACAACCTATATCCCACCCACGTCATGCACCAGCAAGGCTCGGCTCGGTGGGATGTGCCACCTCCACAGCCACACCAACCCTCTGCTGCTACATGAAGCCGCCCCCAGCAGTGTGCCCGCCAAGCCTGGCCCAGGGCTGGGTGCTCTGGGGTGGGAGGACCCCCTCCCGGGGTCCCCTGCGGACCAGCGAGCGGCTGGAGGGTGGGGATGTGCTGGGTGCCTCTTGCCCCTGCATCTGGGACAAGCGGAGCTGCTGGTCGGAGGCTCAGCCTCACAGACACCCCCACCATCTCCAAGTGCTCAGGAATTCGGGATCCCCAAAGCGGAGCGTGGGGCGCAGCTCCCAGCAGGGCAGCCGGGCAGGATCAGGCCTGTGGGGCGGCTGCGCTGCCAGTGCGCTTGGCAAGCACAGCACAGCTGCCGACGGGGAGCAGGGAGCGGAGTCACGTCAGGGCTGGCAGCAGCTCTGGGGCTGCGTGTGCAGGGGATGGAACCGAGTGGGATTTTGCTGCTGGAACAGCTGCAAGGTCCCATCCGGACCCATCCCCACCGTGCTGCGAGGTGGATGAACCTGTGCCCGCACTGAGGAGCAACACCAGGCAGATGCACACAGGAGGGCACTGGTATGGGGAGGCAACGGACCAGGGGCAGGAGGAGACAGCTCAGACTGCCAGATCAAATCTTTTAATTGCTGCACTTCTCAGTTATTTCCGAAGCATGACCCTGACTCGGCTCCTCCAGGCAAGGCAACGAGCACCAGCTGGTTCCCTTGGCTGCAGCTATAAATGCTCCGTCCCGCTCCCAGCCTAGGGCAATTGTTGGAGACCGGTAGTGCCTGTGCTAGAGGAATGAGCTGGGAACCCATCTTTAATTGCAGCTGGGGTTTGCCAGCCCTCCTCATTCCCCTGCTGCTGAGTGCCTCAGCCCTGGTACTCTGCGAAGTACTGGTTCCCCATGTCAGAGCTGGGGCGATGCCTGGGGCAGGATCTGTCCCAGCTCTCCGTGCCAGAACAGATAACCTCTCTCCAGCTCCTGGGAAGGTGCTGAGCCTGGGGAGGTAGGTCCTGTGCTTCTGGGGAGCTGTGTCACTGGGCGTGTTGTTTTTGCAGGAGGGGTGGAGACCCCAAGCTCTCCCTCCGTCACTGTCTGCTGTGGAGCTGCTGGGTGTGGAAGCAGAGGTTTGGCTCCATCTGTCTTAAATTTAAACGGGCAGCCGGGCTGGAGAGCTCTGGCAGGCAGCAGCTGCGTGGGGGATGCTCTCTGGTGTCCAGGTCCTCACCTTTCTGTCTTTCCCTTTGCTTGCCAGGGCCTCGGGAGCTCCTCTAGCCTGGCAGGAGAAATTTACGTGCTCTATCTCAGGTGGGCAAGGTGCTGGTGGGGATGGCTGACTCCTGGGGACAGGCCTGTCCCCACACTGCTCGTTGCGAGGTGCTCCCAGGGTGATGTGCCTGCAGCCTGCGTGTCCCCCAGGCTCCATCCTGCTCTGCTGGCTGCCAGCCCAGCCTGTTTGGCAGGCTGCGGGCATGGCCTGCCGGGATCAGGCAGGCACGTAGCAGGGACAGGGAGGGCTCCTGCCATGCCTGGGCACTGAGCTCAGCTCAGAGCTGAGAGTGGAGGTGCTGAGCCTCGTCATGCTACACAGCAGCCAGCCTGAGGTCTGGTTCTGACGTCCCACATGGGGCAGCCCCTAGGAGGACCTGGCCACCCCTGGGTGGGTCCTTCATCTGCCTTGGGAGGAATAGAGGTGCTCCTGCTCCTTAGGTAGGGTCTCCTGGAGACTTCCCAGCACTGCTTGCGAGCAGGGTGTGTGACCCAGACCCCCTGAGAGGACCCCAGCATGCTCCTCCTGACTCCCAGCAAAATCCAGAGCATCTCCTGGGGCTGTTAAGAGCTGCTCGGGAAGTTTTGGGATGGGGACAGGGCAGCAGGAGCCCTAGGACCATGCTTTGCCCCCACAAAAGAGGGGGGCTGCCTGTGCAAGTCAGGGGGTTCATGCACTTGCTGTGACTCCATCCCCAGGAGCAACGTGGGCACCATTGCAGGGTCCCGCAGCCTGCTGCAGTGGAGGGTCTTGGAGGCTGGGGACGTGACGCTTACATAGGTCCTGATCTCGTGTGCAGGGCTTGGACGTGCTGGCCTGTAGCCTGGCTGGGAATAAAGTCCCTCTGTTGTTGAACTCATGCATTTGCATGGCTGAAGCTTGTGGGGGAGGGTTCCAAAGCCAAATGATCCTGCCTGCCCTGGGTGGGTGCTGAAAGAAACCTGTTTGGCCTATTGTTTGTTTGCATTTGAACAGGTGCCTGGAAACTGGCTCAGTCACCAGAGCTGTGACAGATTCCCCTCCTACCTGTGAGCTCTGGTGTCTCGGCTCCTGCAGAGTGCTGGCCCTCCCTGAGCTGGTACCACCATGCCGGTATCCTCACGAACCCAGGAGAGGGGTCAGAGCAGCCCGCTGCAGGTGCGATGCCTGGGAGATGGCTGTGGGGTGACGGTCCCCTTCTCCCTTCCCAAGGCAGTGGTGTGGCCCAGGGAAGCTTTGCATTGCTGCAGTGCTTGAAGCCACGGCTAGCACAGGGCAGGGCCAGCCTGCTGGGCATCTCAGAGGAGATTTCCTGGCTGCTTTAAAGGCACTGTGGATCTGCCGAGGAAATGGCAGGGGAAGGTTACTCTTATTCCTTCTCCCTACTGCTTCCAGGCTGGGCTCTGCAGCAGGGCATCGTTTCAGTGTGCCCCGTCCCTGCAGCCCTGCCGTGCCTGCCTGGGGACCAGCGGGCTGCCTTCTCCCTGCGCCGTGCGACAGTACTGCTTCTCCTCTCCTGGCTGATCTGAGCTCAAACTGGGACATTAACCCCAGCGCTGGGCTCAAATCCTGGCAGGGACCTACCGATGGATCCAGGCCAGGCTGCATCCTGCCCTGGGATCTAGCTGTGGGGGCTTCCCGGCAGAGCAGGAGGCATTCCCTGCTTCTGGGGCTCATAGAAAGCAAAGGTGACTTCTGAAATAAGAACAGAAGTGAAGTTCATGGGGGGGGGTTCGCCACTTGTGAGCCCCTGTGTGACTGCCTGTGTAACCTGGTGGTCAGGCACTGAGATGCTTTCACCCAGGTGGTCACTGTGGGGTGTCTGGAGGTGGCACAGAGGACAAGGGACACCTGCATTGAGTCTTCATGTCTTCTGGGTGGCTCTACCTGGTGATATCCTTGCTTTTGATATGCCTCTTCCTACCGTTTAGGAGGTGGTGGCAGGTATGGGCTATCATCTCCATCCTGTCACACCTCTGTGAGTCACTGCAACTTGCTCACTGTCTCTGTGTCTGGGTGTCTGCTGGCTCCTGCCCTGCTTTAAGCCACCCCATGTTTTCCCTTAGTGACTTGAGGCTTTGCTTTAGCTGGGCGGTGGGCTGGCACTCCTTTTTTTTTTTTTTTTTTTTTTTTTCCCCTCTATCCTGCCTCTTATTCCCTGACCCAGGTGTCCTCAGAAGCTGCATGTAGATGTGTAAGGGTCCTGATGACCTGTTGATGCACATGTCCTCAGCATCTTCTTACAGCCCCTCTTCTCCCTTCCTGGTGCTCCCTGAGGGCCTCATTCCACCCAACCCTGAACTTCTGTGCACAGTAATGCCTCCCTGGCACCAGGAGCAGGGACATCTCCCTCCTGGGCAGCACCCACCCATAATGCCCTCTCCCATGGCAGGACTGGGGGACATGTGCACCCCACTGTGGGTGCAAATGCCTTGCCTGCAGCTTGGGTTGAGCCGGGGGCTCAGCTGTGGTGCCACGGGAGAAATGTCTCTGGCCATGTCCTGGGGCAGGTGCTCCCTGGGGACAGCAGTCTTGCTCTGGGTGGCTTTTCTTGCTTTAAAAACATGGGTAGAAGACAGAGGAGGGGCCTGGGTGTGAGACACCGGGGGGTGTGCCCAGTTTGGGGGAGACATCAGCAGCTGCAGGGGCAGGAGGAGATGGGGAGATGCTCCCTGGGAATAAAGCATGTGAGGTCATGGGCAGAGCTGGCTTTTGTTGGCTAGCTGTGCACATCTGGCCCAGCCCAGGAGGGGAGCAGCACATCTGGCAGAGCAGCTGTAAGCATCTCTCTCAGCTGCAGTCAATGGCTCAACGTCCAAGTGGAGACCAGTGATGAGTGGCATTCCTCAGGGGTCTGCACTGGGACCAGTGCTGTTTTACATCTTTGTCAGCAACGTGGACACTGGGATCGAGTGCACCCCGGTGGCACCAGGCTGTGTGGTGCAGCTGACCCTGGAGGGCAGGGGTGCCACCAGGAGGGACCTTGACAGGCTGGGCAGGTGGGGCTGTGTGACCTCATGAAGTTCAGCAAGGCCAAGTGCAAGGTCCTGCGCCTGGGTCAGGGCGATCCCAGCACCGGGGCAGGCTGGGCAGGGAGTGGGTTGGGAGCAGCCCTGGGGAGAAGGACGTGGGGGTGCTGGTGGGGGGGAAGCTCAGCAGGGCTCAGCAAGGTGCGCTCGCCCCCGGCCAGCCGGGTCCTGGGCCGCATCCCAAGCGGCGTGGCCGGTGGGTTGGGGTCATTCCCCCCCGTGCTCTGGTGAGACCCCCCCTGCGGCGCCGCGTTCAGCGCCGGGGCCCCCAGCGCAGGAGGGATGCGGACCTGCTGGAGGAGGGTGTGAAGGTGATGGGGGGGCTGGAGCCCCTCTCCTGTGGGGACAGGGCGAGAGGGTTGGGGCTGTTCAGCCTGGGGAAGAGGCGGCTCCAGGAGACCTTCCAGCACCTCCCAGCACCCAAGGGGGCGACAGGAAAGCTGGGGAGGGGCGTTTTACAAGGGCAGCGATAGGGCAAGGGGGAAACTGAAAGAGGATGGATTTCGATTAGATATCAGGAAGAAATCCTTCCCCGTGCGGGCGGCGAGGCGCTGGCACAGGCTGCCCGGAGAGGCTGTGGGTGCCCCATCCCTGGCAGTGCCCAAGGCCAGGCTGGACGGGGCTGGGGGCAGCCTGGGCTGGGGGGGGTGTCCCTGCCCCTGGCACGGGTGGGACTTGGGTGGTCTTTAAGGTCCCTGCCAACCCAAACACTTCTGTGATCTTTCCTAAACCTCAGCAAGCTTTATAACCAGCTTAGCAGGGAAGGGTGCAGCCCAGCCCCTGTCACCCTCAAAACCTCCCAGACCAGTGTGGTTCTGGCCCAAACTGGGGTGAGGTGGAGGGGCTGCACTTCCACATGAGCAGGCAGCTTTGCTGCTGTGCCCTGGCTGGGCATGATGCCTGCGGGGCTCTGGGGAAGGCAGAGATGCTGCGGTGAATCCCTGTGTGGGGAAGCCAAAGGACCCGGCCAGGAAACTTTTGAGCTTGTTTGGGCTTTGGTTTGCCTGTTCCACAGCTGGGCAGGAGCCCACCCAGACCCTCAGCCCTTCCCCAGGTGGGTGGTGGTGGGCAGCACTGAGGATGGGCCATATCCTGCCCCAGCCATCCTGCTGTGAGTCCCAAAGAGCCCACGGAGGACCAACACCTTTGTTCAGGATTTAAACCCTGCCAGCAGAGCTTGGCCCTGGAGAACCGCAGTCCTCGCTGGCGTTTTCCAGGTTACTGACTGTCCTCCCCTGACCTCAGGAAATGGATGTTTCCCAGCAGCAGGAATAAAACTCCAAGCCTTAAAACTAACCTGCTTTGCTTTCAATGCTCCTTACAAAATAGGCCACGTTCCTTCTCTTTAATCCCTGGGTGCGAGGCAAAAACCATTTGAAAGGAAAACACGGTGGATGCTTCCAAGGGGGCCCATGGTGGATGCCACCGGCTTCCCTGCAAACCTCCGTCTCTCGTGGGGGTATGTGACTAGCAAAGATAATAAATGTGGCGGTGCAGGCACAGAGCTGTGATCTGAGGGAGGGAGGTGACGACATTCCCTCCGCTCTGTGCGGAGAGGTTGTCCCAACCTTTTGGGAGCAGCGCTTCCATGGCAAGCACTGAGTTGTGGCGTGGGTAGCCCAGTCCTGCTGTCCCCCTTTTACAGAGGGGAGAGGATGTCACTTGCCTCTGAGCAGAAGGAAAGATAAATTTTTTTATTTTTTAATTTTTCCCCTCCTCTGGATGGGGCAGGAGGAAGGTTTTGGAGGCAGGGAGGTTGCAGCAGTGCGTGGGCTTGGCACCCATTGGCACCAGCTGCCTGGGGGTGAGAGGGCTCGGAGGTGCCATGCCTGCCTCTGCCGTGCCCTGTCTTGCCTGTACTGGGGGGTACGGGGCTGCCTGCCCACACCCTGGTGGCTGTGGGTGCTGGTGAGATGTGCTAGCACCCGCCAGCTGGAGCGGGGCAGGTGTGATTTACCACTCGGCAAACGTCTGGCACTGTAAATGCAGCCAGGAAAACTGCTGGCATGGTGCAGGCAACCATCCCGGTTCTGCCGCAGCCTTGGAGTGGGACAGCACGGGGTGCTGGTGTGGGGAGGGATCACAGGATGGATTTTACCCTGGGTGAGAGGGGTGCGAATGTAAAACATCCCCCGTGGTCCCTGGGGGCTTGCTTCAGCTTCCCATCGGTGTTGCAAGAGCGGGATGTGCCCTGTGATGAGCTTCCCAGCTGTAGCAGTGCAGGGTATTATTGTTGGGTCCCATCCTGAGCTCAGTGCTCAGTTTTTCCTCTGCTCTTCCTCAGACAGTTTCTATTAAAGTTTTTAGGACTCCAGGCTGGGGAAAATTTGAGCAAGAGCCTGGAGTTTGGTCCGTTACCTCCAAATGTCACTCTGCAGCTTGCTGGGCTTTAAACAGGCCTGGCAAGGGGGACGGCTTACGAAAACAGTGATGCACCTCGGAAAAGGCACTTTATTCTGTTTACTTCTGCTGTACTGGAGTATACAGTGGAAAAACGCGCTGGCTCGGGTTCTCCACTCTCCTCTCTGGTTTCACGCCACCCAGGTGAGCTCCTGCCCCCCTCCCTGCCCAGGGCATCCTACCTGTTGTGCAACCCCCTCCCCGGGGCTCAGTGCAATCTGCTTTATGAAGCACACGGCAAGCACGCAGAGAAAGAGCAAGACGGGGTTTTTTTTCCAAGTGGGTGGGGATTTTTAAATTCCCCTGGCATTGGCCACAGAGTTTTTTCCGAGCCTCTGCTCCAGTGTCTCAGCCCGCCTAGCCCTGGGGGATTTGGGCAGCTTCATCCCCAGCCTGACTCAGCGCAAGCTGCTCCTCATCCTCCCTCTGGCGCCAAGAGCTGCGGCAAACACCTCCGCAGCGATCGGTGCTGCCCATGGAGGAGCCACCACTGGACCCTCCTGGGTGGCTCGGTGGGGACCGGTGCTGTCAGGTCCCCTCCAGCACTGCGGCCACCGTCGGGTGGCCCAAATGAGCACCCAAAGTCAGCGTTCCCCAGGGATGCTCGGGCATTTTGCCTACTCCCACTTGCTTATGCAGTGTCCCCCTCCCCTGCCCAAAGCTACCTGGAAATTTGGGGCTCCCGGGTGGGCCGGACGGGCAGCCCCCATATCCCCAGGGCCCTCCTACATCTGCAGGATGCCAGCTCCCAGGGAGAAGGAGGACAGCTGGGAGGAGGCGGCCGACAGCGCTCCGGGAGGGTGTGGACCCCCAGGTGGTCTCATTGCCCCCGTGCCTGAGCCCTTCACACCCAGTACTGGTTGTTTTTCAAGGGAGGGTTGGAAGTCCGGCAGTACTGGAGGAGCTCAGGGTCTGGTGGTGCTCCAGGACCTGTGCCCTGGGGTGGTGGACCCGTGCCCTTGCCCTCCGGGGCATTGACAGTTGTTAGGGGGATGCCTTGGTTGGGGTCCATCCTCCGGAAGGTCTCCTGGTCTGGCACAGCCCCGTTCTTGGCCTTGGAGGAGGGGGTGCCCTGGACATGGTGCTTCCCTGTCTTGTTGCGCTTGTGCAGGTAGAAGAGCAGGGGCAGGATGAGGGCCAGCAGGAGGAAGATGAGGCAGATGGGGATGATGATGCTGAACATGTTGGCCTCAATGAAGCTGAGGAAGGTGCCCCCCTCCACAGGGCTGGGGCTGGTGGTAGCACCGGGGCCCTGCCAGGCGGTGGGTGGCATGCCCAGCTCGCTGGCATTGAGGCTGCTCCGTGCCGTGCCCTGAGGCTGGGGCACTGGGGATGAGGGTGCCAGGGGGGCTGTGAGCAGGGTGACACCGTAGGCTTTCGAGGTGTTGTAGGGCTCAGTGCTGTACTCCAGGGACGCTAGCGCTGGTGGCACGCTGGCGGCTGCCAGCTCAAAGGCAAAGCTGTCACTCTGCAGGGGCTGGTCAGTCTCCCCAGCACCCAGCACCTCCAGCCCAACCAGCCCTTGCTCCAGCTCACTCTGGGTGAAGGTCTCGATCGGGGTGGTGGGTTGTCCTGGGTCCCTGGAGACCCTCACGAGGCGGCTGGCACGGGGTGCCCTGCGGATCTTGAAGACTGGGATGCTCTTGGTGTGGTTGGCCAGCTCGCTGGCATCAAGGATGCTGGTGTCCAGGAGGGCTGTGGTACCCCTAGGCCACAGGCTGCCCGGCTGAGCCTTCACCAAGGCGCGGACCATCACATTCACCACCCCGGTCCTGTTTGCTGCCCGCGACATGGCGAGGAACTGGAAGTCATCCTCAGGAGAGGTGAGGTCAGTGAAGGTGAACGTCACCTCTCCACGGTCCAGCTGCTTCTGTGAGAAGCCCCGTGATGGCTTCTGGTTGACCTGCACTTGGCCAAACCTTGGGTCCTTGGTGATCCTGTACAGGGCATTGCTGGCCCCCAGCTGTGCAGCTCCCAGGAGGTGACGGTGGGACATGGCAGCCCTGTTCAGGTCTTGGGGCACCTCCAGCAGCACTGGGCTGGCAGTGGTGCTCTCTGCCGGCAGCACCTCGATCTCCAGTGAGGTCAGGGTGGGTGGATGGTGGCCATCGGAGAGGCTCAAGGCTAAAGACCCTGAGGTATGGCTCCTGGTGGCAACAAACACCACATGGCCTGCTTGGACATCTGCTTGGGTGAAGTGGTTGATGGGCTCCTGTGGGTTGTGTGTGTTGGCCAGGTGGCCAGCAAGAGGTCTCTGGAGGACGCTGTACACCATCTTCTCTGGGGACCCTGATGGGTCTGCCACATCCAGGTAGTCCCGGGATAAGGTCACCACGGAGCCTGGTGAGACCCGCAGCACTTCTTGCTGCTTCAGCACCTGCGGTGGCTTGCTGCTGCTGCCGGTCACCGTTATATTGAAAGCTTCGGAGATGACCACCCCTTCTTGTGGAGGACGGATGGACTGCTGCGCCCGGGGCTGGAGCCAAGCCTTAAATCTGAAATGGTCTTCAGAGATGCTGTCTCCACCATGGGCATATGCCAGGCGCCCTGCAGCCAGGTCTGACTGCAGGAAGAATGGCCGGGATCGCTCCAGGGGCACACCAGCCACCAAGAGCTGCCCATGAGCTGGCAGCCCCGTCACCAGGAAGACAACATCATACGCAGCCCGCTCGGGGACCAGGATTTGGCTCAGGAGGTTGGAGGCATCCAATATCGAGGTGCCGATCTCAGCCCGTTGAGCCCGTGAGAGCTGGAGGCCTGGGGAGAAAAGGGAAAACCCAAAGGTTTCTCACCCCTGGCAGGAGGCAGGATCTGCTGGAGAGCAGAGCAGACCCGGACAACAGCAAGTTAAAGCAGAAAAAGGAGGGTTTCAAAGATATGGAGAGGGATGAGAATCAGCTCGGACTTATTAGTCCGGAAGATGATGGGGGAAGGAATTGTGCAGAGAGCCCGTAAAAGGACAGATGCGGTTTTAGATGTTGCTTGACATCATATCAAAGCTCGTGCTTGGCTAGCCATGGGGAACTGCACAAGGGTGTCTCCTTCAGACAAACAAGCCCTCCTGAAGTCTGCAGACTTCAGGAGGGCTCGTTTGTCCCTTGCTTCTCCTTTTCTTCTTTACCTGCATTTCTCCATAGCAGAGTTGAACGCTGGGGACACCTCTCCTCAAAGGAGATCAGCACGAGGAGGATGAAGGAATCGGAGATGGTTGTGGGAGCGACCACGCGGAAACGGATGGCATCTTGGGCCAGCCAGAAGGGTTTCTCTGGCATCTCGTGCTGGTAGAAAATCATCCTACTGTCAACCTAAAAATAACAAAAAAACCCTCAGTGAGCTCTGCTAAATGGCAAAATACCCAGAGTGGGTGTTACCGTGTGGGAAATGGGTGCATCTCTTTCATCTCTGGTGTGATGGGCACCGTAGTGCTTGGGGGGGACCCTGGTGATGCTGTGTTAGAGCCAATGTGTGCACCCTGGGCTCTTATCTTGTCTCTGGGAAGGAGCAGCCAAGCCCTAATTAGGTAAGAAATGGGGATCATCACCACCCAGGACATAGTTGCCACTCTCAGGAGCTCCCTGTGCCTCCCTGTCAGGATGTTTCTGTCCAGCAGCTGGGGAAACTGAGGCTCAGAGGAAGGGCTGAGCTTATTCAGCACCCTCCAAGACCTGGGCCAGGCTTCCTCCAAGGATGAGCACAGCATCGGGGAGCTTGCACGCTTCTGAGTGATGGTTAGAAATAAGTCCTTCGCTGTGCTCTGCAAAAGCTTGGCCCTGTGCGAGAAGGGTGGTAGCAAGGCTTTGCTCAGAGCAGGGGTGAAAGCATCACACTTGGCTCTTGCTGTAGGCAGCAGCCAGGGTGGCTGGGTCTGCAGCAGGGAGGTAGCCTAAGAAGAGGGGATTATAACTCCCTGAGCCTTGCCCAGCACTAAATCCAAGGTTGGTGGCCATGGTAAAGCCGGCGCTGGGGCAGCAGCTCCTAATCCCTCTTAGCATCTGTTGGCAGAGCTGGGAAAGCCATGGTGTGGCTGCGGCCTGGCTCTGCCTCCTGCCTGGGATCGGGTGCCTCTGCCCAGGGTCGGGCTGGGACCCCCGGGCTACAGCGAGCCGCGATGGAGGGCTGTGTCTTGGGATGCTGGGGGAGGCAAAAGCTCACCTGGGCTTGGGTGAAGTTCCTGACTTCCTCCCCCTGGGAGGTGCTCAGCCTGCCCAGGCGCGGGGCTTGCTCGATGCTGTAGTACAGAGCGGTGGAGCTGGTGGGGCTGTTGCTCACTGCCTGCAGGTTCTGGCTGGTGATGGGCTGCAGGGCACCTGGAAAGCATGTTAATTACGGACTTCAACCCATTGCCTTGCCACCTGCCTACGGCCTCTGCCATGGGCATCTCTTGGCAACGCTCAGGCAGCGGGTAATAGAAGGGTCCAAGGGCCCCATTTGCCATCAGACTGGGAGGATGGGGGAACGTGCCTGTACCCACCTGGGCAGACAGTGAGGCTCTGCTTCTTGGCCAGGCTAATGAGGGGCTCTCTCTGGGCCCTGACGAGGAAGAAGTGCCCAGGAGACAGGTTCTCACCATCCCACAGGTCGAAGGCAAAGCCTCCATCCAAGGGTCCTGCAGAAAGCACAAAGCTGGACATTTACAGGGGGCAGAGGGGGCTGCAGCCCCCCATTAACTTGGTGTGGTTTTAGACCAGGGTGCTGTGTGATGGAGTTAGCATTCACTTTGGTGGCACAGGGCTGCCCTCCAGCAGTGTCCCCTCCCTCGGGTTGGGGGTGATGCAAGGGGACTGGGGCACCTCAGCCCTGCCCTACCTTGGTGCACAAAGAGGATGAGGCCGTTGTTTATCTGAGCCTGGGTGAACCGTCGGACCTCAGCTCCAGGGGCTGACCTCAGCACAACCTTCCCGTTGGCTGGGGGCTGGATGGAGTAGGTCACCTCCTCTGCTGGGGAGTCCTCGTCCTCAGCACTCAGGATGTGGGGGCTGATGGCAGCCGTGGCACCTTCCTGCAACTGGGGGATAAGAAGAGGCTATAATCCCCCTGGGATGCTCCCAGCACCTCTCCCCTTTCCCCTAGCCTGTTCTGGATCCTGTCCCCACTCAGAGAGCTCTGCTGGGTGCCTGAGCACATCCCAGTCCAATAAGGGTGCCTTGTCCACATGCTGGGTGATGCCTCCGTCATCTGGCCTCTTCCCAGCCCTGCGTCACCCTGCACCGCTGCCGTGTTTGCCAGCACGTGTGCTGCTGCTGGGTCTGTGCATCTGCACGGCACGAGCATGCAGGCGAGGGTGAGGGCTTGCCCTTCCGTGCCTCAGTTTCCTCAAGGACAGGAAAGGGAAGGAGGCACAGTGCTGGCACAGCCTGTGGGGCTGGGGCAGAGGCTGTGCCTTTGACAGATCTCTCTCTCCGTTGCTCTGCAGGGGAAGGGCTTTTAGTGGGGTCCCCGAGCTCTGAACTTGCTCCCTGAGCTGCTGCTGTGTATGTGATGACGGCAGCCCCGTCTCTCTCCAGCTGGGTGTTTCTCCTAGCTCATGCTCCCAGCAAAGCAGCCATCCCACCACCCCCTCGCAAGGCTGCAGCCAGCCGCCCCCGGCAAACCCTCCAGGAATGACAAGCATGTGGTGAGCTCAGGGTCACTGTGAAGCTTCCCAGGGTCTCGTCCACCCAGCCAGCAGTGCGCTGCCACCCCAAAGCCCTGGCATCTCCCCTTTCCGGCTGGAGGCAACAATTTTCCCCGCTCCTAATGCTGTTCCGTATCTCAGTCTCCGCACACCATGGGGATGAATCCTGAGCTGCCAGACAGGTTCTGCCTGCACACTCCAGAGGTGCCATTCTCCCTCAGGATGCCCCAAAGTGGCAGGGAGCACGGATCGAGCCTTCCTGCAGCTCGTGCAGGGTGGAGGGGCAGGATGCACTGCATCCCACCACATCATGAGCCTGGCCTGCATCCTGCAAACCCACAAGACAACACCCAGGTGCTGGAGGAGCTGCTCAACTGGCTGTGCTGGGTTAGATGAGCTCTTTTCTGCTGTTTTCAGCTGGCCTAACCCAAAACATTTCTTGAGTGGGTGTGGGTGCCGACAGTGAAATTAAATCCCTTGGGCAGTCCCTGCGGGTTAGCAGGAGGCAGGCTGAAAACACAGCTTTGTAGAGATGGGATGAGGGAAGTGCTGCCGGACACGCAGCCTGTGCAGGGGCCGAAGCCTGCGTGCACTGAGGGTTTCAGGCTGCTCCCCTCTCCCCAGCACCCACAGCCAGGTCACTTCAGTGCCTATTGGAATTGCAGTCACACCTGGTGCCAGGGAAAACTTGTGGCCAAAGCCCAGAGAGGTGTTTGCAGGCAGCAGGGACCAGCAGCCCCAGGGCATCGCTGCTGGCTGGGGACAGGCACATGCGGTGGCTCAAGAAGGTGCTCCAGCATGGAGCTCGTCACCGAGAGCCCATGCCACCAGGGCTGACCCGCTTCGCCACGCTCTCCGTCCTCTCTGAATTATTAAAGCCTCCCGCCTGGTTCCTGCTCTCGCTTACTGGGTTTATTATGTTTGCTCAGCCTCTATGTCGCCTCTGCTCTGCAGGAGAGCGAGCGAGGAGGCAGCGGAGCAGCGCCGGCAGCGTGGCCGTGTTTCCCTGCAGCAGTGGAAGCGTCTCTCGGTGGCAGCCAGCCAACCCAAAAAGCCGCTTGAGGCAAATCTGCCTGGTCCTTTGCTGGGGGCTCTACTTGGGGGTCTGAGCCCTGGCTGCTGCCTCCCTGGCCCTGCGTGGACCCCGCACCCCGGCGCTGGCAGGCGCAGGCAGCAGAGGAAGGCTTTGTGCAATCTGTCTCCTGGACCCGGCCTGACCTTTAAACGCTGAAGTCATCCCTCTCCAGAGCACAAACACAGCAGGGCCGGGCCCCTCCTGAGCCCCGGGTTGCTTTAGCATTGCTCCTGCCTGGAGCAGGGAGCCTTGCCCAGCCCCAGAGACCCTCCTGCGGGCAGCCGGGTGCTGCCCTCACCCCTCCCCGGGCCGGGGGGTCCCCCCGATGGAAAGGCGGGTGGACTGCTGCCTCAGAGTTTATTTTGGGAACTTCTTTCTTTTCACCCTTTTTTTAGCATGGTGGCTGGGATGGAAAGCCATGCTCCCCTAAGTGCCTTGCAATCACTGGGCTAATGGGCTGGCTAAAAATAAGGCAGGGAGGGAGCCTCCTCCTCCCCTTGCACAGGGCCAGCTCCGCGCCGCACGCAGGAGTGCATGGCTCTGGGGGCAGAGCTGCCTGCCCTGCCTGCCTCCCCTGCTCCCCACTCCAGCGGCACAAAAGCCCCTCTCTGCTCCCTGAGGACCAGCGCATCCTCAAGGATGCTCCACGCTGGCTTTGGCAGGCCGGGCCGAGGGACTGACACGGGCCCAGCAGCTGAGGGGTTAACTTTTCCTTGCCGGGAGGGCAGCGTTTTGGCACAGCTGGGGCAGATCCTGGAGACATCACTTAGTGCACTAGAAAAGGGATTTGCTGGGAGGGGGCTGAGCTTGCTGGGCTGGGGGTGTAACAGAGGCAGACTCAGCACCAGGGCTGGCTGCGGGTGGGGGCACCCCCAAACCTCTGCCTGCCTCTGGGCCAGGCAGCCCCTACCCTTCCTTTGGGCATCTCCTCCAGAGCCCAGTCTCCCAGACACCTTCCCAAAGCCGCTGTGGTACTCCTGGTGTGATGATCCTGATGGAGGGAGCTGCTTTTCCCTGCTGCCAGCCTGGGAAATCCTGGGATGAGGATAGCCTGGGGGGTGGGGGGGAATGGTCCTGCTGGGCTGACGGTCCTGCATGTTTTCTAATAATTTCGTTGCTGCAGCATTAGTGATCCTGAAGGGAGCAGGGAGGTGCCTGGGGCAGAAGGTGGGATTTCAGCACCAGGTGAGCCCTCTTTGCTCCTGACTTTTTACTGAGGTGGGCATAAGGAGAGGTGTGACTAAATAAATTAAGAGAGCTGCCTAAATAAATTAAGTATTTCCAGTCTGTGCTGATGGAACGTGGGTAAGCTGCTGTCGTGCTCCCCGGGGATTGCTCCGGACGTGGGGAAGGGCGCCCCGGGGAGGGGAGGGGGATGCGGGCTGTGCGGGGCGATGCTCCCACCTTGCGGACGGTGTCAGCATCGGCACTGCGGAGGGATGGGGCGGAGGGAAGGGAGGGGGGAGGGGGGGACGGGGGACGGGACAGCCCCGTCTCCGCCTCCTGCAAAGCCTCGCCCCGCCGGGAAAGCACCTCCCTCCCCCGAGCCCATCGCCTGCCTCTGGGCTGCGCTCCGGCTCTGCTCTGCCCCGGTTCGCGGCGGCTTGGGGGGGGTCCCGTGGGGTCCCCGCGTTGGTCTGGCCGCCCCCTCCGGGTACCTTAGCGCTGAGCACCCGGGGCCCGCTGGGTGCCCGTCGCCGTGGCCTCGCACCCTTACCTGCAGCCCGGCGTTGACCCGCAGCCGGGGCCCCTCGGCGCTGCGGGGCAGGATGGTGACGAAGAGGGTCCTGGGCTGGCTCTGCCGGTCCGGCGCGGAGGCGTTGGCCAGGACGGTGAAGCTGTCGGCCCGGGCCCGGGGTCCGTCCTGCCTGTACTGGATCTGCTGCCTCTGCACCTGCGGGGCAGGGGCTGGTGACCTGCCTGGGGGGCACAGGCCACTGCCCCGCTGGAGGGGGAACCTGTGCAGCCAGCCTGGGAGGGGGGAGCAGGCTGGCCACCCGAGGCATCCCCGTGGGGTGCTTCCACCACAAAGACGGGGAGCGGGATCCCCATGGGAAGCAGACCTGGAGCCCAGCATGGGTGCTCTGCCTGCGTCCCCACCCTGTATCCCCAGTGACATTTAAAAACACACCTCGGGGGTTGATGCGTGCCTTGGCTGCAGGGCAAACCCACCCCTCCAAACCCCTCCGTCCTGAGGGCAAACGTTTCTGATGCGTACAGGAGCCCTGCAGCCCTCCCCAGCCCCTCCCAGTGCCGCTGGGGGCTGGAGCCCACACTGGACCTCTTCCCACCCCCCCCAGGGAAAGCTGTGTGGTGGGCAAGCGGGCACCCCTGGCCGCTGTACCTCGCTCCAGGTGAAGCTGTGCAGCCCACCGTCCTCGGGCCGCTGGTTGTTCCGGAGGGTACCGAACCGCGGAGGCTTGAGCACCCTGAACTCTACACCAAGAGCCGTGTAGTAGGTGTTTGGGATGTTGAGGATGCCTGTGGAGAGGGTAGCATAGCCGCCTCCCGGCACTGTGATGTTGTGGACATCCAGGGGGATGGTGATGGGGAGTATGACCAGGCTCACCACCACCCCCTCCAGGGGGTCTGCACCACCAGCTGTGATGTCCACGACAAACTGGTCATGCTCCTCCTTGGGCTTGGAGTGGAGGTAGAGGACTCTGCCGTTGTTGATGTCCTCCTGGGTGAAGGACTGGATGGGGTCCAGGCTGGGCTGCTCGTTTGAGTCTTGCTCGTGCTGAAGTGTTGCCAGGAAGCCGGAGGCTGGGGGGCTGCTCACCAGGTAGACTATGTCTTGGGGAGGGATCTCTTCGTGGGTCACCTGGCAGTGTGGGGGAGACAACGCATGAGTGGGGAGCTGCTGCCTGTGAGGTTGGGCCTGCCCCACGGCCCACCGCTGTGCAATCCCCCGAGACTTTGCTATGGGATGAGCTGCAAGAGTCACCTTCTTGCCGAGGCCATGCCTGAACCCCACATCTACCCCTGGGCAAAGCCTGACAGGGGCATGAATCCTTTGCTCTGGGCAGGTGGGAGTAAAATGGAATCCCGCTGGTGGTTATCCTAGTTTGGTGGCCAGGGAAGTGATGCAGGCTTGGGGAATGACTAGAGAAGGGGATACTTACCAGTAAGTACTCCTCCTTGATCCCAGCTGCTTCCCCCTGAAAGACGTGGATCTCCTTGTGGTTGACTATGCGCAAGGGGCTGGGATGGGTGTCCAAGAACACGGTGATGGCCAGCGTGTCCTCCACCGCCACCTCGTTTGCTTCTACAGTGAACTGGAGCTCATCTCGGGTGTTCCTGCTCCCGTTGTGGTGGTAGGAGATCTCTCCTGCTAGCAGGTCCCTCTGGGAGAAGGTCACGATCGGCTGCTCCCCTCTCAGCACCGTCCCCCACCTTGGGGGGGTCATTATCAGGAACCGTATCTCTTCATCTGATCTGATGTCCATATTGGTCTCCAGGCTGAGGACAGAGGAGTCGATGCTCCCTCGGCTGCCTTGGTGGATGACTAGACCAGTGTTGTTGACTATTTTGATGTAGGGGTCTGATGCCTGTACTTCCAGGAGGGCCGTGGTTTGGTGGAGGCCATCTGAGACCTGTAGCTGGATCCAGCCCCGGTCGGCCCCCGAATGGACAAAGAGGATCTTCTTCTTCCTCAAGTCATCTTGTGTGAACCGATAGACCTGGTGGCTTCTGTCATCGGCGGACACGATGCTGCCAAACAAAATGTCCTTCCTTGCCAGCACCAGCTGCGTGTCGGAGAAGCCAGAGTCCTTGTCGGTGAAGGCAATGTCATCTGTTGTCAGCAGGTGCTGCCCATTGCGCACCACGTTGAAGACCTTGTTCACTACCTGGACCGGGCTGTGGTCATTGACGGGTTGGATAGAGACCCTGAAAACACCTCTCACCTCCTCCGCATCGGGCTCAGCGCTGCCCTCGCCCTGCCTGATCGCTACGAAGGGGATGTCATCCTCCAGCGTCTCAGAGTCATCGTGCTGGTACAGCAGCCGGCGGTGGAGGATGTCATCGTTGGTGAACTCCGTGATCTCCTCTCTGGAGGCCGAGCCATGGGATGCAGCCCAGGCCAGCCTCCCATGTGCTGGCCCCTCAATGACTTCGTAGAGGTAGTCCATGCTGTTCATGCTCTGTACGAACAAGTGGTCCTTGGAGATGACAGCTTGCCCCCCTTCTGGCACAGTCAGGAGGACGTTGGTCAGGGCTGGTGCGTCGGGGTCCCCACCAATGCTGATTGTGTACGTATAGACAGGAGAGTGCTGCTCACCAGCACGGATGCGAAACTGGAAGGTGTCCTCGGCTTGCTGAGAGTTCCTGATGGTCACGCTGTAGCTCAGGTGGTTCCTTTGCAGGTCGTCTTGGGTAAATCCAAAGCCTTCGGTCAGCCTGTTGCCCAGCAGTTCCAGGTTTCCCTTTTTGGGAGCCTGGATTATCATGTAGTGGAAGGGGACTGGGGCGGAGTTGGGATCTTCCAGCATCGCCTCCAGCTCCTTACTGGTGATATTTCTGTGCCGCTTGTTCTTCATCTGGAGGGGGACCATGGTCCTCATCTTAATGGTGGCTCTTTTAATCGTTACAAGGAAGGTGTTGTTTCGCAAGACTTTCCGCCCTACCTGGACTTCGAATCTCAGCTTCTCCACACTGTCTTCCAGGCGGTGCTCCGGGTCTGTGCTGAAATACTGAATGCGCCCTTGCTCCAGATCTTGCTGGTGGAAGGACTCCACTTTTTTCCATTCCCCTCCCATGCTCCCTTGCTTCTGGACCTCACCATACCGTAGGGGCTCTGTGAGGATGTACAGGATGGCAACCCGTTGTTGCACTGCGTTTGTCTCTACTGACAGGTTGGCTGTGGTAATGCGTGCAGCACCTCCTTGGGAGATGGAGAGGCCGGTGTTGTTGCGCAGGTGGATGTCAGGGTCGATGGCGAGGATCCTCAGGGTGGCAATGGGGCTTGGGGCTGTGCCATCACTCACCTGCAAGGTCAGCTGTAAGTTTGTCCCGCTCTGGTGCACGTAGGCTATGTTGCCTGCTTCCAGGTCCCTGCAGGAGAACTCTTCGATGGGCACTCCAGGGTGAAAGTCATACTCCACATAACCCTCCTCCATCTGCTGGCCACCGTGCAGCTGGAATTCAAGGTCATCACAGGACGTGTCATCATCTAGGACCTGCAGGATGTCCGTGGTCAGGTGTTTCCGTGTGTGCTTCAGGATTGTCATGTGGTTCCCATGGGGAAAGATCACCTGGGGGGCATCATTGATGGGGTTGATCATGATGGGCAGCAGGTACATCTGCCCCTGCCGCAGGCACTCTGGGACTCCTTGCTGGGCAGTCACTGTCACCTCTAGCATCAGCTGGTCCATGGGCCCCTCGGAGCCGTCGTGGATGTATTTGACTTTCCGATTCACGATGTCCAACAGGGTGAACTTCCTTCTGCTCCTGGACCCAGGAATGTCCAGCTCCAGCTGGCCATGCCTGGGGTCGTTGGTGATGCTAAAGAGGATTTGGGACTGTCGGATGTTTGCAAGGCTCAAGTCTACTGTTGGCTGGGCGTGTTTCCACTCCAGATAGGCCATACCCCCTTCGGAGACAATGAGGGGGCTGACGTGCAACAGCCTGCTGATGTTGGCGAAGGCAGGTGGGAAGCTGTTGTCTGGCTGACACGGTTCTGCCACCAGGCCTGGTGCTCCCGACCAGACATCTGGAGGTGTGGAGGTGGGTGCCTCATCCTGCTCATACACCTCATCGTAGTCCCAGTAGTGCTCCTGCTTTCCACAGCCAGATGTGATGTCCTTTGTGATCACGGCATCTTGCAGACTCCGCCTCTGCAGGTTTATCCGCAGGTCCTCCAAGCAGCCAACAAATGAGTTGTTGGTCATGGTCCACACTGAGATGAAAGCAAGATGATGCTCCCTCAGCCTTTGCAAAGCTTTTTCATTCATACCTCCAATGAAGAGATTTCCCTGAAGGTCTAGGTAGTTGTTGATGCCTCGGTTGGACGTGGATGAAGCATAGTAGTCTATTAGGATCTCAAACTTGTGGATGTCTGTGTAGACTTTGACGTAATGCTGCTGCTCATCACTGATGAAGACATTGTTGTGCAGGACGATGATACCGTTCCCCTTCTCAACAAATCCTCTCAGGCGCCCGTTGAAGATCTCCAGGTAGAAGAAGTCATTTTCCAGCCCTGCATGGTAGATGAGGGGTGCCTGGGTGATGCTCGTCATTATCACAAACTCAATGGTCGCTTCCTTCCTTGCGTCCCAAGTGGGAAATGCGATGTAGGAATGTGGTCCCAGGAACCCAAAGGGGTCCTCGGGATCTGCAGAGAACTGCGTGCTGCAGCCTTCCTGGACCTGGTGGAAGATCTTGGAGCTGCCATCAGAGGACAGAGGGGAGAGGACATCCAGGCCATTGAATGTCACTAAGTGGAGGCAACCTCTGAAGGGTGAGCTGGTCTCAGCGAGGTATGGTAGGTCAAGGCTGCCGGTCCCGCCGGCATAGAGGCCATACTGGATGTCCAGCTCCCTTACTGGCCCCGGGATGTCCACAGAGCTGTTGAAGAGGCTGTCAATGGTCAGCATCATCCTGCCATCTTCCACCAGCAGCTCCACATCATGCACCACCAGGTTATTGAGCTGCAGCTCTGCCGGGGACTGCAGGGTCACCTCCTCGGACCCCAGCTGCAGCCTGGCCTGCAGGAAAGGACACAAAGTGCTCAGCCCAAGTGGGGTGTTATCTGCCGCACAGGAGACACCTCTGCACCTACCAGAAATACCCTGTGAAGCATGGACCCGTAGCGTGGGGGCTTGCAGGTGTTTTGGTCCCTCAGTCCACTGATGTGTGCCCTGCTCCTCCCTCACGCCCCTGTGCATGCCCTCTCTGTCCTGGTCTCTGAATTTCTCTCCTTTTTCACTCATTCTCAGCATATTCCAGTCTGGGGGCTGCTTCCCTGAAGTCTTCCATCTCCCAGTCCCACAGCTGGGCTTTTCCTCTCCCTGCACAGAGGGATTCTGCCAGATGCTGGCTCCTCTTTCCTTGCTCCATCCTTCCCCTGCTGCCCTCCATCCCTGCAACCCGGGCTGCTTCCAGCCCTTGCCCTGGGAGCTGGCAGGGGAAATAGCAGGCTTGGTTCCCCACGCACAGCAGCTCGGAGCCTGCCTAAGTAGAGGGTTGGCTGATGGGCCCTGAGACATATGGTCTGCATTAGGGAGACCTCTGGCCAGCTCCTTGCTTGCTCTCCTGCTTTAGTTCAGATGTGGTTGGTGGCCCAGGCCAGGCTGCAGGACAGAGGCGGGATGTGTGCCTCCGCTGCTCCTGGCACTTTCCCTTCATGGCGGATGCCAACGCCGTAACCACGAAAGGGAATTTTATTCTTCTGTCCTGATCCCTTCCCATGCCCTGGGCTTAGTGTGGTGGGACAGGGGAGACCTCTTCTTTCTCTGGATCCTCGTCTCATCCCTTCTCTTCACTAACCCCGTGCACCCCGAGGGGGCTGTGCACCATGCCTGGCCATGTGATGTACGTGGGGGGCCATTGTCCGGGTGCCTCCACGATGCTCCCCAGCATCACCCCCGGCAGTGGGTGAGGAGCTTCCCCCGTTGGACCCTGTTTCTCTGTATTTAACTGATTCTCCCAGGACTGTGTCCACCCCCTTCTTGAACTCTTAACACCCCCTGGCAGGGGTCCTGGCAGCTTGGCTGTCCACGCTTGTGTCTGGCTCTGTGGGCTGCCCCTCCCTCCTTGCGCTGGATGGAGCCGTGCCCCGTGGACCCCAGCCTGGCCGGGGGAGCGGGGTGTCGGGTGCTGACCTGCAGGCTGCCGGCTTGCAGCTGGAGCAGGAGGTGGTCGGGCTGGCCGGCGGCCAGGAAGAGCAGCCCGCTGCCCTGGCTGGTGTACAGCTGCAGGCGAAGCCGCACTGTGCGCGAGGCGTCCACTAGCGGCATCTCCACGAAGCCATCCCCGAAGAAAGAGGCTGGGGAGAAAAGCGAGAAGGTCAGGTAGGGATGGACACCTCCTGCAAGCCCTGTCCGTGTGGGTACCGTGATCTGGAGCCTCCCAAGCCCATCCATCAATCCCTCCCCGTTCCCCCAGTGACAGGGTACTGGAGCCCAGCAGCCTGGAAAGACCCTCAGGGGAGTTGGTTTCCCGATTTTCCTGGAGGAAGAGGTTTCTAGGGGCTAGGTGCTGAGGTGGAGGCTGTGTTTCTCGTTGCCCACACAGCATTTTAGAGGAACCTTCTTGTTACATGGTTGGGACAGATGCTGTAGCACCTGCCATCAGGCTGAGTTCCCAAGCACGGGGAGGCGAGCTGCTACCCTAAGGAGTCTTTCCCACTTCCACCACAGCCATCTCCCTTTGGAAAAACATGAACCCTTCCAGCAGTGGCTGTGCTGTGCCTTGGCTGGATTCCCTGGCTAGTGCCAATCGCTGCCAAAGGGAGAGATGCTGCGTGGGAGCCCTGGGGATACCGCCGAGTCAGCCAACACCACGCTCTGCTCCTCTCCCTATTTTACACTGCTTTCTAACAGCTCTCTGTATCATCCAAACATTGCTGACATCCACCCTTGAAGGTGGCTGCTCTGTCAGTGCCGGAGGAATAAACACGTGTGCCTGCGATCCATATGTGGCTGTGAGACCGTACGGAAACCTCGGCTCAAAGGGGGCGCCTGAAGATGAAGCTGGAACATGTTCAACGCCCAGTATACACCAGCCTTGGAGGGACTCAGCGCAATGGCACGCGGTCACGAAATGAAAGACTGTGTCACAGGGCATATGCGGGAGAAGGCAGAATTAAAAGCACAGGGAGTGGCAAGGCTTAATTTTAGAGTGCCTGTGCTTCTCAGCTGGCTCGACGTGTGTGTGTGCATTGCACGTATGTTAAATGTATGTGTCTGCAATGCACAGCCACCCATCCTGGTTGGCCCCAAAGCGACCCATGGCAAGGTTAACTCTGCGCTTGCAGGGTGAGGCACAAACACTCAGGGCCTGTAAGGTGGAAATGTTTGGGGAGGATATGTTGGGAGGGGGGTGGGGGGTGTGAGCGTGCGCATTTTCAGTCTCTATGTAGTCACGGGCTGTAAAGCCTGCCGTGCTTGAGTTTCTATGTGTGGAGCTGTTCTGCTGTACTTCGCTTTTGCTCTTGTCGTCAAATCCACCCAGCCGTAGACCCACACCTGGGTTTGGGGTCCCACATGCCATTTGCTAAGGTGCCATGGGGCAGTGGGGGCGAGTGTCTGACTTCTCTGCGGATCCCTGCCCAGCCCATGCTCTCCTCTGGAGGAGGAAGGGATGGAGATGCAGCGCTGGGGTGGAACCAGCCTCCTGCAGTCAGGTCTGGGTGTGAACACCTACATGTGCTCTTTACAGCTGCATCCCCAGTTGTGTTTTCCTGTTGCCTGAATTTCTGTGGGGCTAAGGGGGGTGGGAACAGGCAGGACGTTGGGCAGGCCCACCCTGCTCCAGCAGGCATGGGGTGAGGCAGCAAGTGAAGACCCAACCCAACAAGAAGCAGCCACAGTCACGGAGGGTGTGAAACGAGCCCATCGTTAGAGGTGATGGTGAGGGTGTGCCTGGCAGGGGCAGAGCTGGAGCGCTCTGCTTTGGCTCCTTGCATTTTCTTCTGAGCTGAGCTGTGCGGTGCCCTGTGTAGGGGGTGTTATTCTGAGCCCTTCAGGAATGGAGAGACCTCCTTGCCCAGGACACCATGAAAAATCATTTCCTACCACTGGCAGCAGAGGAAGTGTCTCGTCTTTCTCCTGGGGTCTGCGAGAATAATGTGGGTGTTGCAAGGACCGTCACGCCACCCGCCCTGGGCAGGGTAGAAATGGCAGCATGAAAATATCTGGCCCTTGCTGGAACACCAAGCCCTTTGCCCAGCCCTGGGCAGGGCTGCCAGCGCGCCTCACTCAAGCCTGCTCGCTTAATGGCCTTCGTGCCTGCCGCTGGCACGGGGCACTGTGGCTTCCTTGTCCTCTTCGGCCCAGCCAGTGACTCAGAGGAGCTTTGCTGTTCTTTGCAGGGCTGTGAAGGGCTCTGTCCTCTCCTGACCTGCTCCCTCCTTCCAGTGGTCCTTGCAAAACCGGCCAGCCCTGGCACGCCAAGATGGCCAAGGGCGGTGGGTGCTGCCTGGGGCTCTCGGCCCTGCCTTGTCCCGGTGTTTGGTGAGTAGGAGTGACGTGGCGTATTGCAAAAGAGAATTTTGCGCAGATGCAGACAGCTGTGCTCGGGCCCCAGCAAGGCTGCACACATGCATGCAACACATTGTGGCCCCTGCAGACATTGCATGTACATTATGTGCTGGCTCCCACTGAGGTTCCCCTATGCGTGCATGCTCTGTGCTCCAGCTCCCACTAGGATTTTGCTACATTTCAGTTTTGTGGCTTCCCCTAATCCAAAAAACATGCTCTTCAGATGGGCACAAAGCATCTTCCCTCACAGGGAGGGAAAGCCTTGCTGAGGCTGGACCCACCACCTCTGTCATCCCAGGGGCTGGGCAGCATCTCACCATGGGTGCTGGGGATCATGTTTTGGGGCTGGAGAAGCCGGTCCAGCCCAGCCATCCTGTTTTCCAGTGTGACAAGGGGCAGCAGCTCCTGCAGCCAGCACATTTTGTCCCACCTCCTTTCTCTTGAAGCTGCCAGAGATGCTTTTCTTCTCCTTTGCTCGTAAAACACTAATAAAAATTACTGAAAGCGCGGATGCCCAGGGGAGTGGTGCTGTTTGCTGGGGGAGGGAGGAGGGACCCTTGCCTGACTCTGGAGGTGCAGGGATTTTTCTTCAGCAGCAGAGCAGTGTGAGTTACTGCTGTTTGTCTTCCCAAATTTCTGCTTTATTTCAGGGCCGCTCTCTTCCTCTGCTCAGCAGCCTGGCCAGGATACAAACACTGCTCAACCTGTGGTATTTCTCTTTCACAAGGGACTTGCAACTTTTCACCTCCTTCTCCCCTCTTCCTTGCCTTCCACATTGCAAAAGAAGCAGGAAATACAGCTGGCTGGTTTTGTTTTTTTTTTTTTTTTTTAATGCATTTTGCCTTTAAGGAGCCTCCATGGCACAGGGTGCACCATCCCCATCAATTGCTTGGATGGCAGCTCCGATTTGGGCACGCACAGAGAGAGCAGGGACCCCGCCGGCACCCAGCCCCATCTGATGCAGCCGAGCATCCCGGGATCGCCCCATGGGGATGCACTTCTGTGACTCCAAAGCACCTTTCCCAGGTGACTTAAGGGTGCTGTGATCACGTCATAGGCATGTCATTCCCCAAGCCCAGCCTCATCCCTGGATGGAGATGTCTGAGCTGGCCCTTCCTCCCCTGTCATGGGGAGCAGCAGGTCTCCACATTCTGGCTGTGGGTTGGGGTGGGCACCCCGGCCATCCTGCTCATCCTGGCTAAAAATAATCGGCGTTCCCAGCTCACCGTGTCCTGCAGGGAATTGCTGCCCCTGCCTTGCCAGACCGATGGAAAGGCGTTGATGAGGCGAGAGGGGCCTCCGTCACAGTTTCCAAGGAGCCGGCCAGCAGCCAGCAGATTATAGGCTGCACTGTCATTTGGGTTTGGGGTTTGTTCCTTTTTTTTTTTTTTTTTTTTTTTTTTTTTTGCATTGAAAAAAACAAGGAGATGAGCCAAAAGCTCTGAGCAAGGGGCTGGGAGCGAGGCTCCGGGCGTGCTTGGCTCCTCCTGGGGCCGGTGAAGAAGCCAGGGCGCTGTGCAAGCGGATGCTGCCCCAGCACCCTCCCCAGCCACCAGCCACGTGCTGCGGCCGGGGTGCCAGGGCCCCCTCCCCTCGCCCCTCCAGCTCAACACACGGTGGGTTTGGCCTCTCCCAATGATGTTTTTGGCATTCAGGGGGTTTTTTGGCACCCCAGGCCTGATGCGAGCCATCTCCAGCAGCCCAGGGAGCAGAGCCCAGCACTGGGCAGAACCACGGAGGGGCAGGGGTCCCGGTCTGCCCAGGAGACTCCGGGCTGGGGGCTCCCGCAGTGCTCCAGGACTCAGCAGGGCTGTTTTGAGCTTTCCTCCATGCTTTAACATCTTGGCGCACAAGCTTCTCCCACCTCCTCCCCAGCACGCAGGATGATGGAGGAGCCAACTCCCAGCCCAGGCAAGGGAAAGTGCTTGCAAAGCTCAGCACAAGGGTTTGCAGAGCGGACTGGTGCTGGATGTGCGAGTTTTTTGGAGCAGGGAGATGTCTCCTCGGTGTGCAGAGGGAAATGCGAGCTGGTGGATAGATGCCTTCCCTGCCCTCAAGCTCCGACCCCAGCTTGGGGCATCCCCAGTCCTGCTGCAGGACAGCTGGATGCATTTTGGGGTGTGCATGGGGGGGTGCGTTGGTGCATGTGGGACACAAACAAGTCCCTGAGGAGCTGCAGGGGCTCCTGTCACTCTGCCTGGAGGAGGATGCTGAGGCTGGGGAGGAAGGATCAGGGCAAACCCTGCTGGGGAGAGGAGCACGGCGCCGGGGAGGGGCTGGCTGCTCAACAACGCTTCATTCAGGCTGTGGTGGGGGGCAGGTGGGGGCCAGGGCTGATGGCCCATGTGTGTTTGCAGGGAGAGGACTGGAATTCATTAAAGTTGCTCTTTAATTACCAGAGTGGGTGCCAGGAGAGCCCCGTGCAGACACACGGGGCCCACTGAAAGCCTCTCTGTCTTTGCAGCCGCTTCCCGCCCTGGCCACACCGGTTTTCTGGTGGTGGAAAAACAGCCGGGAAGTGAAGGCTCCTTGTTGCCCGAACAGCCCCAGGCTTGTGCGGCCGCTGGTGCAGCCCAGCCCGCCGGCCGCCCCCCTTCCTGCCCGCCGGCCGGTGCCAACAAGCAGCCCCTGTGTCCATGGCATGCCCGGTGCTGCTGAGCCCCCCCTGGCACGGGGGTGCTGCCAGGATGCCCCATGACCAGCCTGGTGCATTCCTCCTCCACAGCATCAGGAGCTTGTTTTGAGGCCCTCTGAGTTGTTTAGGGTTGTTTTTGTATTTTAATGACTTTATAAGGTAGTGAGCAAGCTCAATGCCAGCCATGCTGTACTGCACCCACCCGCTGCGCAAACAGTGGAGGGGCTGGAGGGATGCAAACAACAGGGGGGATGCAAACACCAGAGGGGCTTAGAGGCAGCCGCCCAGGCTGGGGGATGCTGCTTGGCAGCTTGAAGCCCTCCTGGCCCCCTTGCAGCTTGTGCATGAGCTCCTGTCACCACTCCCAGTACAGGAGGGTGGGCAGGACCAGCCATCCTGCCTGCGTCGTGGGTGGCCCCGGGGTTTGGTGTCTCTAATCCCCAGCCTGGCTCTGCGATGCCCAGCAGGACCCACAGCCCCCTGTGCCCTGGCTGCATCCCGGGTGGTGGCAGGGCTGGGCTGTGACCCTGTCCCCACGTGGGGCAGAGGGGCTGGGGGAGGAAGGGAGCAGATGGGCTTTCTGAGAAAGGCTTCATTATGTTACACATTCCCTCCGTTTTACGGCGTGGTTTTATTTATGGCTGGGGAAGGAAATGACCAGCCTGTGAGGCAGGCTAAGGCAAACACAGCCACAGCGGAGCAGCCCTCGGGTCTGGCTGGGGCTTTGCCGGGAGGAGGGAATGCCTGGGGGGGCGGGACACACGCCTGGGGGGCTGCTGCCTTCGGGGATGCCGAGACCTGAGCAGGTGCCTGGGTGCAGCAGGAGGGCTGAGCACCCCCTGGGTCTCTGTCAGCGAGGCAATCCCAGTGCAGTGCAGACAGGTCACACCTGAGCTGGTCTTGGGCTGCGGTGACGGCATCCAAGCCCAGTGGGGACCCTGGGGACACCCCATGGTCCCTCTTGTGCTGGCAGGACCTTCCTCCACAGGCAGCGGGGCTGCCTCCAGGGTGGGCTCGGGCATGTGGGATGGGGCAGAGCCAGCCCAGCAAGCAGCCCCTGCCCTGGCACAAACCTCTCCCTGCTCTCCTGCTCCTGGGATTTAGCCTCAAGACTTATGGGGTGGGGTGTCATCGGCACAGATCCATCCCTGGTGTGATAGCTCCCGGCACAGAGGATGGCTTTTTTTCTTTATCCCCACTTCCAGGTTTTATCCTCCACAGCTCCAGACGGTAATTGCAGCTCCCACATCCCGAGCCAGGGCTGTGCGTGCTTTTCAAACCCCGGCAATAGGAATGAGAGCTCCAGTTCTCGCCTCCCACCCTCCACCTGGCCCTCCCTCGCAGCGGGGCCCCCCAGGGCCAGGGCCGGTGCTTTCCAGGAGTGCCGGCCAGCAGAGATTGCTGGAAAGCAACACCCGGGAAACCGCCAGCAAAGCCACGGCCCATCACCCTCCTTGGAGCTGCCCACCACAAAGCGCTTGCCAGAAGTGGCCATCACCCTTGTTTTGGGTGTGGGAGGAGAGCCCCTGGGCTGGGGTGCTCTGCTTTGCCCCCATCCCATCCCGCTGGCCCCGGCTTCCCAAAGCAGATTGTCCGCCCCCTACCTCTGGCTGCGCTGCGCCGCTTTGAAACCCTCCGCCTGTGTTTATTAATTCAGTTCCTCTCCCCGTTCCCCTGCCAGCTGCTCTCCTGCTCGCCTTCCCCTGGCTCCTGCCTGACAGCTTTGGGGAAAAAAATGCCTTTTTGCAGCCCATGGACTTTGGGTGTCAGGGGAAAACGTCTTCCCTGTTGATGCTGTGCTGCCTGGGAGAGGGGCTTGCCGTAGCACCCCGTGTCCTGCCAGCCCTTGACCCCCTGCCCCACGCGTGTGCCTGCTCCTGCCTGCCACCCCCATCCTCAAGAAGGAGCTGCTATAGCTGGAGGCCATAAAGCAGGGTCCAGGAGGCTTGGCTGGGGTTCTGGAGCTCCAACCCTCGTTTATCCAGCGTGGTTTTACGATGATTCAAGCAGCCCTAAAACTGATGGTATTTCCTGCGCTCTCCTGCTGGACCAGCTGCAGAGCCACGGAGGGGAGGGCAAGGAGCGAATAGCTGGCACTGGCCACGGCCCGGCCGCACGGCGGCTGCATCCCGCATCCCCGGGGGTGAGCACCCCCACAGCCTGGCGGGAGCGGGAGTCAGAATGGAGAGCTTTTAATGACGTGTGCCTAAATGGCTCTGGAGGGACTTAAGGAATAAGCCTGAGCTGGAAGCTGCGGTTAGAGTTTTTGCCCTGGGAAGCAAAGCGGGGGGAGAATGTGGGAGGATTTGGGGAAGCTCAATGGGGCTTTTGTGCTGTCCCCTGCAGCATGACTCAAGCTTGCTCAGACTCCTGCTGCCAGGAGAAGTTGGCCTGGAAATATTGTATCAGCCCCAGAGGACGTGGTTTCCAAACCATCCCAAGTCGGGTTTTGTTCTATTTTTTTCCCCTTCTCTTTCTTTTTCTTTCTCCCAAGCCGTCTCCCCCTCTCTCACTGGCTGGCAGGTTTTCCAGCTCCACCCTGCACATCCAGGCTCCCGCTTCCACAGCTTTCCTTACCCCTGCTCCATGCCCCCCTGCTTCCCACCCGGCAAGGGAAGGGCTTGCAGAGCTGTGGGAGGGCGTGTGGTGGCACATGAGGGACAATCCCAGCCAGCACTGGAGGAGCAGGGGGACCCCGGGGGAAGCCAGAGCTGGAGGCTGGGTTACTGGGGAGTGGGGCACTCAGGGCGCACATCCCACCTGCAGATCCCTGAATCCCATCCCTGCACACCCGGCAGAGCTGGTGCCCATTCCTGAGCCCATCTCCAGTGCCGGTGGGGGGAAGGAGCCTTCCCGGGAGCCGGCGGGGGTGAGCGTGGCCGGGGGATGCTCACAGGCATCCCTGGAACGGCTCGGTGTTACCGGAGAGATCCTCGCCTGCTGTCAACAAACAGTGCGGCCACCGCTGGAGAGGGGCCTGTTTCCAGCCGCCCAGGCTCAGCCGTTTCCCAGCCTTGCTCATTCCAAACGGCTTTTGAAGTGCCAAGATCAGGGAGCTGGCGGCCAAAGCCGGGGTGAGGCGGGGATGGGTGGGCACGAGCGGCGCACAGAGGGAGATGCTGAAGCTCTGCCAGGAGCTACCTGCTGGCTTCAATGTCAGCATCCAGTGCTGCCCTCAAGGTTAGGGAAAGGAGCTTTTCAAATGTGCAGCTTGGGGCGGTCTGGCCATAGCCGTGCTGGCAGGGCAGCACCTGCAGCACCCACAGCACCCGCAGCACCCAAAGCATCCGCAGCACCCACAGCACCCACAGCACGCACAGCATCCTGCGGGGCTGCAAGGGCTGTGGCCGGCGTGCACTTTGGGTGATGCTGGGTGCTGTGAGGGGCAGAGAAAAGTGTCTCCAAGGGCAGGGAAGGGTGTTTGCAGTGTGGAAGGGGAGTATTTTCTGCTCCTCTGGGGCTGACATGCTAAATTGTTTGCCTTGGAGTTCTAACTGCGAAGAAAATAACTATTTTCTTTTTTCTCCCTTTTCTAGAACTGAAATTTCTGCCTCTTCTCTTCTCTTCTCTTCTCTTCTCTTCTCTTCTCTTCTCTTCTCTTCTCTTCTCTTCTCTTCTCTTCTCTTCTCTTCTCTTCTCTTCTCTTCTCTTCTCTTCTCTTCTCTTCTCTTCTCTTCTCTTCTCTTCTCTTCTCTTCTCTTCTCTTCTCTTCTCTTCTTCTCTTCTCTTCTCTTCTCTTCCTCTCCCCTCTCTCCCCATCCTTTTGGAGGTTCCCCTCCCTACCCTGCCTCCCCCTCCCCACTCCTGTTATCCCCCTGGCTTTTCCATCTATGAGAAACAAACAGCGGGGTGATGTTTATAGAGAAAATAAATGCCTGCTCTATTTCTAGAGTGGGGAAATGTATAGCTGGCCGCGTGGGGCTGTGGGGGTGTGGAAGCGGGTTCGCACATCCCCTCCCAGGGCTGCGGGGTGGACAGGAGGCTTTTCTCAGCCTCATCTACCTCGGGCCAAGACTTCGCTCTCTTCTCCCCAACTCCCAGAGGAAATGACCCTGGTGGGCCCAGAAATTTCTGTGGGATGGGATGCAGAAAACCTTGAAGCCCAGCTGAACCCTGGCCAGAGGCTGGGAAAGGGAATAGGAAATTCCTCCTGAACCCCCTTGCTTTCTGCCTGTGTGCTGGGGAGCACCGGGGGGGCTTACAGCATGATAACAGGTGGGAGCATCCATTAACATGCCTGGGGATGGCACTGCAAACAGCTGGGGGCTCTGACCCCAAACCCCCTCTCCCTTCCCCATCTCACCCTGCCTGCCCACAGAAGGAAGAAAAAACAACCACGTGAAAGCCAAGATTTGGGCAAAAGCAGCAGCAGGGATTCATGGGGGCCGCCTCGAGCTGACTCACAGCCCATGACTACTCCTTGAAGAGTCAGTGAGTCATGGTGATGGGTGAACGTTACTTTTCTGTCCCCTTGGCTTGGAGGCACATGATGGGACCGGCTACCTCCAAACAGTGCTGTTTGCCCCATGACTTTCTCCACTCCCATTAATTTTTGGCAGTGCCCTCCCTTCCCCGGGACGTTTTCTGTCTGCTACTGTGTCTGTCCGGCTGTCAGGCAGCCAAGAGCAGCCGTTGGGCGCAGGGCAGCTCCCAGAGGTATTGCACGGAGCAATGCATGACTCGCACGGGTGACACACCCCGGGGAGGAAGGATGGAAAATGGGAATTTTTTACCCTCTTGGATCCAGGGCACGGGACATAAACATCTTTCACCCCACCCGCTGCTGGCTGGCAGGAAGATGCTCGGAGGCCCTAGTTGGTCAGTTCTGAGAATGAGTGACAGCAAACGAGTGACAAACTGGGTGGCAAACCTGCATCCTGCCCATCCCGGGCTCAGGAGGAGCTGTAGCAGTCCCGCTTCTCTGGTTTTAAGCCCGCTTTGCAGAATCCCAAGCTGCCCCAACTCTGGGCTCTCCTTTGCAAAGCAGCCCTTGGCTTTGGAGTGGAGCAAAATGGGTTCTCTCGTTCTGGCACCTTAACGAAAAGTCTTGGGTCCATTTGCAAACTTCACAAGTAAAATGACCATCATGTAGGCATGTCTACTTGCATGTCTATGGCCGCAGCAGCTCAGGGAGAAAAATCATAACATTTTTCTCTTGACCTCAGTTTTTCTGTTACATTTAGCCTAGGAAAACTCAGCGTGGCACCCCATCCACATGCAGCACGGCAACGTGCAGCCAAGCACCGGGCATGATGGAGATTGTTCAGGGAAGGGCTGGCTTGGGAATGATGGGTCTCTGATGGACTCGCTCTGTGTCTCTAGGAGGTTTGGAGTATACGGGTGGTGAAGGGACTGGCTGCAAACCGGGCTGCGCGGCAGGCAGACCTGCCTTGTAGCTGCTGGGGTGACTTGGGAACGTGGAAATGGCCTGGGACGGCCAGGCAAGAGCTGGGAAGTGTACAGATATGAGCCAAGGAGTTTCTAGGACTTTCCTGGCTGAAGGCTGGGGGTGATGCTGATGCCTGGGGAGTCTGGCTTCCCAAAAAGGAGATAAGCCAGAGCCCAGCTTCTCCAGGCACCTGGAAAGGGCCACGGGAGCAACCCCTGGGAGCCGAGGCTGGGCTGAGCCAACGCCTGTTGCGAACAGTCTGTGCTTTGAGCTTTATTTAGGCACACAGACAGCATTAGCCTACTGCCTCCAAAGTCCTGTTACTGTCCAGCCTTCAACCTGACGTTAGTTCCTCCGGGTGAGCTTAACCCTGTCCTGTGATCTTGGAGGAATGCGCTTATTATATATTTGCCCGCAGCCCTCTGTTGCTAAATATAAGAGTGAGACCAGAATATTCCTCCCTGATTCCCACGATACCAGTTTGCATTCTGCCTCCTTTTCAGCCTTTTTCCTGTTCTTTCCCATCAGCTGGAAACTTTTCCAGCTGCTTGGAGCTATGACCTCAAAACATGTGGCGCATTCACAAAAAAGAAAGGTTGAATAAATCTGTCGGATTTCCAAAAGTGGAGGAGAGGAACAGCCGAGGCGGCTCCCTAGAGCTGACCACCCCGGATAAGGCAGGAGGGGTCCTGGCTGGGTATGCTGGGGCAGACACGGTTCCCCCCCCCATGGGCAGGTACCCTACGTGGGGCAGCCATGGACAGGCAGGGTTCCGCTCACCTCCCCCCCATCACCACTGCTGGGGGTCCACCCGAGACTTGGGGGGTTGCATTTTTTGGCACCCCATTGCTGGAAGCTCGGGGCGAACACTGCTCACGGGGACCCTACGCATCAGATTCCCCCTTACTCCCCATCCCTCCTCATTACAGACCCCCAGCAAGAGGGTTTTTGGGGAAGGGGAGCTCAGCCTGTGGGTGACCTCACTGGGAACCGGAGGAGAGCCAGGATGTCTAAAAACAGTTTACTAAAGCTTCACACTCAGATGTCAAGAGGACAAGTTTTATGAGTGTTTTTTCTTTTTGATATAATCTTGTATTTGTTGATGTGCGAGATGACTGTTTCCATTTCAGGCTGGGCAGAAAGCCCAAGCCCCTGAACCTGGGGTCGGAGGCAACACAAAACACAGGTTTTGCCCCTAAAAATGAGCCTGTCCCCTGCCCCGTGCCCCGCATGCTGCTGCTGGGTGCTGTGGCTCTCCCTGATGGGGATGGAGTGATGTCCCAGGGCAGGCTGCCTGTGGGAACACCTGGCACCAGCACTGGTGGTCTCAGCAGGGATGCTGCCAAGGGGAAGGAGCTTGAGGGAAGCTGGTGCCCAAACCCGGGGTCACGCCTGGCACATCTGCTTCGGCCAGGGGCAGAAATAGTCCCCAGCATCAGAAAATGGGTGTAAAACCTCTTTCCTTTCCCAGCCCTGCAGGTCTGTGCCAGGCAGATGCCTGTTGATCTGTGGAGCCATGCCCCTGCCATAGGTGGTGTTACCTGGGGGGAATGTGGGGGTGTTGGCAGATGCCACTGAAAGCCACGTGCTGGTTTTTGGGGTTGCTTCAGCCTGTTCACTGTGAAAGAGCTTGGGAGCGCCAGGGCAGCCCCCAGGAGCAGGGCCCATCCTGGACACCCAAGCAAGCAATAGTTCTGCATAGTGAAATCCCTGCCTGGGATGGAAAGGTCAGGGCTGGAAGGAAGAAGACCACTCTTTTCATTAACAAAAGGGATTTTTTTTTTCCACTCAGCTTGCCAGGCATCTTCCTATTTTGGTGCATGAAAAAAAAAAGGAACGAGTCCAGAGGGAAGGAGAGGAGTGTGTCCTGGAGGCCACCTGCTTGCTGGGGAGGGAATGGGGACAACAAGGGACCTGCAGGGATCTTGCAGGTGCGGAGGGCCACAAGGCTGGGCTCTGGGATCATCCTCATCCTCAACACAGGCTCGAACGCACAAGATGGGTGGGGAGCAAATGACCAGAGGTGGTCAGCTGTTCCTTTGTAAACTGCTTGGAGCAAGCTCCTGACCCACTGTCGGTCAGAGCCCCAGTGCCCAGGAGGAGGTTTGGGGAGGAGAAACTGCTCAGTGAGATATTATATTATTTTTTGGGTGAGTTAGGGAAAAAAAAGTGCTTTTTAAATTCCCTTCACTTCTGAAGCTGTGGACACTGCTGACCTGGAGCAAATGACCCTGCGTGCAACTTGGAGGGCCAGGCTAAGGCACAGACATGTCCCAGGCAGGATGAGACCCGTGTCCATGCCCTGCAGAGCCTGCTGAGGCTCAGACAAGGTACAAGCATCCCAGAGCAGGGGAGGGAGCAGGAGGCAGAAGGCGCAGGGAGGAGGCACAGGGTGGGACCAGGGCTGCGGGATGGCTGTTGGGATGCTGAGGCAGGGCACACCACCGTGCCAAGAGCTGTGTGGTCAAACCTGGCCACTGCCTGGGGAAAACTGGGTATAAATCACCCGCCCTGCTCCCCACCCAGCCCATGCCCTGCAGTAACCCCTCTGCCCAGCTCTGTCCCCGTGCAGCAGCCAGCAGCCCCTGCCCTCCCTGCTGCCTGAGGCCAGCCTGTCCTGTGGCACCATGGATCCTTCTCCTGGCCCTCACCCGGGGATGGTCCCTGGTGCCCCATCACCTGAGGGGTGATCCTGCAACCCTCTGGAGCTGTGCTGGCAGGAGCGGCAAGTCCCCCACCTCATGCACCCAGCTGCCCGGCGTGCACAGGACGGAGCTGGGAGGCGACACACACCCAAGCAAATGCTGCCCAGTTCCATCCTTCCCACTGGCACCATCCAAGCTCCTGCTCCTCGGACGATGAGCGGGGCTGCCCTCGCAGATTGTTACTGTGGCAAGGCCAGACCTGGGCAGGGAGGGCTGGCTGTCCCCACTGGGGCTGCAGGACGTGCTAGTGCCCCGTCCCCATGGTGCAGGGCTTTGGCAGAGCAGGGAAAGGTGCCTTTCTCCTGTGGGCTGCTCACGGCGTACACCAAAGCCCTGTGGCTGCTGCATGTGTGCGGGGAGTGAGCCCCATCCCAGCCAACACCACCTTTGCGTGTGCCCTGGAGGAAAGCATCAGGCACAGCCAGGGTACACAGCACCCTGAGAGCCATGGTGGGGGAGCAGCCCTGCTCCGTCCCTTGGCTTTCCCCGCAGGACAACCTGGCCAAAACACCCTGCCTGAAAACAGGCAGCTGCCTCGCCTTGCTCCTGCCAGCTTGGTGACAGGACCCCTGCACCGTGGGGAGGGACAGCATGCATCCATGGGTGCCCACACTGTTCCCTGCCGAGTCCCCATCCCTCCCAGCCCACACTGTGCACCCGAAGCTGAGCCTCATCCCACTGGTTTCTCCCCGCTCCATCCCCCGAGTGGGCTGGTGGGACGGGGCTTACCTCCGGCCGGGGGTCCTGCGCAGACGGGCTGGCAGGCCAGCAGCAGCAGCAGCAGCATGGCGATGCCACCTTGGGCACCCATGGTGTCCCCCAGGGCTGGAGCAGCACTCGGGCTCCGGGCACGGCACAGCCTCCACCAGCGCCTGCTCCCAAGCCAGGGCTGCTGCTACTACTATATTTAATAAAACGGAGCGAGGGAGGGACCCGTAACTTCTCCCGCCTGTCAGAAAGGAGGAATTCGCTCATATTACAAAGTCAATTTTCTCTCTTAAAGGGCTAGAGGCTCCCACCCGCCACCCACCCACTGCTCAAAGCACCCTTGTTCGTGCTGGGGCGAGGCGAGGGCGGAGCGGCCGCAGCGGGCAGGAGCTGGACACGGGGTGCGACGGGTGGCTCCGGTGACACCCCTGCTCCCGGCAAAGCCGGCCCTGGCACCAGGCACTTTTGGGGGAGCAAAACCAGCTCCTGGTGTCTGCGCAGACCCAGATGGGTGGCGGGGTCCCAAAGCTGTGTTGCCCACTGCTGGCTGTTGTCCCTGGGCAGCCAGCCTGCCTGCTGCTGTGCTGCCTTCCCTGCTGTCTGCCAAAGTGGCTCGCCAAGCCCCACGCCTCTCAGCAGGACTGAAGGCGATTGGGATGATCCTCAGCCCTGGGGGTTTACTAACAGCCCAACTACGCTAGCATGGCACTGCGGAAAGAGCTTTTCAGTTTCTCCCCCTGGAGCAAAGCTGATGCCGCACGTGTTCAGGATGAGGCCACAACCTTCCGGAGATGCAGCATCCCACACAGCCTGGCTCCCTGCTCCTTGCCCCGCAGAGTCCCAGCAGGTTTTTGGGGCTCTCCTTGCTTACAGCATAGCTTGTCTCCCATATCTCCATCCCCCTCCAAAGCTGCCCCTGGCCTCCTAGAATCTTGCACAGCACACCCCTCCTTCCTCTTGGATGTCTGTATTTCAGGTCCTTTTTCCCCTGTGCCATGTTTCACTGACGGATTACATGCGGCTTGTTTCCTGCAGGTTTATTTCTAACCTCTTTAGGGCCCTTGGTGTGACTTCACTGTCTTTGGCAGTATTTGCAACACCTTCCAGCTTACAGTCATCTGCAAACATAATTAATTTGTTGTTTACTCTTTCTTTCAGATCATTAATAAAGACATTAAATAAACCTGGGATGTGCCGTTTTCTCAGTAACTTTTTATGAGTAATTGTCAGGGGCTCAGTAAGTTCATTAGCTAATTCTATTTAGTCTGGGGGTTACATATTATCCAGACTTGCTGATTTGTACAGATTCGATTTTGCCAAGTATTCCCTTTCCTGCTCTTTATCTTGAGATCTACTGAGGACCTCTGAGTTGCTTTGCTGCCTGTCCTCAGTGGTCCCCCTTTCTTTGCCTCGTTAAGGGCAGATTGAGTGATAGAGGTGTGCGGGGTTTGGCCTCCGGGTGGATGTTTGATCTGGGCTGTTTCCATCATAATTCGTGGCTAACAGGCAGGCTGGTGTGTCCACTCCTTTCCTGCCTGCTTGGCACAGGAGGTCCCACTCTGCTCTCTGAAAGGATGCGCCAGGACCACCTCCAACCCATCAGTAAGCATCCGTGGGTTTGCTCCTGGCTCCTGGTCCCCAGGCTTGCCTTGCACCCTGTGGCACAGGGATGAGCCACCGTTTGCCAGGGGAGCATCAGCCTCGGGCAAGGGCAGCAAGTACAGCTTAAGCAAGAAGACAGGTCCAGGCACCCTGAGCATCTTCCACTCTGGGATGCTTCCTGGCCCACTCCTGCCTCTGCAGGTGGGGGTCTCCCTACTCCAGCAGCAGGACAGCCACCTGCAGCAGCAGGGTTTGCCGCTTGCTGGCCCTGCTGGTTTCAGCATCACCCGGCACTGACTGGGAGGAGGCTGGTGGGAAAATACCAGGGACAAACCTGGCCACTGTGAGGACAGAATAAAACCTTCACTGCTTTTTTTATTATTTGTTTTGTTTTTCCCTCCCCTCCAATAAGAAAGTACAACCTCTTGTTGAAACCTCATGTGTTATCCAGAGATATGTCCCCACCAAGTCCCTGTGGCAATGCAGCCGCTCGTGCCGCAGGCTGCTTCGGCTGCCCCCCTTGCCGGAGCCCCCGAGCACAGCCCCATGCCCCACATCTGGCCAGCACATTTGCTCTGCCTCAGCCAGGCCCTGGTGACAGCTGGGGATTTGTTTTTCCTTTTCCGAGCCAACATCTGGCCGAGCAGTGGCGGGGCAGAGCCAGCGTGGAGCGGTGCCTTCGCTCTTCGGGCAGGGCTGGCAGCCTGGCTCTGCACTGAAACCCACTCCGGCACTGCTGCGGCGGGACCCTCACCCTCCCCCCCCTTGAAAGCAGCTTCAGCCAGGGCTTGCCCACTGCTGGCGTGGGAAACCCCTGCCTGGGTGCCCCCACCTCCATTTGCAGGCAGCAGGGAGCTGCCCTCACCCTTTGGTAAGTGCCCACCATGGGAAACCTCGCTGCCAGGGTGGGCAGGGGGCTGGGGGAGCCTGCCGGGGGCTGCTCTGAGGAAAGCTGGGGGAAAAATAAGAAAAGTTCAATTCCTTCCTTGCCCTGCAGCCCAGGGGCTGGTGGATGAGGCAGCCATGGTCTCCATCCTTGCTGGCGCAGGGCTGCTCCCCCGCCTCCTCTCCGTGTCGGCCAGCTTGCCGGCCTCCAGACACATTTATTTATCCGAGCTCAGCTTTTATTTAGGATGTGTTTCCAGGGTAGCCGGTGCGGAGGGAGGTGTGGAGGGGTGCCAAGGGGCTCTGCAGCCACAGTCCCCAGCCCAGAGCCCTGCCATGCCTGCAGGTACCCTGCTCGTGCAGGCACCTCTTGGGCACCCCATCTCTCATGGGAGCCCTGCTTGTTCCACTGCATCTGATCCCAGTGTGGGCTGGCCAAGCCAGGAATCGTTTCCCTGGGGAGCAATGTGCCTTGTTTGTTTGCTGTGGGCAAAGCTGTCCATGACATCTATTTCATGGCATGCCTTTTGCTGTCTCCTGTGCCCTGCAGCCTCTGTGCAAATAACCCAGGATGCACTAAATCTCTGGGGAACCCTGCCAAGCCCACTGCTGCTCTGTTTGAGACTCGAGTGATTCAGAGCGATGGGATGCTGGTGTTCACCTGTGGAGAAAAGACACCCCATGCACCTTTAATAAGCAAAGCTCAGCTTCTGTTCTTGGCTTTTCCCACCAACACAACGTCCTGCACCCCAGCTGGGCTTTGCACCAGCCCCAGACTCCCACCCACCTCCGGCAGAGAGGGTCGGCCGCCTGTGGAGCAAGGATGGAGGTTCCTCATAGCTGTGAGGGGCTGCAGCTGGGGAAGCGAGTCTGTTCGAGGGAGGAGTGCAGCAAGTGTGCTTGGAGCGCACCGCGAGTGCCTGGAAGGAATATCCCATCCGGTGCTGGCAGGAGGGAGTGCATTCATGAATGCTGCTGGGATTTAGCTTCTCAGCATCTGCCTTCCCAAGTGCTGGAGGGGGTTTTAATCAGAAACAAAGTAAAGCCTTTGGATCTGACCTGGCCAAAGCAATGCCCCAGCTGGAGGTGCTGGGCAGATCTGGCCTGGGGTGGCAGGTCCCCAGGCTTGGCCACGTGCCTGTTGCCCCAGGAGTGGGACATCAGCTGGGTGCTTGGGTGCTGTTTCAGCCAGGCTGGAGGCTGGAGCCTCTCCTGTCTCAGCGCGTAGGTGCTGTGCAGACAGCAGTCACCTCGGGGCGGTTTGCTCTCTGTTTGCTTAGGGAGAAAGCAACGGGAGCCTTGTGACCCTGGTTCAAAACAGCTGGGCAGACGTGCAATGTCTCTGCGGTTGGGCTTACCCAGGGGAGCAGAGAGGGATGTCATGGGGTTTAGTTTGGTATGTCAGGCGCGCCCTGCCTCGGGGGTGAAGGAATGAGCTTGAGGAGGAAGAGGATGCTGTGGGGAGTTGGGGATGCAGCATTAGGCAGAAGTGCAGCCCCATCCTCTCGAGCCTTTCACTTGTCTCTTTACAACCACCAACAAAACAGTCTTTGTGTGGCAGGGACTTGTGATGCTGTTTATTTAAGGAGACAAACAGTTCTTCACAGAGATGCAGGGCCCTGAGTGCTAGTTACCCTGACAAGCCCCATCTGGGCTCTCATCCCCTCCCTCCACCCACATTCAAGCTCAGGTGCCACCAGCCCTTGCTCCCCTCCACCAGGGTGGTGCTGTGGCCCTGGGCTGATGCTGGTTGCTGTTGCTGGCTGGGCAGAGGGGCTGCGTCCCTTACTCAGCTGGCTGCTTGCCTGCCTTGCTCCCTTTGCTCACAGTGGGAGCCCTCTGAGGACCAGGATGGGGATCAGGATGTGTCCGCAGTGCGGTGAGCGAGCGTCTCCTCTCTGCTGACTTGATGCTGCTTCAGGGTGTTCCTGCCTGGGTGCATCACAAACAGCCTCTGCCCCAGGGTGGGTTTTTAAGACCCCAACAAGCAACCTGCAGGGGTGACCCTGGGCAGTGCTGGGGGGGCTGCCTCAGTGCCGGGCCGTGGGATAACCCCTGTGGGCCAGACTCGCAGCTCTCCTGCTGCTTTCCCTCTGCCTTGTGCAAGGGGCTTGGTGGGAGACGGGCTTTACTTGCACCCCTGGGGGGTTCGGAGTGCTGTGACTGTACTTGCCTGTGACTAATATACCCTTTGCTCTTCCTTGAACGCTGAAAGCATCGCTCCCCAGTGTTAGCTTAAAAAAGGAAATCGATAAAGCCCATTTATTTTTAGCCTGGATTTAGGGTGCTTTGGAAGAGGAACTGAGCTGTGATTTGGAGCCAGCAGGCTCACCGGCTTCTCTAGGGCTTGTCAGATAGAGGAACCGGCTTTTAACACTAGATAAATATTGACCGATGTATTTTCAAGGAGCGAGTTCCCTGCTGTGTGAGCGGGGAAACCTCTGGGGGCACGGGGAGGGCTGGAGCGAGCCCTTGGAGCGTGTGGGGGAGCAGTGCTGAGCCGTGCTGGATGACTTGGGGTGCCCAGCAAGGGCTGGGGGTCCGCCTGGGATGCGGCAGAGCCGGGCTTGGGCTCGGGGGGCGCCTGCTTGGGGGAACCACTGAAATGCTCGAAACCTGAATTAACCGGTAGCGACACGTCGGTTCTAATTGTTTGGAAGTCAAACTACTGCAAACGGTTCCGTTTGATTAGTCGTTTGATATCAGCGGGGGCTGCCCCGCCCGGGTGCGGGCAGGGAGCGGGCAGGGAGCGGGGAGCCCAGGAGATGGCACCAGCGCACCGCGCTCGCCCGCCCCGGCCGGGGACGGACCCGGGACCAGGGCGCTCCCCCCACCGCCAGGCGGGGGATGCTCACCCCTCGCCGGGCTGGGAAAGGGTCCTGCTCCGAGGGCCACCCCCTCCCCTTGCTCCGCGGGGGGCTTTGGGATGAGCAGGGCTCCGCTGCCAGCCCGGGGCCGTTGTTCCTCCTGGCGCTAGGCAGAGGTGGGGAGCCTGGGGGCTGATTCCCCCGCCCCGCGCTGGTCTGGCACCCGTGCTGATTTGGAAGGGGTCTTCCCTCCAAGCTAGTGTGAATGTAGGGCCTGGAGACACCCCCTGCCCTGCAGCATCCCTCCTGGGAAATGGGGAGGGGGAATGGGAAGAGCTGTGGCAGATGCAGCCTGCTCCACGGAGGGTCCCTGTGAGCCCAGGGTGCCTGGTGCCGCCTTTGCTCCCCATCTCTTGAGCAAGTGGGGGCTGCCCGGGCTCCAGCCCACCTCTGCCTCAGCTGGGAAGGAAGTCTGGAAAGGTGCCTGAGGTGTGGGGATCTGGCTGGGCTGGTCTTCCAGTAGCTTCTGGCTGCTGCTGGTGGCTGGAGGTGGGACAGTCTTTTCCAACCGAAACAATGTGTCTGGGGAGGGTGGGATGAGCATGTTTACATTGGGATGTAGGGCTGCACCACAGGGAAAAATGACCTGATGACAGAGGACGTGTCCCTGGTAGCCCATCCCAGCTGGTGAGGGCTGAAGTGTCCTTTCTTCCAAGCTGAGCTGTGTAGGGCTGAGTGCTGGGGTTGTGTGGGGACACGTCTGCTGGCGGGGGGGGGGGAGGTACTTGGTGCAAAACAAAGGTGTTCGTGAGGAAGAAGAGGGTGAAACTTTGACAGGGAGAAATAATTGGGATGGAGCCATGTGGGACAGATGGCCAGGTCTGAGGGCAGCCCATTGCCAGATCCTGCTGTGACTCCCAGGGGTGAGTGACAAGCAGCCCTGGAACTCTTGGGGTCCCTTCTCTCTGCTCTTGACACAGGTGCCCTGGTGGCTCCTCCACCTTGCAGTCCTCACAGGCGCTGGTGGCAGCTTCCCCCAAAGGACACCAGTTATAAAGCAAAGATGCGAGCCTTTTGCATCCATCCAAATCCCTGTTTTTCCTACCACGTGCTGGTTTTCTTCCCGAACAGCCTTCCTGCTGCTTGGCCTCTTCTTGTCTCTTTGATGTCACCAAAACAGACTGGGCAGGTGTCTGCCTGCAGTGACCTTCTCTCCTAAGCTCATGGCTGCAGGCTGCTGGGAGCACGCGCTGGGAGAGCAGCAGCGAGAAGCTTTTTGTGCCTTGACCCTGGAAAGCCCCGGCTGCTGCTTCACCTGGTGTTCACCGAGCTTGTGATGTGAGAGGCACCAGGAGCTGCCTCTCTCCATCTAGCTTCTCGGAGAAAGATGGAGATGGCTTTTTCACCTGGAAAGGTGGTGGTTTCTCTGGGTGTGCTGAGCTAGCAGGGTAAGGTGCTCATGTTCCATCGCCCCAGCCAGGCTCATGGTGTTCGTGGTGGACCAGGGACTCAGTTGCCTGCACCCCCTTTTCTTTTCCTTCCTTCATGCAAACCCTGAAGCCCCCAAAGCTTAAATGGGGTGGGTGGGAATGAATAAGCAGAGGAAGGTGCAATGACCACCCTCCCGTCACCCCAGTCCCCAGTGCTGTGGTCTCTCTCCCAGTCAGGCTTCACCAGGGGATTTCTCTCCCTGCAGCAGGACCCATCTGCCTCAGAGCAGATTAGAAAGATGTCACTTTGCTGGCACAGTCATTTGTCATGGTGGCTGGGGAAATTAGCAGGGGCCGGGCAGGGAGGAAGGAAATTTGGCTTGTCCTGGTGGCGTAGGTAAAGGTCGCAGGGATTTCTAGACTATTCTAGCTTGGCATTAGTTTGTCCTGAAAAGGAAACCGGTGCCTGGGATTTCCACCTTTGGATCCTGATGGTGCTGAGAGCGATAAATTCTGTTAAAATTTATGGGGCGGAGTAGCCGGGATCTCTTAAGCACTGGGGCTTTTAACCAAAAGCTAATATTCTCCTTCCAGCTGTTAATTCCAGGAGCCAGGGTATAAATTCAGCCTTTGGGCTTGCCATAATGATCACAAGGGCGGCACAAACAACATCACCCTGTTGCAATTTGCAAGGGTTACCCGAGTCTCACTGAGTGCATGGGAGCAGCCCAGCCTGCCTTGGTGCTTGACACGGGGCCCCAGTCACTAGCCGCCAGCTGGAAACATGACAAAACTCGGGAAGAGGAAAAAGTGCTATTTTGCAGCTGTGGAGAGACAGTGCTGCAAACAAACGAAGAGTAAAACGCAAATTAAAAGCGATAAAAATTCCTTGGCAGTGTCCCCTTTAAGCATCATATATTTTTATCTTACTCCAGTTTTATTTGCTGGAAAGGGAAACGTAAAGGGAGAAACATTCAATTAAACCTGCCCATCGGCTGGAGCCTCCGAGCTGTGTCACTTCGGGGACTGGAGGAGGGATGATGCCCGAGGTCTCCTCTGCACTGTCCCCGTTGGGATGGCTGGGACCGTCGTGCTGTCTCTTGCCTGTCTGCTCGCCCACCACTGTCACAGCCATCTTACAGCACATGATTGTATTTCCAAGGCAATGTTAATCACCATAGTAACAAGGGCCTTATTTCTGGCAGGATCTGTCCCCCCGGCTGCGTGGCAGAGTGGGGCTGTCTCCTCCTTCCATGGGGCAAGGTTGTGGTGGCTCCCTGAGAAGTGCTTGTGTTTCCATCCTCTTCCCCTCTATGCCCTTATCCCCACCTTGCCCATCACCTGCTGGCTTCTCTCCTGGCTTCTGTCCATCACCACCTCCTCCTCTCCAATGCAGTGCCCGCAGGGGGCAGCTGGGCCAGTGCTAGAGAGACCCGAGTCCTGAGTAAGGAGGCCCCGTACATCCAGGGTCAGGGCTGGGGCTCTTGGGCAGCAGCTGTCTCTTCTGTACTGTCTGGGGGCTCTTTGGTGTCTGCACTCAACTAACAAGAGGGAGATGGTCGCAGGCTGGTTTCTGCTCAGATCACCAGCTTTTCCTTCTGCAGGGTGAAATGTTGGAGCTTCCGTGAACTGTATTGGTCTACAAAGACGTGCACCAGTTTCTAGATGGCAGAAATGAAGGGTGACAATCAACTGTGACACCCAACGCGTGCTCATTGTTGGGCTATTTATACATCTACATGTGAGAGCTGGAAATGTCACCGCAAACCTTGAAGTCTGAGTGTTTCTGACTTCGAACCAAGGCCATGTTTCAGTGGGTTTTGACATTTTTTTCCATGAATATAGCCACTGTGGAAAGAGCTAGGGAGAAGGTCCTGGAGATATGTTCCTCCCTAAACCAGGCAGGGCTTCTCTGAACAGCCCCTGCCCCATCCAGGGCTGATTTCCCAGCAGAAACTGGTGATGCAGAGGATTCTGCTCATGTGCTGATGGGACCTCAACACTCACTGGAAGGAAACTAGCTTCTGGCTTTGTTCTGTTGAAGGCACAAGGTGGTGGAGAAGATGCTTCCAGAAATACTCGCATCTTGGATTTTTCTTTATGGCAGGGCAAGAGCTTCCCCTTGGAGGAGGCTGCTGGTTAACAGTGGTTGTGACAGGAGGAGCTGCGATGTGGACATCTGTCTCCTCATAACTAGAAGGAGACCAATGCCTTATTCTCTGTCAGGCATTCATCAGTTGGCAACGACTTTCTGTCTCTATTGACCCAGGGCTGGAGCTGAGCCAGTGACATGGAGGTAAAAGGGTCTGTTTACTCATGAAAAATACTCTCGAGGCATCTGGAGCCTCTTCAAGCTTCAAATACTGGTGAAACCAAGGATGTGCTGGGAGCAGGGGGATGCTGGCAGGGCTGGAGCACCCCGTGAGCGTGCATGGAGCCTCACTGAAACCAGTGGTGCAGGTGATGCGCGTGAGATGTGGAAGGGCTGCTCTCTGGGCATGGGTAGGTGTTGCAATGATGGAAGCAATTTTTGGAAGGTGCCTCTTGTGCTCCCATTTCCTCTTAGCTCCCCACCGGGCAAAGGGAAAAAAACCAAGCAGCCGTGAAGAATATAGCCATAATAAACCCAGACCCCTGATGGGAAGGGTGTAATGCACTGGAGAGAAGCGGTTCAGCAGGCAGCGAGCGCATTACAGAGCCAGGGATAATAAGAATAATATAAAAAATGTCAGGGAGAGTGGCAGCTCAGCAGCCCAGGGTCAGGCTCGCCTCCTGCTGGGATCTTGCCGCCCACCAGCAGCTCCGGCAGCGCTGCCGAGCCCCTGGAAAACTGTCAGCCACTGACACGGCACAAATAGAGCCATTTCCCTGGAAAAACCAGCCTCTGTTGTGTGTTTCCGTTCGAGGCGTCGCTGCTGCTGCGTGGTGAAACCCCTTGCCAAGTGCATTCGGGCGTAAGCCTGGGCTGCTTGGGTCTGACTGGGGACTGAGTGGGATGCAGAGAGGGAAATAGAGGTGATAGAAAGGGGGCAGTATTTTTTAAAGACCAGCACCAGCAAAGAGATTGACTGGTTGGAGAAGGAAATGGGGCAAAAATGTTTTGGATGGAGCCCCCATCCCTGAGGCATGGGCTGACTTCAGCCCCTCCGTTACCTCCTCAGCCTTCTCCAGCCAATGCTTCTCGTTCCTACTTGCTCTTTCCACCCCTCCAGGTGACCTGGCACCCATGGGTCCACCTCCCCATGCATCACCTCCATCCTCTCCTACCCCCTAGCAGAGCCCTCAGTGCTGGAGCTGTACCTGCTTCCCACAGCCCTGCTGGGTTGCACACAGCCATGCATCCCCTTCCCCATGCTGTTTCTTTAAACAGATGAAAATTCTCCATTCTTACTGATTTTTCCCATTCCACATGCTGTTAGGGAGACGCATCAAACTTGTTGCACAGATAATAATTATTTCTTATTTTCTAGCTCAGTAAAAGGGCCAGAAGACTTCACTATGTAAGCCAAGGCTGCCAGGATGTGTGTGGGGTGAGGGCCAAGAACTGGGTTTTTCTGCTGGATGTGGATAGCCCCCATCCAGCCCAGACCTGGGGCGATTAGCCACAGAGGGAGAACGCAAGTTGGAGGAGGAAGAGTAAGGCAGGAGGAAAGGATGAGCTGGCTGGCAGGGACGTTGAAAGGAGGGGAGAGTGGGCTGGGTCTCAGGTGTGAGGATGAGGATGGATTTTCAGCCTTGGGGTTGTGTGAGTTTTTTCTTTTTCTGGAAACTGCTCCTTTGTCAAACAGAAAGTGCTTGTGGGGAAGGTCAGACTTGATAAATCTCCCCAGTTTGAAAGCAGGCGTTCAGAAATGCTCAGGAATGTCTCATTCTGGTGATTTGTAAGCGGGCAAAATGGGGGAGAGTTAGTTCAAAAGGCTTTTTGCCTGGGAAATGTGAGTTTGCAGTGCAACATGTAAGGACAAAAAGGAAGCACGCCCCGATGACCGCACTCTCTGGGGTGCTGGGTTTGACTCCTACCTTCTCCTCGCAGCTCTTCCTGGCCATCTGTGTTCTTGGATCCCTGAGGACAACAGTCCTTTTGGGGGACAAACCCCTTTCCTACCAGTTCTGGCAAGAAAGTGGCTGGAAGTCAGTCTGGAAGCCCCAAAGGGATGTTCAGGGGACTGGGAATTTAAACATGCTGAAAGCTCAGTGTGTCTCATCCAAACTCTGGTTTTGTGGGTGCTGCTACTGACCTCCTGCCCCTGCTTTTCCAGCAGGGGTGCAGAGAGCAGGAGCCCTGCAGCAGCATCCTCTGGCAGGAGGGCTGGCACTTGTGCAGGGTAAGTCACTAAATCAGGGGAATCTTCTTTAAATGGTCTGTGCTGGAGTAACTGTTGAACACTGTGTGTTTAATAGGGATTAATGGGAATTAAATAAGAATGGGAGAGAAGCACTGGGAGGACAAAATTGCCTTGGGAATGGGCATTAAGCATGAGAAGTGTTACCTGGGAGGTATCTGGGGACATGGTTCTGGTTGTGGTATGGGATGGCTAGAAACTGGGATCCTTTTTGGATGATAGTTTTCACAAAGCCTCAAGGCTAGGGGATGCTCTACCCCAAGATGTGGGGCAGGGTTTGGGGTCACCACCTTGGACATGGCAGGGGGTCTGCTCAGACCCACCCGGGGCTGCTTATTTCTAGGCTTTGCACGTGGAGTACAGAGTATTTTGCTGCTGGTGACATCTGATTTGAAAGTCACATGCCATCCTGGGGGAGGTCTGGGCACTGCCCCTTCACTGGAGGGCTTTGAGGGTCTGCGAGGTCCCCTCCTCAGCCTGGCTCATGACATGCCATGCCCGTGCTGCCTAATGCGACAGTGAACCACTGCAAAAGGGAGGTGACAGCTGGAAAAAGCTGGATGCTGCTCTGTACTTAGCTCCATGAAATTACAGCAGAGCCCTGGTGAAAGCTTCCCTGGCAGATGCTGCCCAGGACAGTGGGGGCTGGGGTGTCCGTGGCGTTAGGAGCCCCCCTCCCCACCAGAGCCGAGGGCTGTTCTGGCTCCCGATGACAATGGCTCCTCTGGGAGATGTCCCAGCTGCTGGCCTGAGTGCTGTGCGAGCTAATTACATGTTGTAAGTGGCTCCGGCTATTAGAAAGCTTCTAAGTGTTGACATGTGTTGTGTTGGCACATCCTTGCCTGGGCTGTGATGGAGTGGGATGCAGAGCAGCCTGCGGTGCCAGGCGCAGGGATACGTGGCGAGCAGAGCCGGGTCACAATGCCCTGCAAGGAGAGCAGCGAGCCAGCGGCAGGGCAGGAATGCGGGATCAGAGCTGCCGGCTTCCCGGAGCGCCAGCCTGCTCGGGCCAGCTCGTCTCACCCCCAAATCTGACTTTTGCAGGTTTTTAATTTTTTTTTAATTTTTTTTTTCATGGGGGCAAGTCTCACAAGGGCAGCTGTTGAGAGGCAAAGAAGCTGAATTGGATTTTTGTGCCCATATGAAGTAGGCTCTGGTTACACAGCCGGAGAGAATGGGATCCTAAATTGGATTTTGCTGCTCACTTGGAATGGGCTCCAGTCATGTGGGATTATTGGGGATTTAAAGCTAACATATAGGAAAAGATAATGAAACCATCCCCCAGCCAAAAAGCTGGGGAGCTCCATGTGCTGCTATGTTAACAAACGTGGAGGAATCTCACAATTAACATCCGAGCCGTGAACAGAGCATGGCTGGCGATGCCGGCGTGGTAATGAAAGTTCATAGGATTGCAGCATGGCTGTTATTTCCTCCTATGTTTGTGAAACACAAAAGCACGTGTGCCACCACGGCCGGCTCCTTCCTGCTCACTGCCCCATGGCTCGGTGTCCCTTCCACATCTCTCCCGGACGGGGTGGCCCTCATGGGGGGCTTGAGGGCACAAAGCAAACTCCTGGGTGCTGGGTGGGCTGGCACCCATCTGCAGATCTGCAAAAGCATTGTGTTCTCCAGTAAAATCAATGATGGCTTTTTTTTTTTTTTTAAGAATGAAATTTGGGATGCTTAATTGGATTTGCCTGGTGCTGAGATTTAGTCTCTCTGATTTGTTTCCCACTCCTCCGCCTCCCTCTTGTTTTGGCCCCAGAAATGTCAAGGCTAATTGCCAGTATTTTCTCCTCTTGTTTCAGCCTCGCCCACCTGAGTGCTGGGAAATTAGGCAGCGTGTGCCGGGCATCATCGCCCAGCGCTGGTGTGGGCAACCCCAGGCCCTGGAGCTGGGGTGGCTGGGTCCGGTGGGGAGAGGCAGCTTCATGTGGGGAGCAGTGCTGCTGCAAGCTGCTTAGCTGGAGAGGGGGGCTGAGAGCATCCAGATGTGGATCTGAACCGGCAACTCCTATTTGTGGAGAGATTAATTGAAGTGGAGCTGCAGGAGCTGAGGTGGCAAGGAGTGGGGGGTGGGCTGGAGCCTGCCTGCAGCTGGGCAGGTTGGTTTTTGGGGTGTAGTGGGCTCTGAGGCTGTCTGGGTCCCTGCAGAGGGGTTCTGCTCCGAGGGACCTGCACCTGGGCTAGTTTTGGGGGGTCTCGGTGGGCTGGGAGCAGAGCTGGGGGCCAGCAGATGGCATTCCTCAACGCACCGCACAGCCTCTCGCTTTGCAGAAGCTGCTCCAAAACTGTTTCTCCACGTGGCCGCTCTGGGCTGGGGCTGGCTACCGTGGCCCAGCACGCTTGCCCCCTGCCCCGTGCCCCCTTCGCTGCCAGCGTCTCCTGCATGCAGAGCCTGTGCCCCACATCTCTTGCCCCACCTCACCCAGGTGCTTTTCCAGCCTCTGCTGTGCTGGATGCAAGGATGTGGGGCTGAAGGGGGCTGCCCAGGGACCCCAGCCCCAGGTTTTGGGGCTCAGGCTGGAAATGGGAGCATCATGGGGAGGAGGGCTGGGAGCAGGAGCATGCGGAGGCTGTTTATTTTCTGTCCCTTGGGTGGTAGGCTCTCACCTCTGCCTTGAATTACAAGTCATGTCACATCTTGGGAGGCTTGAAATTGTGTTTCTCAGCAATGTTCCCAAAGAGATTAGGAGCACTGAAATGGCTGAAATACCCTCTCAGCCCAGAGCAGAACAAGCCGCCGAACACCAAGGAGCGGGATGGGGAAAGAGCTGCAGTATCCTCACAAGGGTGGAGGCGGGTGGGCTGGGGGCAGCTCATCCCTTGCTCCCTCCCCACACACCTTCTGGTTTAGGATTGTGTCTTCAGTGCCAGTTCATACTAATGCAAATGGGATGTGGGAAGAGCTGGGGTGGCCATCTTCCCTCCGGCAGGGGATGGAAAGGCCTCACCATCATCCCAAATAGCACAAGGTGTCTTTCAAGTGACACTGAAATGCTCACCTATGAAGCAGGGTGTTACTCCCCAGATTTACAGGTGGAAAGTGAGGAGCTGCGATTTAAGGGGATTAAGGAGGTCCAAGCAGCCAGGCAGAAGCTGACCCCGAGCATGGAAGGGATTGATTTCCAGGGCTGATTTAAAGGAGGTAGAGATTCAAAACTTCTTAATACAAGGCAGAAGCCTCATGCCTGTCTGAAGCTCAGCTGCTTATTTTCACTTGGCTTATTCCTAACCCCAGCCAAAATTGCCCAGCTCCAGTTCTTTGTGTTCTCTTTTTGCTGCTGGAGCCCCTGCAATGGGATGCAGCCGCAGAGAGCTGCGTCGGCTGTGGGGGTGCATCCCAGCCTTCTCTGTCCCCCTCCCTCCTGTGCACATCCCTGCTCCTGGGACCACGCAGAGCTGAGATGTCACCAAAGTGAATTGGTCCCCAGGTGCTGCTTTGAGGGTCCGGCTGACAGAGTGATTGGTGATCAGCCGGCTGAACCGACACATCAGACCACAATTAGAGATCTCCTGGTAAGAAAGAGATTCAATCCAGGCAAAGACCGAGCCTGTTACAAATATTGAAGGAGCCGTTAAAGATGCAAACTCATTATCTCCCAAGCAATCCAGCAACGCTCACGAGGACATTAGTGCCAGAGCAGCACATAGGAATGATGAATGTACACATACGCATGGGTTTCGCGTTATGGAGTGGACAGAAAGACGAGCTTGATGACAAACATGTCCACAAACGTGGCCATCATCCTAATTACAGCCTGGAAAGAAATGCAGAGCGTGAGGAATGGGAATGGATGAAAGGGGCATTGGTGAAGCAGGGCGGAACTGGTCTGCTGCAAGGAGAGGTAACCTTGGGTGCTGAAAAGCCAGAGCATCGGTGAGGGAGGAGCTGGGATTGACGGAGGAGCTCGCACAGTCGGGTCTGTTTGGTACAGAGCTGCCTCCTGTTGGGATTCACTGCTCTGGTCTCCGCTGGCTAATTGTGTTGCCACATTCTTTGTGACTTGTGAGACTCAGCAAAAGCCTTGGTGAGGGTTGCCTCGAAGGTCAACAAAGCTAATTGAATTGAATTTCCAGTGAGAGTATTTATGTGGCTATTTTCAGAGCGTGCTTTTTCCATACCTCTGGAAAAATGCAAACCAAAAGGGCAACCACCTGCTCCTCCATAGCCTGGTGGGACCTGCTGCTCTGGTCCTGGCTGCAGCCATGCCAGTGGGGAAGAAGGACTCAGCACCACGTACTGGCGTATCCATGGTGGAAGAGGGGCAGGGTGGTGGGATGCTGCTCCAGACCCCTTCCAGCTGGGGTAATTAAATCCTCCTGTTCTGGCGAGAGAGAAGCCCCAGCCTATTTCTATCTTGTTGTGCGGCTTTGTCTCAGCAGTAACAATGTGCTTAGTGTGCACAGTGAAATTAATACAGAGCCAAATTTACCTTGGGAATATTTGAACAAGTTTTTAAATGAATATTCATTGGATTTTTCACGCTCTTACGTCTTGCTTGGCCCATCATGGCTTTAACCAAGCAGCTGGGTCAGCTTTTTCTGGGGCATCACTTGCCATGTCAGAAATGCTGGAAACGTCCCAAAAGAAAATATCCACTTCTCATTTTCTTTGCAGCCTGTGAAGTTGTGGATGTGACGCAAATCTTGCAGTCGATAACTGTGCTGTGATGTGGGGCATGAAAAAAGAGGAGCTCTGCCCAGGGTGCAGCTCCTGCCTCCCATCCCGAAGGTGCAGGCTGGCTGGAGTGGAGGGATGTGGGAGGACCTGGGAGCATCTGGCAGCTCGGAGCTGGGTCAGAGCTGCAGGACACGGGTGGACTTGGCAATTGTCATAAAAGTATGTGAGCTGACCTGTGGCCGGCTCTATAGAGAGCTCTCAATGCTACAACTAAATGAGCTGGTGGCAGATTCAGGCAAGGCTAAAATTAAAACAGGTCAGGTACAGGCAGTATCGTGGAGCTGGGAGCCAGGGTTTCAAAAGCATGCTCTCTCTGAGAGAGGGAGAGCAGAAAAAAACCCTTCCTGCGTATGCAAAGGACATTTCCAGAGCTCTAATCCTTTGATTATAACAGATCTTAAGAGAAACTGTGCTACTCCTTGAAGATGGAGAAAAAAAACATAACTACTCTAAGCTGATGGAAACCAAGCTGCTAATCAGCAGAGAATAATGATCAATTTATTGGATGTGATACATTTAATGATGAAATACCAACTGTCTTTTCTAATTCTTGTGACTAATGGAGAAGGACATAGTAGACAGTATCAGCACATGCTGGTGCGGTGAGTGCTGGAAGACACACCGAGGTGGGGCAGCGGGTACTTACCTGAGTGCAAACGGACGAGGAGCAGAACACAAAGCTCCGGGCTGCCAGCAGCTCTGGGAGGGGATGGGGCTTGCAGGCTGTATTACAGGGGAGGGGCTGCCTTAGTGGGAATAAAAATACACCCATGGAGACAACTTCCCATTCCCATTGCTTTCTCAAGCCTCTATAGGCTGCAGAGATCCATGCTGGCGTGTTATAGGTGTGTAGGTACTAAAATAAAGGCTAGCCATGCCAGTCCCTGTGTTCAGGTGCTGCTCTGGTGTGCCCGTGGCCCCTAGCAGTGGTCCTGCTCAGGCAGCCCATCCTCTCGCAGCTGGCTGCTCCGGCTCCCTGGGTGCTTCTTAATAAGCCAAGAAAAATTAAGACTGGGAATGATTTATTTTTTTTAATCCCCTCACCTTTACTGCTGATAAATGCAATCTATAAAGCAAGTGAGGGAGAGGGGAAGGCAACAAGGCTCATCTGGATTAATCAGCCAGGGGAGCATCGGGCTGGGGCTGTTGGAGAGGAGCACTGGCTGTGTGCGCAGCAGCCCGGGGTGCTGGCAGAGCCACCCTGCTGATGTCCCCTCCCTTTGGTGGTCTCTGCCCTGGCTGCGCTCCCCAGTGCTGCAGGGACCCTGCCTTGGTCTCCCTGCTCTTCTGGGTGGTGGGTATGGCACGTCTGCCAGTTTGCTGGGGGTGCCTTTGGGGAGCTGTGGGGCTCTCCAGGGCTGGAGAAGGCTTTGTAGGCAAAGACTCCTGCCTCTGAATGAGCCAGGGAGGTGTCTCTCCAGCAGAGAGACGGTCTTACCGCTCTGAGGGCCAAGAAAAGCCCATAAGGACCTACAACCCTTTCAGTGAGCCTGACATGCAGGTGCCCAGTCTGTCATGGATAGCCTGATCCCCGTGGATCCCGACCCCAGCAGAGCAGGGGGTTGGTGGCGTTTCCCATCATGCCGGGGGTCCAGCCCTGGGGTGGGAGATGCCCTCCCGGAGGAGCAGCAGGCTGCCCACCGCCTCAGCTCGCCAGGCTCAGCACCGGGGCTGGGAGCATGCCTGGCCTGAAGGCAGCTGCCTGCCCTGCGTGCTGACGCTGCTCTCCTTGCCTGCACATCTGCTGCTGCTATTTTTCCTTTTTTTTTTTTTTTTTTTTTTCATCTGCTTGCGACCTGCGAGGTGGAAGAGGGGTTGCGGGAGGAGCAGAAGCTGAGGGAGCCTGCGAACCGCCAGCAAGCATCCCGGGGTGAGGGGCCACGTGGGGCTCGTCTCCCACCCTTCCCATGAGCGCAGGAGGGATGGATCTCGGCTGCTGGACAGGTGAGAGGTGACAACCGGGCTCGGCTCTGCTCCTGGGGCTGCACGTGCCTCCACTGGTGCAGTAGCAGGGCCTGTAGCTAGATGCCACTCAGCACTAAGGCGTCATTATTTTTTACGAACTAAGAGAACGTTCCCTAATGCGCCTTGGAACATTATCGTAAATAATTAAATCTGAACTGCAGTTGTCACAGTAAATGAACAAAAGATTGTTCCGCTTCCCATGTGCAAAGTACAAATCACAGACTTTTAGTCTCCCTGAATTTTTACTGCCAATTTAAGGAAAGCGGCGAAGAAAGAACCAATATAAAGTCTCCAGGTTGGGAGTGGATCCAAAGCCCCTCCTAAAAACTCAACCTTTGGGCATATCCAATCTGTTTCCCTCTCTCAAGGGCTGGGGAGATGCTGGGGAAGCAGGATTGCAGCAGCTTGTTGCGATGGCTCAGATGCTGAATGTCTGCGGGCACAAGGGCTGTGGGCCTCCACATCTCCCTTCCCCCTGTGGGATCAAGGACCATTCGAAAGCAGATCAGAATCAGTGAGCTAATGGGGCACATCGTGAGCTCCAGGTACTTGCCAAATGCAAGGACAAGCCACAGGCCATTGCACCGGTCAAAATCTGAGAAAAAAAAATAATATACAGGATTTGCAAGCCTTGTCTTAAACTTTAAGCTCAAATCCTTCCCTAGCTGATGAAACTCTTCTGTACATGCTTAAGTCTAAGGAACTGAACAGGGCACAATTAGGGGGTTATTTATGTAACTAAGGCTTTGTTTAGCTCTTGGTGCATCACACAGGAGCATCTTCTGCTTCTAAAGCAGCTGCTAGAGCCAAGCAGACAAATGATGTCCCCTAAGGGTGGGAGCCAGTGGTCTGGTGTGTCCAGGACTTCAGAAAAGCAAAATAAAGCCTGTGTCTGGGGAAGATCGTTCCTGTATATCACAGGGACCCCTGTGGCCACCTGGGCTGAGCTTTGGAGAGCATCTCCTGCTCCTTCTGTTGCCTAGATTTAAGGCTGTTGGTGTCGAGGACAGAGTGGTTTGATGATGGATCCCGATGGCTGTGATACACACCTGAGGACCACGTCTCACCTCCCTAAATCTTCCTGCCCGGGTCTTAATTCAGTGCAAAATGGGGACGTGTCACTCTGCCTCCCGCCGTGTGACTGAGCTGTGCCCTTCATCTTCCTCGTGGCTGGGAGGGGAAGGCAGGGATGGTGGTGGAGGGGGAGGAAGGCTGCTGCTTGCCCAGGGCTCAGCGTTCATGCAGGTGAAGGTGTCACCTTGCCTGGTAAATATTGCATCGCGGAGGGGACGAGAGCCTGCAGGTGTCAGCAAGGGTGGGTTTCGATCGGACCCCCAGACACTGGCTGCTGTGCGCGGCAAACACACCGCTGGCCTCCAGCAAGGCAGAGCAAGTGGCAGAATAATTGCCTTCCTCCACTTCATCCCAGGTTTACGATGCAAAACGTTTTAAAAGGGTGAATAATTAAGTGCCGCTTGTAAAAGAGTTGCTTGGCACTGCTGCTGAGCTCCTCCATCTCCAGGAACCAGGACCCAGTGGGGGCTGTGCCGTGGTGGGGATGAGAGCTGGGACTCCCCTTGCTGGGTGCTGGGATCATCCTGCGGGCAGAGGGGCCTGGGGGGAACATAAACATCCCAGTTTGCTCTGACAAGCACGACAGGGACTTTTCATTTGCTGAATAGGTCCCTATGGCTGGATCCATTTGCAGACTGTCCGGTACAGGGGGTGTTTCTCTTGGCGAGATCCAGCCGCGGTAAATAATCCAGAATTTGCACTTGATGGATGTTCGTTCCCCACCAGCCTGTCTCCTGAGAGTTATATAATTCCCTTTCCCGCAGCTCGGCTGTAAATTCAGTGTGATTCATGGCAGGTCCCTTGCCAAAGGCTTTTTTACAGCCCTGCCACCCCTGGGCAGGCAAGGACGGGGCGGAGGGCACGGGGTGGCCTGTGCCGGTTGGGATGCTGCTGCTGGCCGGGACGTCAGGTGTCCGAGGGCTGAAGCTCTTGTGTGGGGTGGGCAGGGCTGTGGGAACAGAGCAGGGTGGCCCTGGGTGGCATCATGAGGCTGGGACAGCCGGGTCCTCTTCCTCTAGCGGACACCAGCCTCTGTTTCTTGTCCCTGGCAGCCTCCAGGGATGCTCCTCTCTCCCACACTGGCAAACCCTGGCAGCTCCCTTTGCACCAAGAAGATGCGCTGTGCTGGAGGAAATATTGCTAGCTTCATCCAGCGGAGAAGCACTGACAGCATGGTGTGGGTGAGCCAACCTCTGCGGCCCTGGGAGGGTCCCCTTCTGCTCTGCAAAGTCCCGGAGAGCTGGGGGAGCCAAATTACTTATTGATTTTTGGAGGGAGCCGTCCCTTAATCGACTGCATAATCTCCTGCCTGGCCAGAAACCCGGCTGAGGCCGTGTGAGCCTGAATAGGGAGTGATGCGCAGACGGGGAGGCCTGGGCATCACACTGGTCCCTGCCCTTTCTGGCACTGCTGGGGGATGCTGTGGCATCCTGGGCACTGGGGAATGAAGAAGCAACTCTGCAAATAGCCTTTGAGTCTCTGCTGCCACCGAAGGATGGCGTGCTCCCATGCTTGACGTCTGCTAAGGCACGGATCCTGCACACCATCGGGGTGCTGCCTTTGGGACAGGGGTGTTGTGTCCCCTTCTCATGGGGTCGGGGTGGGAGGGTGCTGGGTCGGGTCCAAAATGCCCTGTCCCGGGAAAGGGACCCTTGTTATTGCCTGTTGCAGGCTGGTCCCCTTCCCCTGCTAGCCCTGCCCACAAGCTCCCATTGCAATTTGTTCGGTGCTTGGGGGTGATATCCTATCTGCAATATTAAGACATACGTAATGCAGTATATATAGTTCCCCCCCTTAAATCAGCTACACCCTGTAGTAGAGGCAGCTGATAAATCCCCTGGGCAGTTACAATGGCAGGCAAATTTAATTAATTCTTGTCACATCAAACAGAGGCCGCGAAAGGTGGGCAGGGAGAGGGATCGTTTTTGGCTCTTTTCATGCCGAAGAGCCAGAGGGGAGGGCAGGGGAGGCTGCAGGACCCTGCCCAGCATCGGGGCTCCGCGGCTGCATCCTAGTGACACAGAGCAGGGCTGGGGCTCCTGCCTGAGCACGGGAGTCTGCTGGGAGGAGAGGAAACAGAAACCTGCCAGCCTGCTGCTCGTGGGCTTGATCCATCAAAATCCAGGCACATAAATGCGTAAAAACACTGGGACTGTATAAATATCTGTTTCCAGGTACTGGAAGTATGTCTAAATAAAAGAAACTAGGCTTGACTGCTCATCACGGACAATAAACACCTGTAAATTGTGAGGTTTCGATGATGCGCTGCTGGAGTGCACCCATTTCTGCTTGGAAAAATATTTTTGAGCTCAGCTGGTGGTATTTATCTCTGGTGGTTGGCTCCGTAGCTGGGAATGCAAAGCAGGGCTGAATGCTGTGGTGAGGGGCACCTCAGATGCAAAGAGTATGGAGCAGGGCACCGGCAGTGCTGGGGAAGGCCAGAGAAGGGGGGCATGGGTCTGCCTGTGGGGTGGAGACCCACTGGAGAGTCCTGCTGCCAGCATCTTTGGCAGCTGGTCCAGAAGCTTCCAAGCAGCCCAGAGCATGAGTTTTTGGAGCAGAGCTGGTACTAGGGGTGACACCGGCGCTGTGCTGCAATGGCAGAGCTGCTCCGAGTGCACTTATTTCCACCAGCTGCTGACGTGCCCTGGGGAAACTCCCTTCAGCCGGGGGGCCGTCGTGGTGATGGTGGGGCTGGGTGTCAAGGACAAACCCTGGCTGTGGTGCTCTGCTCTGCTCTGGGCAGGGCCCCCTGGTCCTGTAGGGCTCCAGTCTTGGGCATCCTTTGCTGACCCTGTGCCTCAGGACATCACCCCCCAGGGCAGGGGGTTACATCTCTCCTCTGCCAGCCCATCCATGCTGGGTGACAGTCCCTGCTGCTTTGTGTTCTTGCTGTTTGAGACCACTGCTCTTTCAGGGCTTCTGCTAATTGTTCTGATGAGCATCACCGCAAGGACAGGGGTTGTGCAGGCAGCGCCCCTGCAGCACCAGCCCAGCTCCAGAGGTAAAACACTCGTCCTTCCAAAGTCTCTAGAGCAGGGGTGAGTGTCAGGCAGCTGACTGCAGGGATGAGGGGTCTGTCCACACTGCTCTGATGGGGTTATGGCCTCTGGGGCTGCCTGCCAGGGTGAGGATGTGCTGGGCTTGGAGTCTGATGGTGCGTCTCGGAAAGCTGACATTTCTGGAGGGGCTGTGGTGCAGCTCATGCTCCCCCTGGGCTCCCTAATTAATGTGCTGAGAGAGGGGAGATGTATTTTGATGTGACAGGCAGGGGTGACTTAGTGTCCCCTGAATGAAATGCCCCCATCCCAGGGACAGGACTGCACTGACATGCCCTCTGCCTGCGGAGCACCCGAGGCTCGGACGGGGGACGCTGGCACAACAACCAACATGGCAAGGTCCAATGAGGTGGCCAGGGCTGCTGTGGGATGTCCCTCCCAGGGTGGCTGGCCCCGTGTCAGGAAGGGCTGAGGCTCCCAGCACGGTCGTCCCCCTCCCATCCCATCAGCAGGCAGGAGAAGAAGGTCGCTGCTTCACACTGGGTGTTCGAACTCCTTCCAACTTCCCCAACGCTGATCAGTTACTCCATTTTTAATGTTCCTGTCCTCCTGAGAAGCTTCATTTTCTTTTTTCTTCTCCTTTTCTCCCTATCACTGGCCATAGCATTTTCATCTTAATCTGCCGATAGTTCATTTTCATTTGACATATTAATCTATGCTTCTTTCTGTAAAGATAACTCATCCCTGTGTGATGGCAGGAGTGCATAACCAGCGCCATGCCAGGAATATTTTACTCGCTCTGAAAAGACAGTGGAATAACAAGTAACCAGGGTTGAGCTGGTATCGCTCATCCATTTTAAGAAGCCAGAGGTCCCTGGCAAGAGACCTGCCAGGCGATGCTGGTTTAAGAGCTTTGCTCTGGCTTGCAGGCAGGTGAGGCTTTGAAGCAAGAGCTGGGGGTCACGATGCCAAGGTGGGGCTGGGTGCTGGGATCCCCCCATCCCCATCCTTACACACGCACTGGCACCGGAGTATTCAGCTGTTGGTAATGGATGAATTTATTTGCTGCTGTTTATCAGGTTTGCGGCTGGCTGGTGTTTTTAGTGGCATTTGTCTAAGAGATGTCGTCAGCGTACGACAGCAATTATTTCCTGCGAGGGGCCCTAGGATAGGAACTGAGCTGATGCCACCACTCATCCCTGGAGGTGGCAGAGGGGATGTGGGAGGTACCACACAGGGTGGCAAATGTCACTAAAAGATTTGACGGCAAAAGCTGCCCAGCCTCCCCTGCACCCCTCCACCAAAACCACACAGCTCCAGGGATACTCCCGGTGCTGTTCCCTTAAATACATAAAAGGGCTCCATCTGGTCTTAATTATTCAAATGAGCTGACAGGGTAATCAATATAAATGGTTAAACGTGGCCAGGATTAGTGTCAGCTCTGTTGCAGCACCATGTAAAAGCTCTTGAGGTGGGGGGGGGGGGGGATTAGCTGGTGCCCCAGTGCTGAGGGGGAGCTGGGGTCTCCCTTGCTCATGGAGATGGGGTGGCCCCACAGCCTGGGCTGGGGGTCACAGGGGGAGTGTGTTTCAGCAGCCGCTTCAGCAAATGTAGGGTTTGAAACAATAACCTGCAGTACTTCTGGCTGCTTTTTTATTGCTAATATACTGCTAATTGTGCTCTGCTGTGTGGTAATACTAATAAAGCAAGATTTAGAAAGCAGGAGGCTTAAGAGAGTAAATCAAGGACACGGCACAGCCTCAGTAATCTGCATCGCAATTAGCCACAGCTCCCCAGCACTGAGGAAGGATGGAGGACCCCACCACAAGGACCTGTATGTGAGGTCCCCGCTGCACCCGAAGCTGCTGGAGGTTTGTGGGTGCTGTGCCCTGGGGTGGGAACCCCAAGTCCTCCCCAGTGCCGGAGGACCCATGTCCTTGTGCCCTCCCTGGCAGCAAAGTTTCTCCTGACCCCTTTCTTCTCTCCGGGCTGCCACTGTGCTGCTTTTTTGCTGTGTTGCCGTGGAAATCCTGCCTGCATCCATCCCTGCTCCTGCCTGCATCCATCCCTGGTCCAGCAGGTGATGAGTACCACCAGCCCCCTCCATCGGGGCACTGCTGAAGGGGGTTTGGTGGGTTTGCTTGGGCCACAGCTCCTGTCTCTCCAAACACTGGATAAAACGTGATTAAAAGATGAAAAGAGAGTGGGAGGGAGGCGGGCACCCCTGGGTTATCCAGTCCATCTCTGCTGGTCCCTTATTGAAGGTGCTGGTGCCCGTGCCCCTCCGCGTGCCATGGTGGAGGTGTGCTTCATCGCGCTGGCGCATGCCTTGGAGCAGGGTCACAAGAGACAAGCCCCGTAATAAGGAGAGCTGAGATTGCTGTGCGTGGCAGGAGGGGGTGGTGGCAAAAGCTGGGGGTGGGGGGAATAGCGATGTCCTTGTCCCCACCGTCAGCCAGCTGCAGGCTTTCTAGGCTTTCCTAGCCCCCAGCAATGGGAAAGCCAAGGCGAGGCTGTTCCCGTTCCCTCTCCTCCCAAACCCTCATTTTCATCTCGCGTTATGGCATGGAAATGTTTGACTTTACAGCCTTAGTTTATATTGCTGGGAAGTAACTTAACCGTGCTCTCTAAGTGTTGAAGCTGCATTTCTTTTTGATGATTTCAAAGATTTATTAAGTTCTCCCAGGGAGAAGGAGGGGAAAAAAAAAAAAACCACCAACCACACCAGCAAATAAGATTCAGTGGTAGGCCCAGCAAATAAACTGAAAATATATGTGCAGTGTTTAGAGATTTTGCTGGAGCGTTCGCTTTCTGCTGGCTCCTATCTACAGACGCTCCTCTGTGATGCTCAGCGTTATCCTTGGCTATAGAAGCCTTGCTGCCTGGGGATGCTGCTGTTACTGTTCCCCCTTTATTTGGGGGTTCAGAAACAGGAGCCGAACAGGGGATAATTAAAAGTTTGCTGGTTGCTAATAGCCTATGCACTGGGAAGTGTTCATCCAAACCACTCAGCTGAAATTAAAATGTAGTAAGTGCTCCTGGAGCAGGAATCTGGAGCAGTTCCTGGGCAGTTTGTAAACGTGAGAGATGGGTCCAGTTCACCATGTGAGTTAGTTGCTATTAATTAATGGACTGGATCTATTAATTTACTCCCAAATCCAATCACTGGGGGATGAGGTCACAGCTGGCAAAGGAGTACCAGCAGGATGCAGAGTTTTCTGCAAAGTAAATTAGCAGCATTTTATTTCAAGAATCCAGAAAAAAATACGTGTTAAGAAGTGACGGAGGGCTGGAAATCAGCCAGGGCTGGAGCCTGGAGAGGCACGGCCAGTTGTGAGGGGGGCGAGAGCCGGAGCCAAATTTCTATGCAAGGATTTGGGTTCTTTCCCTCTCTGTTGGCACTCTGTGGAAAAATAAGTGGTGCAATCTGGTGGGGTGATGCTGTCATGGCTGCTGGTGGAGCCCTGCCTGGGTCAGCGGGGGTCACCCCCCGCCTCTCATTACCCCCCCCCCCCCACCTCGTGGTGCTGGTTTAATGAGCCTCTGCCTGCGGCTCCATAGGTGAAATGCCTGGAAAACTCCCATCTGCCATGGAGCAGGTGATCACCAGAGAAGCCAGCAATCCTTTTACTGCAAATGCTCCTGGTATTTTAAAAAAAAAAAAGTGGCGGGGAAATGATTAGAAACTGCAATGTCAGCAGAATTTGGGGCCAACAAGGGGGCTGCATTGAACATGGGCTGCTGATGCATCTTGGTGGTGCTGGCACCCTGGTGGCGAGGACCAGGTAACCCCTTCCCTGTGAGGTCTCCCGGGACAGTTGTGTCATGTTAATGAGCATATCTCTTCGAGGGGAAGATGCTTAATTGTAAACATGCTGCTTTGCATCAGCAAAGGGGAGATCTGTGCTTGGGAAGGAGACCCCAGGGAAGGGCAGGGGGCAGAGCCAGGTCTTTTCACATTGCTTGTAATTTCACCTTTGAGAAAGCTTTAGCTCAGGGTATCCATATACCTCAGTTTTACCAGTGCAGTCCCAGTGTTCCCAGCACAGTGTATTAAAATAATGTCACTGGCACTTCTTTCCAGCCCCTTTGAAATGCCCTTTGAAGACATGACCGTGCTGTAGGATCACATTGCTGTGGGGTGCTGGGTGCTCCCCAAGAGGAGCTGGGGATGTGGGCAAAGCCCAGTGCAGGCGACAGTGCCGGCATAAACACCGGTAGAGCTGATCACTTGCCCCCAAAACGTGCTGAGGATGCTTGGCTGCCTTTTCTGAAAGGCTTGCCCAATATGATGCATTACTAGAAGATCCTCTGCTCTGAGGAATAACCTCGTTTTGCCGAGAGGAGTCGGCAGTGATGCTGTGACTCATTAAAAATAGAAGCTGGACTTCTACCAAGCGCCCAGCTCTTACTGTGCCCAGGGAAGCAGGAAAACACAGGAGGATCCCGTCTGGCTTGGGTTCGCTGTCACATGAGCCTCTGTGTTTGGCAAATGCTGAGAAAAAGCTTAAAGATGCTCAAGAGGAACGGGAGAGGGGCTTAAGTGCTGTAAGAGGGAGAAAAACATCCATGCGCCATCCCCCATGGGTTTAAGCCATCTCCAGCAAGCTTTCTCTTATTTTATTGTTCTAATTGGTGCCCGCTGCTGGTGCTGGCAGTGCTGCTCAGTGGTGTGTTGCAGACGGGTGCTGGAGCTGGATTCTGAGCTTTACCAAAAAGGAAGGACCATTTCTTCCCCATTTCTTCTGCAGGGAGGTTTCCCTTCCACCCCAGCGGGGAGCAATTCTTGAACTCAGATTGGGGCTCTCGGGGTGTGGGGGTGTGTGTGGGGTGTCCGGCTGTGAGATACACTCAGTGTTGGCATAGGTATGCTCAGTGGAGGTGACAGAGCCTGGTGGGAGCTGGGTGACTAAGGGGACCCTCTCTGGGGTGAAGCAGGCAGCTCTGCTCCATCAGCCTGCTGCTGGCAGGGCTGAGGCACACGCGCATGGGAAGAGCAATCCCCCGAGGAAGCCGGTCTAAATTACCAGCTCCCCAAATAGACATGATTTTAAATAATTCCCTGAAGTGTGAGATTATTACAAGCAGATTATATAGAAGGCTTTTGGATGAGCATAAACACTCCCCTCATCACAGAAAAGATTGAATGGTAGCGATGTGTTTTTTTCCCCCTTGTTCCATTTTTAAAGAAGAGGGGAAATACACCAAAATAAGGCAGAGGTGAGGCGTGGGAAGGCAGGGGTGGGTCCGAAGTCTCCAAAAGAGCTCCATCCACTGAATTATCCTCAAAGAAAGGTGAAAGGCAAGAATCGTGGTTCTCAAAGTCCCATGGGTGTTTTCTGCCCTCACTCCCTTTCCCCCAGCGTCCCTCCAGCCTGGGCAGGGGGATGCTTGCCAAGGGACCCTTACCAAGCTGAGATAAATGACTGTCAATCTTGGCTCACTGTATGTGGAAGGTAATAGCTCTGAGGTTGTTTGCTCACCTGTTTGATGAGCTGATGGAAAATAAAATACTATTCCTCCTCACTGCCCCTGCTCCTGTCCTTGCTCTGATAGAGGCCAAGCCACCATGTTTGGGTGTGTGATGCTTCGGGGAGCAGTGGGCAGACATCCTGTATGCCAACAGGTATCCTGGCATAATTATCCCAAGCATACCAGTAATCCACCTGCCCTGGGAACCGGTCTTCTAGGTGTAGCTCCAAAAAATGCAGCTTTCTGCATGAAAAACTATCCATCATTGGGTAATCAACTTGAGCTGTGTATTCGTGCTCAGATGGGACCTGGGCTGTCTAGGTCTGCCCCCCAACACCACTGGAAAGGGCTTTCCTAACATCTGACCCAGCCCTTTCACTCCTCCCCACACTGGGTGCAGAGAACATTTTGTCTCCCACTTTGCAGCCCTGGTCTTTTGTATTTGCAGACTCCGTTTTGCCCTTGGCTGTGTCTTCTCTGGGTTAAGCAACTCAAATTCATTCAACCTTTTGTACTTCCCGGATCTCCTGGATTGACTTCACTGAATTCATTAACAGGTTCTTGGGCCAGCAGGGAGGAAGGTCCTGCCAGCACCCAGGCTCACCACTGGAGTTGAGTATTCCTCCTCTGCCCTGATGCCCTGGGGGCCTTTGGGGAGGCGGAGGGGATGCCTCCAGTAGTTCAGGAGGCTTTTTCGCCTGTGTTTCTCTTGCAGTGGTACTAACAGCCTTGTGCCAGCCAAGAAATCAGCTCTCAGCATCTTTATCTTTATCTAAGCCCATCGGTTTGACTTTTCCTGAACACAATCTTGCACAAGCACCTTGCTGTTTCTCCCCCCACGTATATATTTAGGTACTTTCCCATATCCAATTAATTCAGTCCCTGCCACCGAACGCGCCACCTCAATCTGTCCTGCCTTTCATCCTCCCGCAACAAAGGCATCTTTTGTTAGCGGCTCGCTGCGGGGCTGTGTTTCTCCATCAGGCTTGTGTAAAACACCCCCAGAACCTGTTAGATAGAGACCTTCATTACTCTCTTCTGCAAACCTTGGTGCTGGTGAGTGGAAGGGAAGAAATTCATTATATTCTGTGGAGGTACCTGAGCCTGAGACCCCCAGATGAGAGGCAGCCAGAGGGAAGGACAGCTTAAGTGATGCTATGATTAGTAGGGAAAAAAGTTGGGGCTGTAACCCTGGGAGCTGCGACAGAGCTCACCAGAGCATTGCAGGGGTTGTTTTAGCACTGGCCACGGTATTACCATAGTGCTGAGCGCTGGGGCAGTGGGCTGCGTCTCTGAGCTCTGCCACGGAAACTGGGGCTGAGAGATTCTGTGCTTCTTTTCCCATTTTCCCCATCACAAACCCTTTGAGGTAATGGAAATTTTTTCCACTGACAATGCATGTGATTTCCATCCTTTCCCCTTCTTTCCCCTTCCAGCCCATGGATAACAAATCCAGCCTGGCTGGATGGTTCAGGCATCTCCAGGGAAGGGGGTTACTCTGTAGGGTTCATCCTGCACCTGCTGGGGCTGGGGGTGTCCCTGCCAGCGGGGTCTTGCTCCCAGGGGCCTGGGGAGATGCAGCTCTTGCCTGGCTCCATGTTCCCTCGCCAGCAGCGCAGAGGCATTAATTGGGAAAGATGCAATTGGGATTGCAGCCTCCGAACCGGGCATCACCTTAACTCTGCCCTGTTTGAGACGTATTGTTAGGAGCAGGGAAATTATGGGGCACTTGGAGGTGCCTTCTCATCTTCCTGGTTCTGCGGCCAAGCCCAATGCTTTGTACTCAGCTGAGCTTTTCCACTGTGAAGCCCATGACATCCTTTGTCAGGGCGCTGGTTGATGGGAGCTGAGAGGTTGTGGTGCAGGGATCTGCTGACCAGCAGCAGCCCCAGCCAGCCCTGCCCCACTGGGGAGCAATTGCAATCAATCTGTGTAATTAGGCAAGCGACTGGCAGGAATGCCAGCTGTAAAGCCACACAGCCACGGCAGGGCTGAGATTGAAGTGATCCAGCCTTTATGAGCAAAGATAAAATTAAACTGCTGGTGCAGGGAGAGTCACCACGGGCAGAGCTAAGGTGACTGACTCTGTGCAGGACCAAGTCCTGCTTTGCCTGGCCATGGGGGGTTTGCAGGTGTGAGCGGCGATGACATCTACAAAGCCCCAAGGGATGCAACCCTGCTCCTCACCCCTTTCCCAGCAGGGGCTTGTGAGCCGGTCACTGCAATCCCTCTCCTTTCCCTCCTGATGAATGCTCTGCTGTTCCAAGTTAGTGTCGGTGGGTCTGTCAGAAAAATTAATTTTTTAATTAAAAACATTTTTTTTTGGTGGTGCTTTTATGTCTGGGTCTGGAGTAATTATTAGTAGCTCCAGGGAGACTGTGCTTTAGAAAAATTGTTGGTGTTACTGCAAAGGAATTTATCTGATTAACGTCAGCCTTCACACGTGGCTGTCGGTGGGGGGATGGATGAGGGTGGGAGTCCTGCTGCTCTCAAGCAAACTGATTAATCATGGAAAATGAGGCAGGGCTCTGCAGGTGCTGATTTTCCACCTCGGAGGTGGACTGGGAGAGGAGGAGAGGCTGGAAGCAGCAGTGTGGGGCTCCTTTGCTGTTCCCTATCCTGCACACAGGTTCTGGGATATGGTTTGTGGGATTGAAGAGGTAAGGAGTGGTGGTTTTATTCCTTGCTGGAATAAGGAGGAAGAAAAACACCCAGAGACAGCGTGAGCAAAGCTTTGAGTGATTCTTGTCCTTACAAACCTGTCCTTGGTGGGAGTGGAGGAGCTTCTGTACAGCTGGGGCTGGGGGATGCTCAGCAATACTCCCAGCTGAGCCGTGCCCCCACTGCGACTGCTCACACAGGGGGTTTAGGCTTGCACGTAGCCACATCCCTCTCTCAGCAAAAGGTTAAAGGTTCCCTGAAGAAAGCAGCTTTCCCCCCAGCTTTCCCCTCCTGACTTCTCATTAGAGGCTTATTCCTGTCCTGAAGCACCGGGGTTTAGATTCCCCCCCGGACTGCGGGCTCTGGAGGTATTTGCTGTGCTGTGCTAATCCCTGCAGCCCGGCTGCTCTGGCTTTGGGCTAGCCTGGCTGTGGGAGATTAGCCAGGGCGCTAGATGAGCTGAGCAGGGCAGCAGCCTTAGCGAGTGGAGAAAGTGGCATGAAGGCCCCTGTTGGCTCCTGCATCCCCATTCCACAAGCACCTCCTGGGGATGGGGTCCCTCGGGATGCCCAGGGGAGGGAGGGAGGGATGCAGCAGGAGGTCCTGGGCTGCCTGCGGACAGGAGGGGCCAAACGCTGCACTGCTCAGGACCACCTTCACCTTGCAGCACCCGTTTACCCAATTTCATTGTAACGTTATCGGCTGCTTCTCTAATGGGTTCTGCAGGCTCCAGGCAAATCCTACCTTTGTGCTCAATTAACATGCTATACCCTGGAGAGTAGGAGGTAATATAAATATTTTCCATGTAGTAATAGGAGACTTTTTTTATCCCCCCCCCCCTTTTTTTTTTTCTGTGGTGCTGTCATTATAATATTGATTTGACATCCAGGTGTCAGGAACAGCTGGATGGCAGGAAAAATGGCAACTTTAATTCGTTTTGCAGGCAGGGGAGTGGGGGGGAAGACTTTCCTCCAGGCTTTCCCCCCTCACCTTCCCTCTGCGATGCTCCATGTTCCGCCCTGACAGGAACATTTATAAACTGCCACTGTGGGGAGTATTATTAACAGCTCGATTCCTTAAAGATGCAATTAATTATTCACCTGCTTCCAAATCAGTTTAAGCAGCTTCTAAGCTGCAGTGTAAATAAAACCTTCCCAACTCGCCTCTCCTCTTTCTCACGCGTACACACACACGTATTCCTGGTATTCATAAAGCTGAGCTATTTAAATTGAGCCAAACTAGCAGTTATTGTAAATTACTGCAGCTCCATTGGCTTCCTGGGCTCTCTGCTGAGTTACACCAGCCAGGATTTTAAGTCATCCTTGTGGGGATGGCAACTGTCGCTATTTTCTCATTTGCCGTATTTTTAAGCTATTTTTGCCTTGTTGCTAAATCCCTCCTGTTTTGTCGTGCCTCCCCTCTCTGCCCAATCTCCCTTTTACCTCTTTGCTATTTAATAAATCATCCCCTAAATGATCCCCTGACTTGAGCATCAGCTACAAAACCTTTGTGGAGCTTTGGGTTGTTTTTTCCCTTTTTGGAAAGAAGTTGATTAGGTCTCAGCCAACGGCTGCTTTTAAAGGAGAAAACACAGAGAAAAAGGCTGCACCAGCCCTGGGAGGAGCTGGTGTGGGGACCCGGAGGGGACAGCAGTCTGTTTGCTCCCTTCTCGCTTCCCTGGCTTTGCAGTTGGATGGCCAGAGCAGGTTGAAACGGCTTTAGGGTCACAGCATTGGGTCCCTCATGGCCCTGCTGCCTTTCATTTATTGCAGTTAAGTTCCTCTGCTGAAATTTAAGTTTGGCAGATGGCAGATATTGGGGAGAAAATGTTTTTAGGAAAAGGTTTGTCCTTTTTTGTGTAATGGGAAGCTGACACCTTCAGTGTCCCTCCTGGGAGAGGACAGGGCAGAGCTCCTGAAGCACCTCGCTGTGGCCACACAGGAATGCTGAGCACCCAGGGCTGAAGAGCAGCAGAGGGGCTGTAGCCAGCACCCCTGCTGTGTCTCTGCCTGGCCCAGGATGGTGGGGACCCTCCTGCCACCCACTCGCTCCCCTGGCACAGCCCCCTGCTCCCGAGATGCCAGGGGCCGGAGGAACCACTCACCACCTTCAGCATCTCACCCCACAAGCTCCCATGGTCCCACCAGGGAAAACCTGCAAACCCCTGTGACAAGGGAGTGAGCATGAACACCCAGAGGACGCTCATCTCCATAAACAAACTCAAAAAAAAAAAAAAAAAAGACAGACAAAAATCCCCTTTCCCATTGCAGGGTTTGTCCTGGCATGAACAGACACTGCGTCATGTGCTTCAAACAGGCCAGGCCAAATCTTTGCATAGATTAGTTGCTAACAATGGAGTTAATAACGATAATGGCACGAATGTCCTGTGCCTGCATGAGATACACTTAGAAAAATCTACTAGCACCAGGTAATCACTGCATTTCATACCGTCAAAGAGATCAATCATTTCAAGAACCCATTCATCAATCAGCTGTGCCGAGGGCTTAGCAGGCAGGGAGGGAATGCAGGCAGCTTGCAGCACCCCAAAAAGCCACCTTGGGGGAAAGGGGGGGTTCCCCTGGGATTGGAGTGGGGCTGGGAAGCAGGATGCCAGTGGGCTTGTGTGGGGAGATGGCAGAGCCCTGGTGGGCTTCAGACCCAGCTGGGTGCCTGGCAAAGCCTCCGCTCCCCTCACCGCTGGAGGATGCTCCCTTGGCTGCTCCCCTCCCTCTGGCGGCTGGGGCTGACGGGGCTTCCTCTGCCAGAGACAGATTGTCTGTTGCTGTTTCTCCATCTGGCTGGAATCACGTCTGTCTTCCATTGTGTTATTTGTTGCCTGATTGCCACTTGTAACCCATCCTTTCTCCTTTGCTTTCTACCGAGAGATGTCCTCAGCTGCGTGGTCCCAGAGCCACCCTCAGGACCCAGTAGCCCACGTGGGATCCCAGTCCACTACTGCTGGAAATCCTGCCCCAGGGGACTTTCTGCTCTGAAATATAGGACCTTGCTCCAAAAATGATCCATAAACCCGCAGTCCTGGCAGCAGTGAGCCAGCAGGCAGGGAACAGGCAGTTGTCCTGCGGCAGCTCCGCTCCATCAAACCGCAGGAGGTGATGGAGAGCCTGTCCCCATCTGCGGTGAGCCTGGGGCTGGACCCTGGCCCGAAGGAGCCAGCAGGCAGCCGCAGGGAGCAAGCAGAGCCTTGCAGAATGGCTAACAAGAAGCTGCCAGCAGCATGTCATGGGCAGCTTGGTGTCTGGAAATCCTGCTGGACAACCCTTTATCATTTATTTATAGAGGGCTGGTGTGCTGGCAAGGGGGGAGACCCTGGTCCTCCAGCCCCTAAGTTCCTCTCGCCCGTGGGAGCAAGGCATCTCAGCAAGAGGTGGTCCCAGGCAGACAGCCACCACCCTTCCCAGCTTGTGCCTGTGTCACCCTCCCTGCTAACTGGTGAGTGAGCAGATTGGAAGCTGCGAAAGGGCTCCAAGTGCTGATGGCTCTGAGCTGCTGTGGCTGGCAGGGCTGTCATTCCTGGTCTGCATAAATCAGCCAGCTGAAGGCAGAGGGAGATGGAGGGGATGCAGCCCTGCCTCTCACTCCACTGGCCTCTCATCCAGCGCCGGACCACCCCTCCACTTCCAGCTCTGCCTGCATGGACCTGCTGGACCCTAGCCTCTATACTGGATGGGGATGCAGCCTGGGGACCTGCTTGGCCAAACGGGGTATCGACTTCCTGCCAGGGCAGGAATTTGGGCAGAGGACTGTAACCTTCCTTCCGGGTCTTGCAGCCAGACGCTGCACACCTCACAGTGAAAAGGGAGAAAACCATCCAACCTGCCTTGTCACTCTGCCAGGTAAGGGGAACTCGAAGACCCACTGCAAGCACTGGTAATGCCCGCCTGCGGACAGCCAAGATGGTGGATCTAAGGGCTTGGCACTCACTGGTCAGTTTTAGCTCTGATATCTGTATGGAGCCCTCAGCTGTATGGCACTCTCATAATTCATGAGGCAGATATTATTGCAGAGCACAGTCTGTTGCCCCGGGCTCAGTAATGTGCTCTCCAGAGGTTGACCTGAACTTTCTCAGAAGCAGTACGCCTTCCTCACAGCGCTGTGGCCAGCATCCTCCACAATGTGGTACCCAGCTACCTCAACACCTCTGCCAAGGATGCTGCAGGTGTTGCCTAACAGGTAACAGGGCCACTCCAGGAAGGGATGCAGCGCTCGTGGCAGGGCAAAGCAAATCCCAGGAGCTCCCCACATCTGGCTCTTCCCTCCCTTCTCCCAACCTTGCCTGGCCCAGTCCCCTCTTTGTCCTGGCAGCAATCCTCTCTTCCTCCCCTCTCCTCCTTTTCCCCACTTCTGCGAAGATGCTTGATTGCCTGGCTCCCTTCATTAGTGTGATACCTCCTGGAAAATTGGTAAACAGAAGCGTATGAATGAGGTGTTGATTGCAATCAGCGGGGGAGAGGGGGGCTGAGAGCGCTGGAGAGGCCGATGATGCTTCCCAGTCACCTGGTGGTCCGGAGTGGCTGCTGGAGAGGATCCGCTCCCCAGCACGAGCCATGCAGGGTGGCTGCCCCACATGGCTCGTGCTGGGGAGCGGATCCTCTCCAGCAGCCGCCCAAGCATTCCTCTGCAGAACGATTCTGCACATTCACACCCTCATCTTTCCCTCTTGGGAGCACTGGATGCAGTCAGGGGGAGCCCATCCTCACTGCTGGGGTGGGTGGGATGAGGAGGTGGGTGCCAGGACACCCTGTCTCATGGGGACTATCGCTGGGCTAATGGCAGGGTGCAGCAGGATGAGAGCACCCTGGGGCTCTTGGAAAACAAGAGCTTAAAGGGATAAGCATGATCTAAAGCACATCCTATTATTAATCTGGACAGGCTGCAATGGAGCTGAACCCTTGCCTGTCCGTTCCCCTGGCACTGCTGGAGATGATGCATGGGCAGGCAGAGGATATACGACGGGTATTTGGTATCGCAGGGGGGGATTTGCCTAATTTCTGACTTGCTGCAGGGTTAAATGGCTGAAACCATCCTCCCCAGGCCAGCTCCAGCACTGGGTTAATGCTGCCTGGCATTGCCAGCACCACAGAGGTCTTCGGTATGTTAGAGGTAACGGCTTGCAGAGGCAAGGAAGAATTATCAGCCTTGGTTTAGGGCAGAGGTGACAAGCTGGGGGTGCAGGTGGTCCTCCACCATCCCACAGCATCACTGGCATAGCAGGGAGTGTGGGGACCCCCTCTGTCAGGAGCTCTCCCCTGGGTGAGGGGTTCCCAGGTCTGTGCAGGGACCTGGGGGGCAAAGCGAGTGTGGACAGCAGGGGCAACGATGCTCATCACACAGCCCGACGTGTGAGTCACCCTGTTCCAGCCCTGGGCTGCTGCCAACACACTCACCCAGAAGTGTCTGTCATTAAGCATCTATTTAGGCGTGCAGAAGTTGCCTAATTTTTCAAGGGTGTTGCAACCCCCTGATGCCCTTGAAGTCAGTACCTGCTGAAATCACCCGATACCTCCAAAAACAGGTGACTGGAGACTTGCATCTGATGCCCAGCAGAAATAAGTGGGCAAAGGGCCAGCCCACATGATGGGATGGCCATGTCCCAATTAATAAAGGGAGTGTCAGGGGGGGTCAGAACGCCCCTGGGTGCTCGGGAGCAATGCCCTGACCTCATGCCAAGGCAAGCTGCCACCCCTCATCACTGGGGAAACCCCAAGAGTGATGGGGAAACCCCTTGGGGAAGCACCTTTCCCTGTGGGACGTCCCTGCTGCCATCCAAGCCAGGTCTCTGCTCCCCAGCCCCACAAAGGTGGCCTTCACTCACAGGTGCCAAACTTCTTGCAAAGCCCTGCCTAGAAAAGGCAGCTGAAATAAGATCCCAGAGGATTATTTCCCAGCTGTCCTCAGCAGGAAACATGACCACTGAGGATAAAGGCAGGAATTAGAAGAAGGCACCTGATGACTGGGGCTCAGGCTGGGAGAGGCATCCTTGCAGAAAGAAGGCAAAAGATTGGCAATGTTTTTTGCTACCATGCATCTGTTATTTGACCTTACAAACTCTATTTGTGGAGGTGGTTGTTATTTTTCATTAAATCTTTTAATCTAAAATCCCATTAGGCTCAGCAGCGTGTTCATTTGCAAGCAGAAGCAAAACAGTTCAGTGTTTGCTCATTCCTGTATCTTCCTCGCTTCAAACAGATGTAATAAAGTATTTTCTCTTTCCTTGTTTCCCTTTGTGCTTTGGCCTTTTTAGGAGCCTTTGAGGCAGTTCAGCCCAGTTTTCCCCCCTCCCAGCACCACACACCGCTTCTAGCTCTGCTGCTTTCTGGTCTGTTGAAATCAAATAAAATTCACATGATGTCCTCCGGAGCAGGGACTTTTCTTTGCCTGGCTTTCCTGCCCGGCTGCATCATGGATTTAAACCAGTCCTGCCATTTCAAGACCACGATGCCAGCCTTAGAAGAAAACAGCATTAAAAGATACATCCATGGGGTGGGGTTTTTTGGGGGTTATTTTTACAAAAGCCCGGGTTTGCAGGCAGCAGCAGCCTGTGGAGGGGACAGCCTGGTCCCCGCACCTGGGGAGGCACTGTGGTGGCCCTTTACGGTGGTTTTTTTTTCCTCCCTCCCCTGTCTCCATCATCTTTATTTGAGGAATTACTTAAACTCAGGCTTTAAATAATTCACCAGGAGCATACGGCAGTCCACCCGAACCAATTCGTAACAACTCCCCTCAACTTCAATAATTCACTTTCCCGCTAGGAGCTGATGTGCTTTCCTTGTACGCGGGTTTGCTGCCGAGTACGCTCGGCTCCCAGACCAAATCAGTTCACAAGGAGGAGGAAAAGGGAATTTAAGGCCAAATGCCTTTGTTCTATGAGATGCTAACTTTCAAGGGGAGCAGAGGGTTTGCCAGGCAGCATGTCCGGCTGTGGGAAAGGCAGTAACAGGGTGATCTGAAAACGGTCCTGGTTTGTTGCTGCAGATGCTCCTTTTGCTGCCAGCATTGGTCCCAGGTCCCCATGGCTGCAGCAGGTGTTGGTCCTGCAGCCGCCTCCTCGGCAAGCGTTTTGGGGCTACAGTGGAGACAAGGTCCAGTGGGTCAATGACCACCCCTCAGGAGCATCCCAGACCCCCCACCAGCAGCAGTGTGCCCCAGCCCCACTGCCCCAGTCAGCTAGGAACTGCATCCCACCTCAGCCTTCCCAGCAAGGTGCCTCAGCTTGTGTTTACCCCCAGCAAATAAGGTCACCGTAGGTGACCGTACACAAATAAGGGTAACCATGGGTTAATTAGCTGGAGATGGCCAGTAACAGCTAATAAGGATGAGAATAGCAACAAGCTGTGGGGATTCTCCCAGGCCCTGATTATCTGGGTAAATTAGGATTTAATTGAAAGTAAGTACAAAGGCTCCTGTTGCAGCGTATTGATAGGGCTGTGCTGGAGAACGTATGATACGCATGGGGGAGAGGCTAAAACATATAATGTACAAGCTCTATGTGCAATCATGCTCTTGCTGTGGCTCTTTTTTTCCTGCTATCTCAGGATCAAGGCTGGTGAGAGATGTTTAACAAGGAACCCTGGCCATGAACAACCAGCGAACTCCTGGGAGGAGAGCTGGGTACCCTGCAAACACTGGGGATCGTGTCTTTGCTGCCAGGTAGCCTGAGGTAGGTGATGGTGAAGATGCTCGGGTGCTCGCGTAAGAGCGTGGCTTATGGGAAAGGGTTTACACTTATGCTAAGTGTGGTGAATTTAATTTCCTTGCAGTAGCACTTCAATATTACAAGGCACTCCAGAAAAATCAGAGAGGGCCCGAAGCAAAATGCAGCCGAGTCAATTGAAGTTAACTTCCCTGGGCATGGGGCCAGGCCCCTCTTTAGAGGCTATTTTCCAGAAAGGCGGCAGATTGCCTGCAAAAATATATTTTCAGTCACTTTTGAGTTGACTGCCTTGAGCCTGGCCAAGCCTAAGCAAGCTATGTGCAGAAAGGCCCCTGAAAGGCTGTGGTTGGGGGTGGGGGGGGCAGGCTGCAAGCATCCAGCCTTGTTTTCCCCTTGGATCTCTCGAAGGAATCCCACGAGTGCTGCCGGGGCACTGCAGAGCCCCCAGCCCTGCCCTCTCCCAGGCACCGCAGCATCACCCGAGGAGGACTAGGGGGGGCCAGGCTGGCTGGAGGAAGGTGGGGGATGTTTCGCAGCCCCTGTGGCATGGGGAAAGGTATGCAGTCAAGGAAAGCAAAGCCCCCCCCCTATGCCTGCCTCTGGCCAGGGTGGCATGACGGGTCCCTGTCATCCCGTGGCGTGGCCAAGAAGGGAGGTACTGGGAGAACCTGGATTTAGGGCTGGAGGGTCTGGGTGGGCTTGCTGCAGGTTGGGGCTGAGCTGAACTTGCCCCCAGGGGACCCTGGGGTGCCTGGGGGCAGGGGGGCACTCAAGGCTCCATGCCCTTGGGCTGACAAGGCAGAGCATCCCCTAGCTCTACTTGTACAGCTTTTCTCCCCTAAGACTGTGCTTCCCACACTGTGGTGGGGGGCAGGAGGGATTTCCACAGCTTTTCTCCACTCCTTCCCTCCCTCCCCCGCCCTCCACACACTCACCCAGTCTGTTGCTCCTGAGAGCTGCTGCCTGTCTAATTGCATTATAGCCTATGGGGGGAAGGAAACCACTGCTTTGGCTTCAAAGAAAAGATGCCCTAAACCAACTAATTAGCCACCTGACTTGCTCCCTAACCTCCCGTGACACTCCTGTATTTTTCATGCTGTTCCGACACCGCTAACGAGCAAAACTGCCGAGACTGCAGCCGGCGGCTCCCCCAGCACTGGACCGCGGCTCTGGCAATGAGCTTGTGTCCGGCATCCCGAGGGGATGCTCCGCCTCTTCTCCCTTGTTCATCTTTCTCTTTGCCGTCATCCTTTTTATTCACAGACGCATCTTCTGGCCTACTTGCATCCAGTTCATTTTCCTTTTCCTAAATAAAACCTGACTCCAGGCCTTATTTGGTAAATAGAGCTGGGAGAAGCTGGGCTTGCTCTTTCTTCTCCTGACAAGCCTTTCAGGATGGGGGAGATGAGATGGAAAGAGAGACAGATGAATAGGATGCAAAAGCAGTGAAGAAAAATAAATGTGCGATAAAGGGAGCGTGGGAGAGAAAGAAAAATGAGGCAACTCCGCAGCCGGGATGGGGAAGCAGAGTAAAGGCACGGGGGGACCTGCTACAGCCCAGCCACCCCAGTCCTGGCATGTGAAGCGAGGAACTGGGGGAGCAAACTGGGAACACACTGGTACAACATGGGTAGTGCTTAGCATCCCCCCACAGCCCCTCCTGGCTGTGCTCAACACGGGGACCTGGGGAGCGGGACCTGGTCTGGTGAAGAGATGCCCACGCTTTCATCCAGGAGCTCTCCTTTCCTCTCCTCCCACACCCCCTAACAAAGTTTTGCCCGAGGTGCAGGTGGAAGCAGCTGGGCGCTTTAACCTGGCTCTGTCTCCAGCTGTCAAGTGTTGTAAATATCTGGGAGGCGGTTAATGCTGGGAAATAACAGAGGTGCTTTAAACGCAGCCCAGAGCCAAACCCGCCGTCGGTCGGGCTCATAAATACCCGCTTTGTGCTTCTGCTCTGTTAGAAGGCAGCAATAAAAGAGAACAAAAGCCAAAGCCATCGTGGGGTGGCTTCAGCATCTCCAATACCTCCTTACCCCTTCCAGGGCATGTTTAATAGTGGTGAGGAGTAAAACCCAATTAGCTGGGGGAGAACTGGTGGCATGGGGGTGTTTGCTGGGCACCGAGATGGTGAGGTCAGGAGCTGGCCCAAGAGGATCCTGAAGGGCTTGGCATGCAAATGATTGTTTTTCCTATTATTTCCCCATTTTCAGCAGCCTGAGTAGCACTGAACATCTGCCTGAAGGCAAGTAACCTGGCCCAGCTCTTGAAACCACCAGCTTCATTGGCAGCAAGTGAAGTCCTCGGTTGAAGAGATAAAGTGTAGGGCTAAAGCACTAAAATTATCTGTGCTGAAACTAGGTGAGAGCAAATGCTGTTAAACAGGGCATGTGATAGGGAAACAGGTAATTGCTGGCACTGAGCAAACCCCAGGTGTCGCTGGGGAAGTCGGGGAAATGTTTCTCCTTTATCACCAGCTCCCATCAGCCCTAAAAGCAAAGGACCCCTGAGGTGGCAGGACCCACACTGGGGAAAAGCGGAAGCTCTGTCTGGAGGCAGGCATCAGTGGCGTAGCTCTGCCCCACATGTGGCTTTTTTTTTTTTTAAATAAGCTGAATTCTCAGATGGACCCAGCAGAAAAATGAATAGCAGGACTTGAGAAAGCAGTCAAAATACATGGAGCTAAATTGGTCACCCCACAGGCAGCTGTGTAGCTTCTCCGGTGTCGTGATGTGTGGCCACACTGAAAGGGGAAAAACAACGACAATTTCAAAAATCCTTTGAAGTAATAAACTGTGATTATTGAAGTCCCTTAAAATACGAGGGGAAGATCCAGAAGTGCTTTTTAAAAAGTTGTTGGTGGAAGCTGGAGGGGTGAAGGAAGGCACCTTCACAGTGCTGAAGGCACCTGGGGAGGGCTGGGGGGTGGCTCCCTTTCCCATTCGGACCCAAAGGCTGGGCTGCCACTCCACCTGCAGAAGCCATATCTGCAAAGCCGCATATCTGCTTTAGCAGCCTCTTTTCCTCCGAAGTCTCTTTAATTCCATCCTTTTAGATCTGCCTTTTCAAGCGTAGCCCCAGTGACATCCATCTGCCCTTACAATAGAGGCGGTGTCCTGAATCGTTTTATTTTTGGCAACTTTGCCTTCAGCTCCTCTGTGGCGGGGAAGCGGGGAGATGCTGTCCCCCTCCTGCAGCTGCTGAGGATGCTCTGATGCTGTTGGGTTCGGGGACAGCTATTTCAGTCCTCAGTGCCTCATCCGCCAGTGGATGCAGGACAGATGGACGCTTTTGGGCAGCGGCTGTAGGCACCTCCTGAAGCTGTGCAAGCCTGTCTGTGAGTTACTAATAGCATGTGGCTTTTGCTGGTTCATACCCATGTGCCTGTAGGGACAACCCTGTATCCCACCCTGCATCTGCCCCGTGGTACAGCTGGGACTGGGATGGCCTTTTAACGTTTGCTGCTTGGGGCTGGGAAAGGCACGGGGAGCCCAGCCCTGAGTTTTTGATGGCTAGCAAGTTCTTCCACAGCCAGAGGAGAAAAGACAGAGGAAACTGGGGAAATATATAAAGATACAAATTTCTTCTAACACTTTTCTTTTTTCAGTGTGAGCCCTTCCGGGAGGAGGTCTTTAAAATTAATAATGTTCTTTCTTTTTCTCTCTCTTTTCCCAAGACTCCTGGTTTAAATTAATGAAATGTCAAATACTATTAAGTTCTGATCATGTGTTTGTGATAACGGACTGATTTCCAGCCAGTTTACAACTCTGATCCATTCTCTTCCTCCCCGTCTTGTTTTTTTCTTTTTCTTTTCCCCCTCTCCGCTTCAAACTCTCTTTATTAGATTTGCTCTTTCATCGGCTCCACATGATTTCCATTCTTTGTGGTCCAAGGCTGGGGAAAGACTTTTCGCTGAGCAGATTTTAAGGCTTTTTAGATTTCTAGTATTTTTCTCCAACATCTGCTTAGATCAGAGGTGACAGCCCCTGCCATAATACTCTACCAGGAGCTGTTGGGTGCTCTCAGGGACCTCAAAGCCTGTACCACAAAGACCCCAAACCCTAACATTTCTATTCTCACTTCCTTCCTTCTCTCTGTACGTGGGTACTGATTATGTTAATGAGTTTAAAATGCCACATAATAATCCAACACACTGTAGCCGCTGACCTTGCATGGGAAAAAGAGCTTTGTTATCTTCCTCGGTGCTGTTTCTTGGCAGGGGAATAATGGGGGCAATTACAACTAGCACAAACAGCTGTGGGGGTCAGGCAGGGGATGGCCAGTCCCTGCTGACTGTGCCTGGGGGGCTGCAGGGCATGGCACACACCGGGGCCAGACCCTGCCACTGGGAACTGGCTGCCAAGGCTGTGGGGATGCTGAGCTGCGTTTTGCTGGTAGTGACTTACCAGGACACGGTGAAAAAGAAAAAAAAAAAAAAAAATCTCTGATGGCCACAAACTGCTATGGAAACGAAAGAGGCCTCTGGGGAATGGCACCCCCAAACACCTGAACTGCCTGGCTATGAATCGAGGAGCCGTTGTTTTGCTTGTTCCCCCGACAAGGTTGTGTGGTGAAGGTTGTACAGCCAGCAGCTTTGCTAGAGGAATGATTTAGGGGAGGATGAATGGGTGGACTTGCATTTAGGCAGCTAGATGGGCTCATCCCCTAACGGATGGGCAACGAGGCGACAAGGTGCTCTTGCTGATGGCTTCATCAATCACACCTCTGGCTGGGCTCTCCGGCAAGCTGGAAGAGCTCAAAGGGTTAATCTGTAATTTAGGACTCTACACCGAAGATACAGTCATTGGGGGAGAAGAAAGCCCTGTCGAAGGCTTTAGGAAATAATTTGCCTTGGCACTTTCTTATAAGAGTGAATTGATTTTTGCTGGGCTGTGTCAGGCTGAATTATGAATGGGGGAAAGTAGGACTGGCACTCACGAGGTGAAGGTGTGATAATTAGAGGCATGGGGGGGGGGCGGGGCTTGGGGGCTGCCTCTTTCCAGTGATTCCCACCTGAGCCCAGGGCCACAGTGTCACTGTCCTTGGAGCCCCTGGGGAGGCAGGTTTGCTCCCGCCTGGCCACAGAGGTGCCCCCCCCGTGTTGTGCTCCCAAGACTGGGCCAGGAGAAGCCTTTCCAAGACCACCCAGGACCACCTCCTCTCCCTGCCCAGGCAGCAGAGCAGCTGATGCTGGTTGCTGAAGGGCAAAGCAAAGCATGATGAGGACAGTGCGAGCGTGCAAGATGTGATGCCATCACCCTGCCCTCGCCCACTGCAGCCCCACTGGGAAGTGCTGTGCCCCAAGCCCCGCTCCAGCCCTTTGCCCTGGCCTTGAAAATTCCTGGTGCTGCCTCGCCATCCGCAACCACCTCTGGCAGTCTGGCACTGAGCTGGCTGCTGGGCTGGCTCTGTCCCTCAAGCGCTTTATCAGCCGTGCCCTGCTCAATGCTGCTTTCCGAGGCAAAGACCCTCCTGCAGGCTGCTGGGAATTGTAGTGCAGTGAAGCTGGCAGCCAGGAATGGGGACAAAGCAGGCTCTGGGCTAGCTGCCGGCCTGGCCTGTGCGGCTCCCCTTGGCAAAGCCAGCACCAGACCTTGCCCCTGGCACAAGGAGACCCCGAGGAACGCGCCATCTGTGCCAGCACGAGCCGCTTCGCCATAGCTCTGGCTGAGCATCCTGCTGCTCAGCTTGGCTTTTGTTTGCCAGCTCAAGGGGAGGCAGTGGGAAGAAAATGAGGTCTGGGTTTCTTCTTTTCCCCCTTTGCCCTTTTATTTATTATCCTCTATTACGAACCAGCTCCAGCTCATCAGTAAGACCTGGGAACAGCAACTCCTGAATAAGAGACCCCATAGAAAAGTCTCGCCTGATCACAGCCACTTCTCAAACAAAGGGGCTTAGACTATCTGCTTCCTTCCCTGCCCCTTTTCCCAGTAAATCCACCTCCCCACCCCATCCCCCTGCCCAAAGAACAGCGCATTTTGCTCCGTAATCACAGCTAACCCAGTAATAAGCACTGGGTTCATCCAGCTCAGCATTCCCCGGTTCCTGGGAGGATGGAAATGCCCTGCTCCCCTGGGAAATAGGCAGGCATGGAGAGGAGGCGGCTATCACACAGCACACACAGCACTTGGGGGGGGGGGGGGGGGGGGCGGAACCCGACCCTGTTGTCTTCTGGAGCTGTGGCTCAGCCCCCACCCCAGGTAATTGTGCATGGAAATGCATTCCCATTTCTCTGCTCAATCGTCCTGCTTGCTGTCACAGCCGAACGTTTTGCATGTGCAATTACCCGTCCCTGCATATATCTGTGGGCATGCTCAGGTGTCGACTACCAGCCTTCGGCGGCTGTCACGCAGCCACGTCGCTCTGCGTTTGAGCTTTAATAGCAGTCAAGCAGAAGCCATTTTCCATATGAAGCTGCAGGACCTATGGGGTAAATAAATGGGTTTGAAAGCCTAGCAGTATAATGAGTTAATTTAAAACCTGCCTTCTCTTCTTGTATATTAATTTACTTGGCATTATGTTTAATCTTTCACTTACTGGGGTTTCATCAGCTTCTTTCTCCCCTTCCCCCTCCGTGGCTCCCTGGGATGCTCTGCCTTTGGCACGAGCAGGAGAGAGCCAAACCAGGACTGGAGAGTGGGGACCAGACCCAGGCCACGGGGAGCTGCTGGGTCCCACAGGAGCTCAGGATGGCACCTCACAATCTTCTGCTCTGGTGGGTGCCTGGCAGGCAGGTGCAGACTGATCCTCCCATGATCAGGGGTGGGAGCGGGGAGGGCACCGCTGGTGCTGTTGGCCAAGGTGCTAATCACTTTAATGAATTGGGAGGGTGGCTGGGGGAATTAATTAGCTCTAATCAGGAAAATGATAGCTGACAAGTTAGCTGGGGGTGGAAGTGAAAGCCTTGTGCTCAGCTCTCAGTGCCTGCTTTTACTGCCCACCTGCCCCTGCATGCGGGGGATGCCCAGCTCCAGCGCTCCCCAGGCACAGCACTGAGCCAGAGGACCTTGAGCCACCACTCCCCATGTCCCACACCCACCTGTGGCTCCAGCCCTGGCTTTGCTGACTTCCCACAGTTGGCCCTGTGTGGAGGGACTGAAATTTGACGACGTGGGCATGATCCTTCCTGAGCATCCATCACACTGGTCCTGCTCCCGTCTTCCTGCCAGCAGCCTTGATGTCTTGGGTGTGAGTGGATGACATTTTGCGTGAGAATCTCTTTGCAGGGGCACGGGCGGGCAGTGCAGTGAATAAAAGGCTGGTGCAGCTAGGGAAATCAGGGCAGAGATGGCAGCAGCAGCTCCTCGGTGCTCTGAGAGCATGCTCGTGCCGAGGCGGTACGAGCTGAATTGGACAAGTGAGACACGGGTCCCCATTGCGCAGCTGTGCTTTGCAGCCCCGATCTTTGTGTCACCCTGCTAACGAGGCTGCAACGCAGCCATGTGTCCATGGCTGGTCCAGATCCCCACCGGATTGCCTGTTGGTCTAGTCGATGAGAAACTGGAGGTGTGATATTGCCAGCAGTGCATGGGGAGGCAGGCAGCAAGCAGGGCTTGGCAGGGCTTACCAGCAGCCCAGTGACGATGCAGTGGTGGGTGCCAGAAAGAGTGGCAGGCACGTCTGGTGGCGCCAGGAGACCTCGCCTGGAGCATCCCCTGCCATTTCCATCATCTGTCTCTGAGGGGGATTAGCCTAAGCTGTCTCAAAGAAGAAACGACGGATGATCTGGAAGAGAGAGAGACTACTGTGGGGCTTATTTAAACCAAGCTGACCTGAGAAACTATCCCTGAGGCCATCGTGGCAGGGTAGGCTAATGCCAGGGAGAGGAAGATGGGAGATTGCAGGGCAAGGGATGTGGGTCAGGGCCCCGGGGCCGCATCCAGCCTGTGTAGCACCGGGTTATGGGCAGGATGTTCAGCTCGTGCTCAGCTGCGTCTTCAGTGCTGGGGGAGTGTTGGCAGCAGCTGCTGCTGGGAACATCCCCCTCCCTCCCCTCTTGCTAATGAACGTAGGTGAAACTTGCTGTGCCATGACTTTAATCAGCAAAGAAAACTGGAAAACTGCAAAGCTTTTTTTTTTTTTTTTTTTTTTTTTCCCTTTCCCCACCTGCTGAATTCAGTGCCGAATGTGAATTAGGTGGCATTTGGGCTTGGCTGCGTGCCTGCTTCCCGTGCTAATGCAGGGAGCCATCCTCTCCCGCACATCAAGGCTCCCAGGCTGATCCACGGTGCGCCTGGATCAGCCCCTTGCATTGCACACCGTGCACAATAACCCCTGGAGCTTAAAGGCTGCTTGCCTGACCCCTCCGAGCACCCAGTCAACAAGCCCAGCCACGTGCTGGGGTGCAGGACGGGTCCGTGGCACCCATGGGTGGCCAGGCAGGGCAGCTCTGGCCATGGCACTGGGCTGGAGGGCGAGGACATGCCGCAGCAACCTTGGGAGCCGAAGCTCGCAGCCAGTGCTGCTGTGTGCGCTGTGCCTGCAGCTCCAGGGAGCCTGTGGTCACATCAGCCCGTGGCTGGCACGTGGGCAGCGTGCTCAGCAGCGACGGGAAAGGGATGCAGGGTGTAGGCATCCCCGGAGCGTACATGGGGGTGCTGCAGCAGTACCCCTGGGCTCACACCTATGGGTCCGTCAGCATGGCAGGAGTAATTTGCAGCTCCATTAGCACTTGGAGTCGGCACAGCGGCCCCGCAATGTGTCCATTTGATAAGAGGCAAGTTCCATTGAATAATGAGCAGTAATTGGATTTCAGGGTTAACCAGCTTGCAGCAAAAATAGAAAAGAACAGAGAACCATTGGATATTTCTGTTCTGGCTCATCAGACACTGGAGGTTTATCTCTGCTGAGAATAGCACAGGAGAGGTAAAGTTATTAGTGACCATCAGAGCATGGTGATACCATCTCCCTCTTGTGTTTAGTGGGATGAGTCTGTGTGTCCTCTGTGAGTTTCATTTAAGGCTACAGGAGTTTATAACCCCCCACGGGAGAGCTCCGCACGTACACCATTGCAGTGCAGCAGAGAAGAGGGAAATCAACCCTCTTTAGTATGCGGGAGCGCCCAACCCCGCTGCGTTCGGCCGGAGGGGAAGGCAGGAGCCGGCAGCCTGGGGAGCTGGCTGGGTAGGCTTGTTCTGCAGGCACAGGGCAAGGTCTCTTGCAGCGTCACCTCATTCAGGTGACAACCTGGCGCGGGGAAGGCCAGCACATGGGTGGCACTGCTGTGCTCCGAGCTGCAGTTGCCAGCTTTGGGGTGGCATCAGGCGAGGTGGAGCAGGCACCGATGGCTGTGCCGGGCACTGGGAGATGTTCAAAGTGCCGCACGCAGCCGCAGTGGCCCGTCTTCCAGCAAGATTAATTCATGCTGGAAGCGGTGCGGAGAAGGGCTGTTAGCATGGTGGCGGGAATGGAGAGCCTGTCTTATAAGACAAGACTGAAAGCACTTGGCTTGTCTAGCCCAGCAAAGGGAAGGTAAAGCGGGGATATGATTACTCTCCATAAATATATCAAGCAAGTAAACACTAGGTACAGAAAGGAACCATTTAAGCTAAAAGACTGTGCTGGCACAAGAACAAATAGGTTTAAACTGTCTAATGTAGGCTGGAAATTAGGAGACAGTTTTTAACCATGGGAGTTGTGAGACAGTTTTTAGCCATGGGAAGCAGAGAAGGAAAAATACCTCACTGCTTTCCAGACGGAGCTGGACCAGCATGTGAAGGGAGCAGAAAACCAGCTGCCTGCAACTGCAGGGGCCTGAAGTGGGAGCCAGCAGGGTCCTGCCCACTCCAGGCTCCTTTCTGGATGTCCTGGGTGCATCATGCAGTGCTGGCACCCTCTGAGGACCCCAGTTTCCTAGGGCAGGGAGCATCGTTCCTGCAGGCAGGGACAGCTGATGCCAGGCCCCCTCTGCACAGGGACTGTCAGGCACCCAGAGCTGGGGACAGCCCCCCAAAGTGCTTGGGAGTGGACGCGGCGATGAGCCAGAGGCAGCCAGCATCGGCCGTGGGCAGGGAAGGCACCACAGGAGCTGAAGCATCCACTGACCTGAGCGGAGCAGCTCATAGCACCCGGATTTGGGCTGGCGACCTGCTGCCGTCATTGCTTTTTCTGGATTTTCTCTGGAAACAGCACACAGCTGGGCCACCAACTCCAGATTTTACCTCCTGCATGAAATTATTCTGAATTCCTTGTATATTCTAGGGCCTGCCTAAAGGATGGGTGAAGAATCTGCTGATGAGGACTCTAATCAGTTTTGAGAGCAGGTAATTTCTCAGCTAGAGATCATCTCCAAACAGGAAATCAGATTCAGAAGATAGCTGCTTTATGCAGCACATCATGGTGGACTAGAGCAAAGCTTGTTGTAATAATAAGCAGAGCTGGAATAAGAAGATCATTACTAATGTTATGCATTAATTACTTTCCAATCCTCCCATGAGGTGGATTTTCCTATCTCACTTATCCCTAGTGTTAATGGAATAGGAATAATTCTAGCCCAAATCCTGGACAGGTTTTTTGGATGCTATATCTCCTTCCTGAAACCAGAGGAAAGATGTTCCCTGCTTTCAGCGTGTTCTGAGTCTGGCACCGTGCCTGGGATCATCGTAAGACACAAAAGCATCTGATGGAAGCGACCACTGGATGGAGCCTCAAAGGTCATAACAATACCTGGTTCTGGTACAGATGGTGTTCACTGATGAAACACACCAAGCGCGAAAGCAGCGAGGATCAGTACCGCAGCGTGAGGCACGGAGGGGTGCTGCCTGCGCTCCTGCCGCAGAGCCGGGGCTGCGCAGCGCTGCCTGCTCCCATCCTGCTCCCAGCTCTGTCCCCCTGAGCGAGCTGCCTGCCCCTCTGCCTGCTCCTGCCCCCAGGGCTGCCTGCCCTTGCTGTGGCGGCTGGAGTTTCCTCGGGACAGGGAGCACTGGGCTTGCTCCTGGTGGCTGTGCAGCGCTGAGCACTGCTGGCACCCCCACCAGCACCCGTGCCAGCTGTGGCCACTGTGGGCTGCTGCAGTCCAGCCGGTAGCCCAGGGCCAGGGGCACATTCACTCCCCCAGGCTGCACAGGCTGGGATGCTCTGGAAAACCTCACCAAACAGGTTGCTTCATTCCAGCAAGACAAACAGAGGTAACATAACGGTGTAGAGAATTCCGGGTTTGATTAAAACCCACAGGCCTGCAAGCCTCTGCTCCTGCTTGAGCAAGCAGGAGGAGGATATTGGCAGGAGAAAATCTGATGGATTTTCAGAATCAGAAAACATCTGATAATACCTGAAGCCAGAGTGTGCCAGGGTGGCAGCTTTGGGAAGGGGGCTTGCAGCTTGGCTTGTAGAAGGGAGCCCAGGGCATTTCCCCAGGGCACTGAGGACCTCGGTGGGTCCTCTCCTCCAGCCCTGGGAAGGGGTAAGGCAAACCCAGCCAGGGGGATAAACTTAGGTCTGGGAATAGGACAATGCCCGATTCAATCATCTTGCAAATTTGCAACAGAGCACCCCAAATTAGCAATGGTTTTTATGGATGAGTGCACGAAGACGTTCACTAAAGGAGGCCTGTGGAGAAGGTGAGGGCTGCTTGGGGAGGGGGCTCTGCCAAAGCTTCATATGCCTTTCCCACTGGATTAGCGTCTCCTGTGCCAGGTGGCCCGTGCCAGGTGTACAGACACGAGCACCACATGTGTGCAGGGCATGGTGTAAGTTGGTCTTGCAAAGAAACAGTTGATGGTGCTCTTCAGGGGGCTGTTTGGGCATGGGGCGCAGCGGGGGGCAAGGAGAGGGGCTTCCTCCGTGGGCAGCCGATCCGAAGGATCCTCCCTGCAGAGCTGCCAGCTTGAGCCCATGATCTCCAGGCAGAGATTTTAGCGTGATTGCTGAATGCACCAAGTGCCAAGGAAGGCTGTGGCTTCCCTCAGATCCTGCTGAGACGTCGTATGGGTAAAATATTTGTTGGAAAGCCCCTCTGGTAAGTCACAGGCTGCTGGTGGTGCTGTGCACCTGGGGACAGCTTGGCCCAGCGTCCCTCAGCTGCAGCAGGACTGGGGCTCACTGGGAAGGTGCAGGGCAGTGGATAACCTGCCCCAACCCCAGTCAGCTCTGTTCTCCCCAGGGATCCAGGAACATTTCCCCCCACGAGGCTGGCACCCCTGCCAGGTTGCTTGGGGGGTGTCTCTCGCTGTCACAGAATAACGGAGGGGGGCTGCATGGTGTGCTGCTGGCTGGGGCTCAGCATCAGGGCTGCCCGCGCCCCGTGCGGGGGGGACATGGCTGAGCCCCGACAGCTCAACGCACTGATGGCTGCAAAGGCCATCAATGGCAGCACCGCTGCAGCCACCAGTGCGCTGAGCTGTCGGGGCTCGGCCGCACAGCATGCCCAGCGCCCCAGGGAGCCCAAGGGGGCCGGGGGGTGCCGTGCAGCCCGGGGGAGGGTCAAGCCGCGTGCCCCCCCTCCCCCGGCTCTGCGGACGCTCTCTCTTTAAAGCAATCCCGGCCGCGATTTGTCGCCGGGGCCGGGCGCGGAGGGGCGCGGGGAGGCGGGGGCGGGCGGGGCGCTCCGGTACGGCGGTGGCGGCGGGAGGTGCCGGGCGCCGCGGCGGCGAGCGGAGCCTCGAGCCGCCAGCCCCGGGGTATGCGCGCGTCCCCGCCGCTGCCGCGGGGTGCGGGGGAGCGCGTGCGGCGGAGCGCGGAGCCGAGCGGCGGGGAGCGGGGCGCGGGAGCCCGGCCGAGCCCCGAGCGGCGGAGGATGCGCCGAGCCCCGCGGAGCCGAGCCCAGCTGCAGCGCGGCGCGTCTCGCCCGGCCGCCGCCCGAGCCCCCGCAGGTAACGGTGGCGGGGGGAGGGGGCAGCCGCAGGGGGATGGGGCTGGGGGGGCTCCTTGGGGACCTGCGGCTTCTCTGAGCATCGCTCAGCAAGTGGGACCTGCCGCCTGCCGCCCTCGCAGCGGGGCTAGGAAGAGGGAAGGGACCCCTCGGCGGCGTGCAGGGCTCCTTGGGGCAGGTAGGTGGGGGTCCCCGTGCTCGCGGTTTCCCGCCCGCCCCCCGCCCGAGCTGCCGGAGGCCCAGCCCGGGGTGATGGCAGATGCTCAGCGCCAACCTCAAAACCGCCAGGATCGAAGCTGGGCTTTGAGGTTGGGTACGCGCAGCAACCTCAGGCAGCAGGCGGGGGGCGGGCAGGGCTGAGCAGGGGGCTGTTGCCAGGCCGGCTGCTCGCCCACCTTGCCACCCACTCCCCAAACGCGGCCAACTTTGGGCTGACTCAATGGGGCACCCAGCGCCTCCGGTAGCGGTGGGTGCGGTGGGAGCCAGCCCTGCCTTGGGCAGCTCAGGCTGGAGCTGGAGCAGGTGGGAAGGGTGCCTGGACCGTGATGGCCGGACCTCTGGGGACCGATGGCTCAGTGACAGATGATACCCCAGGTTTAGCAACAAGGGTGGGTTCGATTCGATCCCAGACATTTGTTTTCCAGCTCTTCATTCTCCAGATGATCTGCCCTGCTAGGGAAGCTGCCTGCATGCGTCTTACGTCTTGTTCAGCTCCTCTGCCAAATTAGGGCAAACTGCAAAGCTGTCCTCCTGCCCCCTCCCCCCGTCCATGTCTCTTGAGAAACTGAGGCTCATCTCATGTTCCTTGGCTTGTACAGAAGCAACCCGCCACAACAGCGATCAGAGGGCCCCAGGGCTCTCCTTTTATCTGCTGCGCTGCTAACAGGAGAGAGAGAGAGGGGTTTAATTATCCTCAAGTGTCAGTTCAAGATAAATCTTCTGGGACACAACTCTTGGCAGGTGTGAAATAACAGGACGTTTTCATGCATGGGAGGCTGAGCTGAGAACAGTTCAGTGGTTTAATTGGTGGCTTCTAGAAGGGTTCATAGCAAGGTGCAGAAAATGGGACGGTGCAGGCTCCAGCAGCAATGCTGGTGCTACAGCTGTGGCAAAGGGAAGATGGATGCTGAAGGCTGAGAACTTTCGCTGGTGCATTGCTTTGGGGGCTCGGTGCAGAGCGGATGCTCTGGGCTGGTAGCACAACCTCAAGTCGATGCCATCCTCTGAGGGGCTGATGCTTTTCCAGCATTGCTTTGTTTCAGCTCATCTTTTCAGTCTCAAGGGAGTCCTTGCGGGGCTGTCAGGAGACGTGCCCTGTTTTATGGGATCCCCAGGGAGCCAAGGAGGAGGGAATTACCTCTAGAACCAAGGTACTCCAGAGCTGTGGCTAGGCACATAAAGTGGGATGGCCTCAGGGTTTATTGAACAGCTTCTCCTCCCTCCTCCTGCCGTATCCCTGTAACGCTCTACAGGAGCTCTTGAGATAAGCGTTTGGAGAGTTTCGGTTCCCTGACTCCATGGGGAAAAGCCTCTTCCCTCTCCAAATGGCTGCAGCAGGGGAGCTCAGTGCTCACGGGGGATGTCCCCACCCTGCCAGGGCTGCAGTGCTGGGATGCGTGGAGCATCTGTCTCCTCATCCCGCCCGGCTGAGATCACTGGCCCCAGGAGCCGGGTTCAGACCAGAGAGCAGAAGTTCCTCCAGACGGTCCTCCTGCCGTGGCGTCCCACCGTGGCCGTATCTACCGTGAAACGAGGCCTCTCTGCAGCCAGACCGTGTAACGAGTCCATCTGGGGCACACCAGTGGGAGGAAGGAGGACATCACCTTTTGTTTTATTTTTTATCTAGATGTGCTGAGCTGTCCTCTGTCCTTGTTCCTTAGCCTTCTCAGGGGGGATGTGGGTACGAGGAGCTGGTGTGCTGATTTTCTGGCTGAAGCTCTGGTGGTGTGTTGTTATTGTAGTTACGTTCCTTGTTTTAGGGTCCGTGGTAAGGAGTCAGCTGTGCTTCTTTAAGTGCTGATTAGAACAAGCCAGCCCTCACGCAGCTCCCACCGACATGTAACAGCAGCTGGGGTTTGGAGGTCTGGGTTGGTCCTGCCCCATCCACACAGTTGGTTCTAGCTCCTCTTGCTAATCGCTGGTGTCTGTTGCTGACACTGTAAGGGATGTTCAGTAAATGTCCTTGTAAGATGGTGAGTTTTGTAGATGCGCAGATACGGTGTTTTCAGGAAGACCCAGTTATTAGACGTCATCTCAGCACTGTCCCCTTTCCATTTGTGGCTGGTAAATGCCGCCGTTTGCTTGCAGCTGTGCTCCAGCCCCGCCAGAGTCGTGTCCCTCTTTTGCAAATCTGCAATAGGGAAACCCGGAGGTTGTCGTTTGGGTGCAAACCTTGTTGATGCTCTTTAGTGCTGAAGCACTGTGGCCTGCGTGGTGCTGGTCCTGATGCAGGATAGCTGGGTATTTGGCTTGAGTGAGGAGAGCTCTGAGAAGAGCCTTTCTGTCCCTTGCCGTAGTTAGCTGTGCTTGAGTCTGACAAAGGCGTTTTGGAGGCGTGATTGAGGAGGAGAGGCTCTTCCTCGCTTCTCCTTGGAGGTTAAACTGCTGTGAGATGGGCTGGACCAAGTGAGAGCAGAACCCTTGCTCATTTCCACTGCAACTAGCTTTTGATGCCACCTGTGACAGGAGCATATTTAGACTCGATGTATATCACCCGCCTTAACTTTGGGCTTTGGACCAAGGCATAAGAGCTTTTGACGCATGCACACACAATGGGGTGTGTGTGTGTGTGGAAATAATTAAAACAACAATCCTCAAAATGTTTGCAAATCCAAGAGCTTATCTTCACCCCAGGCAGGCAAAATTAACCAAGGGTAGGGTCAGTAAATCGCAGAATCAGCCACTTTCATCATCAAACATGAGGCGGCTGGGAGCGTGGCTGGCAGAAAGCAACGTAGCCACACCGAGTCTTTGTGGGGATGCTCAGGATCTGGTGCCACAGGTTTTTCCTTGAATACCACTGCAGCGAGTGGCTTGGGAACCAGCCAGGCTTCCAGCGATACATGGTCAGGATTGGACCTCGGATAGCTGTGATTAAGAAAAGAAGGGTGCTTGATGTACCAAGGGCACCCACTGAATGAACCCCTTGCTGGGGGCGGTGGGAGGGACAGCGCCTGGTTCAAGACCAAATGCAAGCCCCCACCTTTGTCCAAGGGGTCTGGTAACTTCTTACTCCTCGGCACTTCAGGTTTTTGTTGAACTCCCACACTTTTAGCCCAGGGAGGAGATTGAAACCATCTCTGCAAAGCTGAGGACATCCCATATGGAGACCAGCACGTCAGTGCTGACAACAGTAACCAAAAAGGAGCTGGTTGTTCAGCATGCCATCACTTTAGCCACTCCCCTACCTCTGTTTGCCGTCAAAGCCCATCTCCAGCGGGGCCAGTCTCTGCTGCTGAGCAGTGGCCATCATCTCTTGGTATTTGGGGGAGTGGCAGGGGGCTGGAGCAGAGCCCTATGACAAGACGGGGAAGGATCAGGGTGCCCTGGCATACCCCCAACAGTGGCGCACAGCACCTTGAGGCAGCCTCTGCCGCAGCTGACCATACGTGGGGCATGTGTCGGCAGCAGGGGGGAGAAGATGGGCTGGCATCTGGCCTTCAAATCTGTCCTTCTGCCACGCTGAGGGCAAACTCGGAGCAGGAGAAGCCGGGCGGGGGGCATCTCCCTTACCCGTGCTTGTGTTGAGCCAGGCTAGCATGTGCTCTGCAGGCAGCGGTGAGCCCGGGTGCCCCAGGGCAAGCTGCAAGTGGAAGAGGACGGCACAGGTCTCATTAAAGTCAGCAGGGGCTTGGCAACCCGTGCACAGGAGCACTGCAAGCGTCTGAAGGGCTTTTTTTGGTATGCTTGGATCTGGGATGTCGGCTGGAGCGGCGGCAGCTCCTGAGCACCCCAGCGGTGTCGGAGGCAGGGGTCAGGCCAGTCCATCTGGAGTTTCATGGCATTATCTCTTAAATGCCTTTAACTGCAATAGGATGGCCTGACTGATTGGATTGTGCTCTGTAATTAATTAGCTGGGTGCACTGTACGGGAAGCAGCTACAGAGGGAAGAGAGAGGGGGGGGGAATCTGCCAGTGAGAGCTGTTAAGCTTCAAATGGCCATTTCTCACTAAAGCAGCCTCCTCGCATAGGTTTAGTCGCCGCGTGCAGGGGGTTAGTTCAGTGTCCTGGCCCTTTTCCAGGCGAATAATTGTGGTTTTGCTGCCCAGCCATTCCCCCAGCGCCCGGCGTGCTGCACCTCACGCCTGTGGTGGGAGCCACTGACCCCCCCAGCCTTGGGGACCTGCTGGGAGGAGAGGGTCGGTTCAGGCTGGGGTGTATGGGGGGTGGCCCCGCTCCTCAGAAAGCCCTTGCCAGGGTGACAGACCCTGCCGGGGGTTAGGGTTGTGCAGCCCTGCGGGTTGCCTTCCCGTGCTGGTGATGGTTCCTGTGGGCCAGAGGCTCCCAGGCTTGGCCAGTGCAAGCCCCGCTGCCCTCCCTGCGCCGGGGGCCGGTGGGCAGCTCCCCGCTGCTTCTGCCCTGCATCTGCTTGGGCTCCTTTGTCTGCTTTTAGCATCCATTTGTATCTTTAAACAGAAAGCAACCCTCTTAGGTTAATTATTTTTTTTTCCCCTTTGTGTTTACTGTGGGGATTAATAAGGAACTGCAGTGTAAGGGAAATCTGCAACAGCTCCTTGTTTATTGTTTAATTTAGGAAAATGCAGCTGGGCTGGGCTCAGCTTGCCTGGTGCTGGGCCAGGGGCGGGGAGGGGAGCGCAGGACAAGCATCCGTGTGCCTAGTGCTCCTTCCTAGGCTGGTGACCAAAGGGCTTGGGCAGCCTGAACACCCGGCTGAGGGCTGGAGGTGGCCCCTGCTGTGGCAGGTGGGGTGTCCCCTGCCAGCCCTGGGCGGGGGGAGCTCATGGGTGATGGCACCTTTCAGGCCAGCAGCCTCTCCCTTCTCTTGCCGAGTGGAGGAGAGAGGGCTTTTCTCAGGGTGCCTCTGCCAGCTGTTGGATGTGTCCCTTGTAAGGTGAATTTTGCTTTCTGCCTGGGGGCACCTTGGCCCCTGGTGCAGGGACAACAGGCTCATCTTGTGGTGCTGGACCCGACCGATCCACCCAATGTCCACGGCTCCGTCTTCAGCTCCCGCCTTCCTCTGGTGCCCGGTTGGACAGCAGCGAGCTGGGGTGTTCTCTGCCAACAGGCACGTCCGTGCGCTTGTGAAACTTCAGACTGGCTTGTGGTGGGGCAGCTGATGCTCTGGTGGCATCACAATGGTCCCTCTGCCTGTCCTGCCTCCGTTCGCCTTCCTGTCCTGCAGGCGCTGGGAGGCTTTGCCGTGCAGCCCCCCTTGTTGAGCAGCTTGCTGCATGGTGGGAGTCTTGGGGGGGGGGCTCTCCTCACGCTGCCGAGGGCCAGGGGCTCCCTCATGGTGCAAAGAGGCTGGGGTGGAGGAAGGTGGTGTAAAACCCTGGAGGGTCAGCATTGCCAGCAAGCTGGAGAAGAGTTGTAGTGCCCTTTGCACCAAAGGCTGATAAATCTTGGAGGAAAACCACAAAGAAAAAACAACAAAAAAGGCATGTGCCAGCTCAGCTTAACCCACAAAGGAAAACCACGTCATTTAAAAAAGAAAAGCTTTTAAAAATAGATTTTTTTTAAGCAGAGAGTGCCACTCAGGAGAGTCAATGAGCTCTGTTTCAAGAGTTGGGAAATAAAATGCTCCAGGAGCTGTGAAACAAAACCTCTCATTTTCAAACTCTCCAAGTGTCAGGTGTGGCTCCTGGAGCTCTGTGTTGTTACAGATGGCTGTGCCGGATCCAGCCTGGCTGTGTGATGGTTGCTGACTGCTCCTGGCTGCTGCTGCTTGCTGGAAATGGGGAATTCACCATCCTGGGGAAGGGGAGAAGCTGTGACTCTGATCTGTGTTACATCTTGCCTTAGTTTCTGACTTGCCGTTGGGGCTGAAGGCGGGGAGGTGGTGAGCTCCATGGAGCATGCCTGATTATTATTATTTTTTTTTTTTAAATTGGCTAAAGAGCCCTCCTATTTGCTTCGGTTCTGGCTAATGAGGCGCGTCTCACTTTGACAGTGTGTCACAATCAATAAATTTCTTGGGAGGTGCTGGGCTGCAGGGACGCCCTTGTGCTCCTGCCTGAGCTCACCCTCCTCCACGCTGCCCGGTGCCGCCGGCTCTTGCCCCAGCCCAGCCCTTGAGCATCCTCCCAGAGCAGGAGAGGAAGGTTGGGATGAAGAGGTCTGGCTGTGAAAGCAGCTATCCCCATGGGCTGGCCGTGAAGCTAGGGGATCTGGGGACTTCCTATGTTGTTTGCCTGGATTGGAAATCTGAAAGCAGAAATCACCAAGGACCCAGACCAGTAGTTGTTTAGCAGCTGTGATATCTGCTTTCCCATGTGATACTGTTTTCCCAAAGATCTCTGCTGTGGCTCGGTGTGAGCATTGTGCCAGGCTCCAGCTAATCTCACCGGGGGCTTGGGCTGGCTGGTGGTTAACCAGCAGGCAAGGAAAGATTGGTGAGGAGATGGTCTCCGATAGGAAAAATCTAGATGGATCCATGATCTTCAAGGCATTCCCTGTGGAAAGGCAATTCTGGCTTTGTCAGAAGTGCCCTGGTTGCTCCAGGAGGGTGCAGAGACTTAATTCTCCTTCCCTTCATATGCTGCTGTGGGGTACAGTGGTGGGGGGCAGAGCAGCTATCCCGGAATCCTTGCTCTGTGGAGTGGTATCTCTGTGTGTAGCAAAAGCATACAGGCTAGGGGTTGGTTGTGTGATGCTCGTGTAGGTGAGGAGAAGGGTCGTGGGCAAGCTGGGGGCTGCCACCCTGGGGCAGAGATGCTCAGCCATGTCTGACGGTGAAAGAAGGGGTTGAACACCTTGTCTGAGGGTGCGGACACCTTTGTACTGTTTGTTACCTCTTGCTGGTTGACACTAACCTTCACTCTCCCGGTGTTGTTAAGGGACTGCTCAAGGTTTCTAATCATTGATGGGAAGCACCACCTATTAACACTGCTCCTCTTTGTATTCTTGATGTATTCTCTCTAAGCATTGCTCTTAGTGGCTCTCCACTATTAGCTTTTGTTTTCTTCTCAATAGCTTGTCTAATAAACGCCATTATCTTGGGCACAAATCTACTTCATGTCTCAATTCCACTTGGCGAGAGTTGGTAATAACAGCGGAACAGCATCTTTTGAAAAGGGGCTCTGTCACCAGCAGCCACAGATGCCACTTCTCCACTTCCCACACCTGTCCCCAGAGCAGATAAAGACGAGGGGAAGATACATGGCCAGAAAGTGAAAGGGGCATCCGCCTGATAAATTAGATGTCTAAGCAGTGCTGGCAGCAGTCAGTGCAGCGGCTGCAGGGAGCGGGGCAGCTTCGCCCCTGCCGCTTTGGTAATTAGAGATGTGTTTATGGCCTGGGATCCTTCCTAATTCTAGCAGATTAGAGGGGAAAAATGGTGCTGAAGGGTGACAGCTTGTTGGGCAAGGAGATCAGAAGTATTTCTGATAGCCTGAAGGAGCTTCTAATCTATGGCCAAATAAAGCCGCTGCCTCCCAGTCTAGATCTGGTCCGGGGAAGGCTTTAACTGGTCGGCGCTGGGCTGCTTACTGAGTTTTGGTTCAGCCTGCTGGTCCGTAAATGGAAGCATTAAGGTGGCTCCGTCTTTCATCTGAGGGCAGCAGGTTCTCGAGGGTGTTCAAGCCCACTGAGAGCCGACCCTGATGCCGGCCTCGCAGCGACTCTTGCTTGTTACGATCACTCCTGGGCGAGCAGCTGAAGTGAAGGGTGAACAGTGTTTTAATTAAGGCAAGCCTTATTTCTGCCGGGCCAGGCAGCGTGCAGCTGCTGTGCTGTCAGGGCTTCCCGGGGGGGGTGTCCCTGCTTCGAGGGAAGGGGACCCTTAGTGGGGGCGTGTTGCCCGGGCTCCTCTTCTGAGCTCTGGCTTATCCCGTTGCTGGGATGTCTGGCTGCCTCCAAGAGCTGTCCCCTCCCTAAGTTATAAATATTTTATCTGCTCAGTACCTACTGCGTGAAATATTTTTTTTAAAAAGCATTTTCTTTTTCTATTTTTTTCCTTATTGAGTTCTCGCATTTTAAAACACACCCGCCATGTGCACAGCACTCAGACGTGCTCTCGGCTTCCCCCCAAATGTAATTGCTTTAAAAGTGCAGATAGTTGGTGAAAGCAATTTTCTCTACATTACGGAAGACTCCAGCTCCTCTCATCCTTCATGCAAGTCGTTCTCCCCCAGTCCTGCGTTCTTTCCGTCTCTGTGTGATGCTCAGCACCTAGGCTGGCGGTACCTCTGCTTTCCAGGATGACGCTTTCACGTTTCCAGGGCTGTGGGTAGAGGCTTGAGTAGATGTGTGAGGGACCTCTCTGTGGGGGATAACTAGCTTCTCTTGCAGCTTCTCTTGGGCAAGGGTGGTGCTGGCTGGCCCCAGAGCCCTTCCCTCGGCCGTGCTGCTAGCAGGGTGCCTGCTGGTGCCGCGTGTCCCCCCAGCTGGCCGGGTACCTGTGCCAGGCACGTGCCCATCTTGGTTTTGCAGCTCCGCTGCCTGCATGTTTAACATGCTCTTTCTGTTTGCAGGATGTGTTGGGCTTTCAAAAGCATTAATGATGGAAAATAAATTGGAATCTGAGAGAAATAATCTTTAGGCATTCTCTGTAGGCCTTGTCTTGCCTTGCCTTCCTCAGCCATGTTGAAGGCTGCAGCTGGAGGGGAATGTAAATGAGGAGGAGCCCTGGGTCCCTCTGATCTGTTGTGATGCCTCTTGCACAGTGGATCTCGCTTCAGGGAGCGTAGCCACTTGCTGGTGCTGGTGCCCCCAAGGGGGTCTGGAGAGGGTGGGAGTGATGAGGCGCTGCTGGACCTTCTTGGAGGGCTTGCAGTCCTGAGTCAAAGAAGGTCAGAGAGCTCAGGGCACACCAGGGCTTCTGAAGGTCTGTGCCCTGTTTGGGGGGCTTTAGCTGCGTCCTGGCATGGGGCAGCAGTTGTCTGTGCTGTGCTTTTTGGCTCTGCACCAACCTGTCCTGGGGAATCAGGACCCAGTGTTAGTGACCCCCCCTGCAGATGGGGTTAGGTCACAGGCAAATGTGCCTAAATGTGCTCTGCACACCCTGCCCTGTGCTGAGACCCCCCTCTCCTGCTTGGAGGGGAAGATGTGATTCCCTCAGGACCACCACCCTCACAAGCATTGGGGGTTGGTAGGTGGTGGGTGCAGGATATTTCCTGCCTGAAGCTCAGTTTGATCCTAAGAAGAATGAAATCAGCTGTGTGTCTGAGAGCCAGGGGCTCTGGCAGGTGCAGACTGGGCCACCTGGAGGAGTGTCTGCCCCTCCATCACAAATGGTGCCCACCTGAAATGTTGGCTTCCCATGACTGGGTAATTAATGGTATAGCAGGTTGTTCAGAAGGGAACACAATAATGAAAATCCAAGTTCTCAGTGCCGACGTTTTCATGACAGCCTTTGGAGGTTCCTTCTGTGCTTCCTGTGCTGGAGGAAGGATGCTGGTCACCCTTGGGATGTCCCTGCTGAGGCCAGCATCATCTCTGGGAGCACCCTAATGTCTTGGCTGAGCACCCTTACAGCAGCACAGGGTGCAGTGGCTTTGTCAGCATCAAAACTTTTGGTCCCTGGAGGAGATCCAATGTGCCAGAAAACCTGCTCATTTCTCCTGCCCCTGCTCCTGTAAACTAGACATGGAGCTGGCATGGACCAGAGTCCGTGGGGAGCCATACCTCACAGCAGCCTCCAGCGAGGGGCTGTTAAGGCACTGTTGCTGGTCTTAGCCTGGCCCCTGGGCTGCTCTCGGACACAAACCAGCCTTGTGATCAGAGCTGTTTCTATGTCTGTTTTCTGAGCATCACTTTAAAATCTGGGAAAATCCTGTTGCAGCAGATCCTGGAGCACTTCCAAGATGCCTGGGGAGAGGATGGATGCTCTGTAGGGACCCTGCGTGTGCCAGGCAGGGAGGGAAACCCTGCCAGCCTCCAGGGGCAGCTGCCTGATGTGGGGGCTGAACCTGGCTGGCAGCAGCAAGGGCTTAGGTCTGGCGGCTCTGAGCTTGGGAGGTTGCATCGCTGAGTGCATTTTCTCTTGAAGTTTGGACAGAAATTGTCAGGTTTTGGTGCTTCTAGTGCCTGTTTTCTCATGTGCTCCCACTGAGGGCAGGTTGTCTCCGTTCCCCTTAGAAATGGGCAGAAACCCAGACATCCCCAGGTCAAAACCTACTGAACTGAGAGGTTCTTCCCATTTCCAAGGGATTAGGCTTGGTGTGGCGAGGGAAACACTGAGGTTTGCTCCCACAGCGTGGGTGCCCATTGCGGGGAGAGCCTGGCACGGCATGTACTGCATCCTCCCAGCCTCGGACCTTTGCAGATGTCTAGATGAGGAGCAAGGGGGATTCACAGGTCTGAAACCTGCTGTAATCCTCATGTTAGCATGTTGGGTGGTGCTTGAACACCCCTCTCTTTGGGGTCTGGGTGATCCTGGTGGCTTTCAGCTACCACTGAAGCCGGAGTCAGGGTGCTCTGGCTGCTCCAGGGTGCTCCGTAGCCCCCCCAGAGTGGGACTTCTTACAGTGTATCCTCCCAGCCATGTAGTTATGTGCTGCTGTAATGGTGTCAAGCGCTGAATGAGCTCGGGCAATTTGCTTTATAAAGCAATGCACTAAATATGTCAACCGTCGGTGCATGTTTTTAATATAATATTTCAGATTGTTTTGAAAGAAGCCAAGATCTTTCTTTCCCTCTTCATTAGGAACATTTTGTATGAAAGGGATGAACAATAGAGTTTGCCAGAGAGAAAGCTTTCCCAACTATTTGTTGCTGCTGAGAAATCAGCTGCTTTTTACCAAAAACCCCTCAGTGCATATCAGGGCAATTAAGCAGTGTGTAAGCTGCCAAGGAGGGTTGTAGGACTGGATTTGCTGGAGATGTTGGAGGCTAGGCTTGACCGTAGCCGTTGGGTGTGCTTTAGGCACAGTGAAACCCCATTTCCAAAGGGGGAATGGACTAAATGACCCACCAGCATCTCCCAGCCGCCTGGGGGTTTCAGAAATACAGTCTGAGCTGCTCTGGCACGAGCGCTTCCAGGCTGGAGGAGTAAGCGGGTTTGTGAATCTTGTGGTGTTTCATCCCAGTAATGATGGCTTTGGCTTTTAACTTGCTTCTCAGCAGGACCAGGGATGGGTTCTGTCCTGGTCTCCAGCTGGGAGACTTGGTGTCCTGCCATGGAAAGGGTAAGACCTTCTGCCTGACTGGTTGCAATGCTCTGTTCTGGCTGGTGCTACTCGAAAGAAAGAAAGAAAGAAAAGAAATCCACAAAAAATCCCACTGCAGCACTTTTATCAGGGAAACTGGGTTCCCGTCTGTTCTCTGAAGAGTTTCTCTTTCATAGAAGTTGGAGGAAACTTTCAGGGAACTCCAAACTTCCCTCTTCAACAAGGACAAACATGGAGAGGTGGTGGGAGGGAAAATTTCCCCCAAACCCCTGCCAGCCCCAGCTCTCCTTCCATCAGGCCTCCCCAGCCGTGGCCCCACGGAGGCAGTCTGGGATGATTTCCTCACAAAATGGAGAGCAGCCACCAGCCTGGAGCCTTCCCATCATGGAAGAGCCTGTCTGAAAGCCAGGCAACCCCAGCCCCGTTAGCTGGGGTGTGTGGCACCGGCGCGATGGACCCCGGAGAGGGACTTCAGCAGAAAGGGTGATCTCGCTGCCAGGATCAGCCCACGAGAAGTGATCCAGACAGGAGAGGGCACAGATGTTAGTATGACAGTGGGCTGTGCCGGGATGCTCTGACCCACAGCTGGGTTGTGCTTGTGCCGACCTGCCCCAGGGCAGGGCAGGTGGGGAGGGACAGGGTGGCTCTGAGGTGGGACCTGGCCTGTTGTGTGTGCGCTCGCTGCAAGATGCTGCTGGGGATTAGTGCAGGCCCGGTGAGAAGCTCCCTGGGGATGCTGCTGCCCCACCGCAGCGTCCTGGTCACCTCCTGCACCCCGGACAGGCAGGATTTGGTTTCTCTTCACCTCCCAGTAATCCTGCTGCTCAAATATTCTACGTGCAGATTGGGTTTGTTGTGTGGGGGTTTTTTTTCCCCCGCGCTCCTAAATGGAGTGTTTAAGCTTATTCTTTTGTTTTCTGTGAAAGAGGCAGTAAATCCTTTATCCTGCCTGGCTATTTCTGTGCACGTATTTTCTCATTGTGCTCCAGCTTGTGAGCTGTGTCAAAGCCCAGAAACCTTGGCCTCTGTTGGACTCCAGACTTGGATTTCTCTGTATTTAACAACACAAGCTCCCTTGGACTAACAGTTCTTTTTTCTCCATTGGTGTCATCTTTTTTTTTTTTCTTCCCCCCCAAATACCTGGTTAAAAAAAGCCCTGACAGAGGGAGTGGAGAGGAGAGGTAAATGGTCTGTTGTGTTCATTCCCAGCACAGCCTGCTAGCGCTGGCAAGGAGTCACAGCCGGGGTGTCCTCCTGCCCTCCCATGCCTCTGGCATACCGGGGATACCCCAGGGAAGGCCCCCCCCTACTTCCCCCCTCCCCAGGGAGCTTTCTGGAGGTTAGCTCGGGATGGGCAGGTGCCTAATGCTGGGGCAGTGGATCCAGCGGCACAAAGGCAGGATTCCGGTGTATGGGGAGGCGGGTGGCTGGCGGTGCACCGGGGCCGTGTGCCGGCTGTGGCTGTGGTGCCTGCTCCTGGGAGCAGATGTGGGGTGGCTCCCTGGGGGGATCTGATGGAGGGACAGCCAGCCCCATGGCTGGAGAGAGGCAGGCTGTGGTGCTGGTGGCCATAGGTGGGACTTGGGATGGTGGCACGTGTGCTCCAGCGGCTCCGTGCCCCCGCGGTGGTGGCAGCAGCCAGGGGTGGTCAGTGCCCCCGGTCCCAGCTCCACCACCTTTGCTCTGCAGCCGCATGGCAGCTCACCATGCGGGTAGCGTTCCTGTTTGTGTGAGAACAAAAGAATAAACAAAGGAAACTGTGATTAATTAGTGCAGCTAATTAGCAGCTTGCTTGGCCTGGGCTGGAGCTTGGCAAGGTGCCAAGATCAGAGGAGAAGCCAGGGGAGAGACTGGTGGAAACCTCTTTGGGGACAGAGGCAGGGGGAGCAGGGAAGGGGAGGGGGTGCTTTCCCACCACCCCTTTGCAACATACCCGTGCCGGGAGCTTGGGCTGGGGAAATTGCTGCCCCTATACCTCAGAGGTGCTCCTGACTCGCAGCTATCGCCACCCCCAGCAGCATCCTTCCATTCCCTGTTGCTGCCTTCACTGAGAGATCGCTTCCCTCAGCCACAGGCAGCATCAGGAGCTGGGCACTAGACCCCCCTGTGCTCCAGTGCTGCAGGTGTTAATTACTGAGCCCTTGTTAGGGTCGGTGAAGTTGTCTTCCAGGTGAAGTAGTATCCTCCTCACTCCCCTTCCCTCTTCAGCAGTACAGCTGTCTTACTTTTTGCTCTCCATTTTGCAAATTAGCATAAGGACCACGATCAGCAAACAAATTTGCAGCAAGTGCATGGTGGGCTTGGAGATTTGGAGGAATCCTTGGCAAATATTTGCCAGCCTCTGCTGCTAACCTCATGGATACTTTTCATGACCGAGAGATGCTGAGTGTAACTGGCAGCTTGGGGTAGGTTGCCAGACCTCAGGTTGGGGATGGCTGCTAAAAACCACCTCCGCTAACAGCACCTGCTTCCATCCCTCCTCCTCCTCCCTGCCCTCTCCCTGTGCAGCATGAGGGTATCTTAAGATGCGATACACTTGACCGCAGCCCTTGCAGGATCACATCATTCCCATTAAAAGGTGGCTGTGGCTAAATACCATTTGCTCAGCAAGGTCTAAAGTGGTGCCCTTTGGAGTAATTGGGAGACGCGGCCCCTTTTCTGAGGATGGGAGAGTCTATTTTTCAAGGCGCCATCACTTTATTATTAATTTGTTACACACGGACTGCTCAAAACTGTTTGAGACGCAAAAGAGGATGTGAGCTCTGCCTTGGGGACCTCACTGCTAAATAAATGCATTAAATCAAACCCGTGCTGGAGAGGATAGCACTGCACAGGGAGGTGAGGCTGGTTAGAGGAGGGGTGAAGGGTGCCACCTCCTCCATCAGAAAAGGGTCTCACTTCTCTTTCAGCATTGAAGTTGGCAGGAATACCTGCAGATCAGCAAGTCATGGACCTGCTTTCTCTTAGTATTTCTGAGGTAGCAGGAGGGAGAGCTCCCCTGGCCTCATGAGACCCCCAACTCGGCCCATTTTGCTGGGGGGTCCTTCCCTTGCATGTTCTTGGCTGCATGCATCAGTGCGGGCAGGTGGGCTGCTTGCCCAGGCAAGCTTGTGCTTCCTGTGGACCAGGGATGCTGGAAGCACAGTAACACCCCGTAGGAACTGCTCCCAAATACCACCCTGTGCCTGCCAGGAGCCCCTCAGGGGGTGCTGGACCTTTTCAGGTGTTCACATCTGCTTAAGGGTCCGGAGCTAAGCAGGTCCCATGTGGCTTCTCTTGTTTCCTTGATGATGGGGAGGGGGGAAATAAAAGCAATATAGAAAAAAGTCAATATTTAAAGTTCTTCACCTTCCTAATTTTCAAGTCAAGCTTGCTGTGGGGTGGGTTTGCTCGGTGGGCGCTCGAGGCCATGCGTTCCCTGCCTGACATCTCCTGTGCCTTCTCACCTACAGCCCCCTGCACCCGGGAGCCATGAGCCGCCCTCAGCACCCGCAGAGCCACTGGAGCAGCCCCCCGGCCACAGCCCCCCGGCGCTGCTAGGCTTCCCTGCTCCCCCAGGAAGGTGCCTGTCACAGGTGGGGAGAACCAGCTGCACCCGCACCCAGCCTCTCGCGTCCCTCCCAAGGTAAGGACCGCATCCTTTGTCTGTGAACAGCAAGGAGGCTGCTAATGCAGCTGAAAGCTAGGTTATGTCTCGGGTCGTTGCACCTCCTGCCTTGCCCAGGTGGGCTCTGTCCCCTGGGCAGCATGCACAGCTGCTGGCAGGCTGCTCCTCTCCCCCTCCGCTTGCTGGGAGGGCCAGGTGCTGGGTCAGGGGTGAGAACTGCCCTTGTCTTGCAATTAAAAGGTGATTTTGAAGGTGGCATCGCTCCTGATGTAGCCGGTTGTTGGCAGACTGTATCCCACCTGTGAATTTGCTCGTAGTTTTAGAAGGTAGCCTGGGCTGCTGCAAGGAGCCAGGCTTGGGTGGGACCAGCGCCTGGTGGCTGCCTCTGCTTCCCTGATGTACTTTGGAGGATAATTGTCTATAATTTGCCTTTTAACAATGCTCTGGAGGCTTCCCAAGCGTGCGCTGCCTTTGCTCCCACTGTAAAAGGCCTTTGGGGTATTTCGGAGGCTTCCTGTGGCAGGAGGATGCAGGGTGGCTGGGGGTGGCTGTGTGTCTGGAGGGGGACTGAGCCCCTGGCCCAGTGAAACACACTCGTCTGCTCTTTGCACGTCACAGTAGGGGTTTTTTTTTTAAGGTTAAGGAAGTAGAACTGGGTTTGTGAGCTGGGGCTGAGGCTGCTGTGGGGCTGACCGCCCTCCTGAGGGGTGCAAAATCAGTCTTCATGGCTGCGGAGTGAAAATTTAGGTTTAGAACCCAAAACCTCAATTTCTGGGATTGTTTTGGGTTTTTAGACTTTAGGGCCTTTCGTTTTCGAGCTCCTCCTTGCAAACAGAGGTGGTGGCTGTGTCTGGTAACACAGGATAATCACAACTTGTCCACATGTGTATTACCCTGTGCTGGGCAGCTGGGGCTTGGAGGAAGATGTGGATGTCGCCAGCCTGTCACCCTGTGGGCATGGGCTCAAGACTCCTGTTTTGGGAGGTCTGTGAGAGGGTCACAGTAGCCCCAGTGAGCTAAAAACACAAGTTGTAGCTGGGATCTGACTTGTCCTGATTCCCTTTGGGAGTTCCCTTCTCATACCTCTGGAGCTGGGATCAGCTGGGATGCTCCAGCTGTCCGGCTAGGGAATCGGGGGCAGTTAGCGCTGCTAGGGCTGCCGTCCGCGGCCATAAATATCCAGCCCACTCTAATCCTCCTGGTAGCTCCAGCACTGCTGTTTCCCTGAGAGTTATTTGACTCTTTGTGTTGCACTTCTCAGACAAATGGCTTTTAAATAAAACCCTCTGCTAACTCGTTAGGCCTCCTGTCCAGGTCACTTCCTGCATGGATGATTTATAGGGCTGCTTTTAACATTTTATTAACTTTAAATCGCCGGAGCCAGTCAATTGGAGTCTATCCCATTAGCTGTGGTGAGTGGCAGCCCGGGGCATCAGGCTCTCCTGCAGCCTCCCTCACTTCTGGGGAGGCTTCGATGCTCCAAGAGCAACCACATTAAGAGATGGGAAAGAACAGAAGGAGGATTTAGATAAGGAGGAATAGATCTGGGATGGTTAAGGAGATAATGGGGCTTGTGATCATATCTGGGGAGTTGGCTTATCCCCTGTCGTTGTGTTTTCTCGGCTGCATCCCCTGCAGCATGTGCTGAACTGTGCAGCAGTGGGTGAGGAACATCAGGGCTTGATAAAGAGGTGGCTGCTGCAGAGCGATCCCGGCAGGGCAGCGCTGCCCGAGCATCCCTGAGCACCTGCCTTGGGTAGGATGTGCCTGGATTAAACCCCTCCTGTAGCCGTGCCAGGGACAGATCCTTGCCTAGTACATGCACAAGCCCCTTTGGCTCCTGGCATCCCATCCAATCCAGTGGGCTGCTTCCAGGGAGCCTTGAATCTGGTTCCCAGCCATCTCAAACCCTCCTGCACAGCACAGCAGCTCTGAACCCTCTTTGAGCAGAGCCAGCTCTGGATGGGTCCTGCAGGTGCACAGGGGGCTGCTGGGGGCTGGGCAAGTGGCGACCATTCCAGCTGGGAAATCCAAATGAGATGGAGATCGTAAGTGATACCAGGCTGCAGCAGCAGCTTTGATTATCTCCGGTTTTGTTGCTGCTCCCCCCCTGTGCCCTGTCTTTGTTCCACTCGTGCTTGGAGATACTATTCAGTGGAGTTTTCCAGCTCTTGATAACAGGGGAAAAAAAAACCCGAACTGCTACACAACCGGAGCTAATGAGCTCTCTCTGGAAATAAAAGCATCCTGAGGACAGCCTTGCCATACAGAACAGCCCGTCCTCTGTGGCTGCTCCGGCCACTGCCTCCAAGTGGTGGCCCAGCACGGGGCTGTGGGAGCTGGGTAGGGCTGTCACCTCCCATCCTTCCCCCCCACCCCGCCATTGCTCATGTGAGGCATCCAGAAAGCCGAGCCGTGGTTTGCCCCTCTGGCAGAGCTCTGCTGTGGGGACAGGGATTTGGGAGCATTTGTCTGACACCCCGATGTAGAGCCCATCACGTCGTGCATGCACGCAAGACAGGGCAAGGAGGAACACGCGTACCCCCATGGGTCAGGACCAGCTTTAACTGGCTTGGAAAGGGATCTAGGTAATGCCTGGCTCCCGTCGTGGGCTGGGCATTCTCTGGGGTGCATGGATGTAAGGAGGTGGGCTTGCTGCAGCCCTGCGTATGTGCAGGGAAAGCAGACCTGCAGTCCCCAAGGGCTGTCAGGGTTGTCAGGCATGCGGCCAGGAGGGAATTTATCTTGCAGCAAAGCCGGCATCTGAAAGCCATCGCTTCTGATGTGCCCATGATTTGCTGAAACCTGCGTCTCCTTTGTCATATTTCTGTCTGTCTCTGCCTCAATCCCAGAGCAAAGACAGAGAACTCGCAGAGAGGAGCGGGGTTTTTTTCCCCTCCACCTTTAAATATTTATTGTGAGCTCTCAAGATACGCATGCTGTGATCTGGGGAGCCTGCCTGCGTGCTGGCACTGCCTCCTGCATGGCAGAGGGAGGCTGCTGCCCTTCCCTCCGGGCAGCGCCGGCAGAGCCTGCCCCCTCCTCCTGCCGCTGCCCCCTGCAAGAGCTGGGTCCGAGGGGAGCGACGCGGGGGTGCACCTCTTCCCATGCAAGTGCTCCTGTGGGAGCAAAACCAAAGACCCGCTGACGTGCTGTGCAAAGGCGGCTTGGGGTTGGGAGCTGTGTTTTTGGGGAAGGGGCTGAGACACACGTAAAAGCAACCTGGCCCACCCGGCGAGCTCCATTGCTGGGGTGGCACAGCCTAAATGGCACCCACCCCTCTGTCCCCTGCCTGACTTTCCATGTCCCCAGCAGCACGCAGAGATGCCGCTGGACGCTTTCCCTCTCATCTCTGCAGCTTGTCCGGGGCTCCCAAGGTCGTGCAGGTAACAGGAGCAATGCTGCCAGCTGGGGCTTTGCAGCCTGAGCTGCCATGCTGCGCCTTGCGCCTCCCTCCTGTTCTCTTCTCTTGCTCTGCTTTTCCAAGCCTTCCTGCTGCCACTGCTTGGGCACACGCATTGAATTCCGGGAGAGCAGCCCCGTGCCGCTGGGATGCGTGTGCCCGGCATGCCGATGAGGAGCAGGGCTGGTGCTGGGGAGCGGTGTCTCTGCCCTGGGGCGTGCTGCAGCTGTGGTCCTGGGTCCCTACAAAAGGGGAGATGGAGTCCCAGCTGGCTGCTGTGACCCTCCAAGCATTTCCCTGGAAGCTGGTTCTCCCGCAGAGCTGGCTCACCTCTGGCTTTACCGCTGCAGTGCCTGGACCAAGGGAGAAGGGATTTTGCATCTTCCCCTTGCAGCTCAAGTGTGGTGGTGGTAAACTTTTAGGAGAAAAGCCAGGAGCTGGTTTCTCAGCAGCTCTGCAAGGGATAGGAGGATGTCTGCCTTTCCAGGTGAGCACGCAAATCGCTACCTCTGCCTCCAGTCACTACAGCCCGGGCGACCTGCTCAGCAGCTGGCAGTCATCAGCAGAGAGGCTTGTCCCGTCACCCCTGGCGGTGCCAGCCCCGGGCTCCCTGGGACCTGTGAGCATGTGGGCACTGATGCAGAAAATCCTCTGCAGAGGCCTAGGGTTGGATGGCAGGTGCAGCTCTACTGGGAGATGCCTTGAAACCAGCTCGTAGCCGAAGGCAAGAGGAGGCAGTGGAGACAATAGCTGATACAGTGGAATTTATTTTTTAAGGAGAAATAAATGCAAGTCGGCTCACTGGTGCAGTGCTAGCACTGGGAAATTAAACTCCAGCAAACTGCAAAGAGATGAGGTTGGGACCGTGGCGATGGTTCCCTGGGCTGCTTTCCCCACACCTGTCTGCCCTCTGCCTGCACCCACCATGAGCTGCCAGCAGGACCAGCCCTCTTCACCCTCACTGAATTTCAGACCAGAACAGCCTCATTAGCAGGAAAAGTTTCCCTGAGAGAAGTTACTGCTGCTCTTAGAAGTGCAATTATCTCTTTTCTGCTATCGCAACTGTGGGCATTGAAGTCTGCTGTTCTTACACCGTGTCACGGCAGAGATCTTGTGCACAGGAGGGTGCTGGCAGGAGAAAATAAGTGGAATTATAGCATGGGCAGTTGTTGGAAAGAAGCCCTCATCACGGGTTTGTTCCCACCTGGTTGCCTCGTTGGAGCCCCTGCCTGCCCCTTTGCCCCTGCCTGCCCTTCCTGGCATCTGCCCGCGTGTGGCGTGGCTGGGTGGTGGCTGCACATGGGTTTTAAAGAAGGTGGAGGAGATGTGCTGCGTGTCAGGCTCCTCGCCACCCGTGCCCCTTCCTCCTCGTGGTGTCACCCCTGGCCCAAGGCTGCGGCACCCTAGGGCTCCCTGGCTCCAGCGGGATTGTTCACTGGGCAGCACGTCGGCAGGAACGGGCAGTCCCAGAAGTGTCTACTGGGAGTGAAAATACGAGGTCTGAGACCTGTAGTAAACATTTCCTTAAGGTTCAAGCTTACTCAGGCATCGGGCATTTGACCGAGCAAACCGCTGTGGCACTCCATGAGCCATGGGGAAAGCTCACATAGCACGTGCAGGGGAAGTTTGCAGCTGGATGTTGTAATAACTTTTTAGTGAATGGTTGGGATAAGTCATATTTCATGAAATCAGCCAGGAAAAAGATTGCTGATTAATTCATTCTAATAAACGATGGTGAGCAGTGTGTCTTGGTTCAAGCCAGACTGACTTTTACAGTGATTCATGGATTTTTCCACAGGAAAAATCACCTTTGTGGGGTTTGCTGGTGTGCAGGGTGCCTGGTTGCCTTCGTGAGTAATTTCCCCCCTACTCTGAAAGCACCGGGATGTGGAAAAACAATGAACTTCTCTGCAGGAGCTGCAGGTGGAACTGGAGAGGGAGGAAGGCTGTGCTGGGCTCCACTGCTGCAGCCGGTGGCTGTGTCCTTCTGAAGAGCACCGCGGGAGCTGGGGGAGTGGGAATTTCACTGCCAGAAATGCCGAAGGAGGCGAATCTTGGGGAAGAAAGAGCAGAACCGAGATGTCAGTGCGTGCCATTCCAGGCTGGCCAAGTGGGGTCAGTTGGGACCGGCTGCTGCTCCCCCTCGCAGCGTGCGGCAGCACTCCTCCGGCAAAGCAAACACCCGAGAAGCACGTCCCGGCATCATTCGTTTGTATTTAATTTGAGTTTTCTTTATTTCCAGCACCTTAGCTTTGTGCTGGAAGCTGGCCAGCCTCCGTGGTCCTCCGTGCTGCTGGGATCCACAGGTCCGGGGTGGGAGTGTGTGCCGGAGGCGGCAGGCAGCGTGTGGCTGGAGGTGTAGCGTGCGTCTGTGCGATGATGCTTTTTTAAAAGAGCTGAGGTGGGATGGGGAAATGCTGGGTGAGGCACTAGTCATAGGTGTGAGCAGTGCCTGCGCCTCGCAGGCGGGGCTGGGGGCGGCGGCGGCCCTTGCTGCGGTGCTGGGGGTTGGGTTTTAGTTTGGAAATGGAAGCAAAAAAAAAAAAAAAGTAGTAGTTCTGCTGAGCCTAAACTTGAAACTTAATTTGGTTTCATGGTGAGATTTTTTTTTTTGACTGTTCTTGGTGAAAAATGCAGGTACTTGGCCAAAGCCTTGAGTTTCTCAGCATGGGAAAGGAAAAGTGGCACAATGGTGGGAGAGGCGTGTGTGGAGAGGCAGTTGCAGAGGAGGAAGAAGTCAGCCTGGAGGTCGGTCCAGCCCCAGGAAGCGACAAGCAGGCTGACACGTCCCTTGGTGCAGTAACACCCCATGGCAGCATGGCTCTGCCCGCCAGGTACCCGCCCAGGTCCCTTGTCCCCGCAGTGGCTCCGCAGCATTGGCAGGGGCTGCATTCCCAGACCAGTGTGCCACCGCCACCCCTCCAGCCCCCCCTCCACCGCGGTGCCCATCCCGTATTCATTACGATGCCCGTGTACTTCTCTAAGCCCAATATACTTTGAATTACTGCTCATCTATTCCTCTTGACATCCTCATGCTCATAACTGGGAAGCCTGCATTACCCGTTTGCACATCTGTCAAACTGCGTGTTCCTTGGCCATTTCCAGAGATACATAAAATTGCCCGTGGTTATGACATTATTGACAACCTGCCCCGTCTCCTTCCCCCTCCCCGAGCCCAAATGGCTGCCTCGCTTTATGAGGATTGATATTTGGGCAGTAAATATTTTAGAGCCTCATCTGATGAGTGTGTCTGTGCGGGTGAATACATTTCTGGCTGAGGACAGATGTTGGAGCTATCTTCATTGGAAATGCGGGGCCTTGGCTTTCTCTCTCCTGCCTTTGCAGCATCTCTGCCATCTCCCTGCAGCCCCCCAGGGCTGCCCGTTCCCAGCGGAGGAAAGGAAAGCAGAGGGAAAAGCCAGGCGGGGGTCGCCAGGAAGGACTAGGGCTGGCTGGACAGGCAGAGCAATGCCAGGGGTGCTGGCTGTCGATGGCCGATTGCTGCAGCATCCTGATGCTAGGCTCCCCATGTCCATCAACAGCAGGATTGAATTTCTACGGGCAAGGTGTTTTCCTTTCCCAAACCCAGGGAAACCACCAATTCCTGCTGTGCTGGACAAGTAGTTTCAGCCCTTTTTAAAAAAAAGACTATATGTGTCAGGCTGTCTGTGGTTTCCGAGGAATATATTTTGACTTGGGTGTTCTGAAAAGCCACTTCATCTCCCCAGATTTCAAAATGCACTTTAGGAGATGCCTCTAAAGAGGAAACAACTTGGGAACAATACAGCCTGGGTGATCTGAACAATTTTTTTTATCTTGCTGAGAAAAGTAAAGCAGCCCATTTTCAGTTCCTCAAAACGATTTGCTCTGTTTTCCCTCAATCAGCAAAACAAAAAGTGTTGCCTGGTTCCTGGGGAAGAGCAGAGGCAGGTGCAGCTCCTGCAGAGCCAGTGGTGCCAGGCCGGACTGCAGCTGCCTGCGGTTGGGGGTGTCACAGCTGGGGGGCATCGGGATTTGGGGAGCTTTTGAAGTCCATCTGTGCTCAGGCTCTGCCGGAGTTTTGCTTGTGTTACTAAGTGGAGTTGTCCTTGCACCCAGATCCAAGCCCAGCTGGGCCTGGGGTCCCTTCCCGGCAGGGAGGAGGGCTGCCCGGGGGGCTGTCCCAAGCCCTCTCCCCGCAGTGGCGCTGGAGCATATGCAAGGCTGGTCAGCCCACGGGTGCCCCGCTCTGCTCAGTGCTGCCTTGTTGCCATTTTGCTGCTTTTTTCCTTTCTGAGTGTGGAGTGAGTGCATTGAAATGTGTAAAAAAAAAATATATATATATATAAAAAAATATATATATATATAAAAACCCCCATCATCTGCCTGGGAGTGGCTTTGCAACCGCTCGCTTGCAGTTCCTTGGAGCCTTTGTCACGAGGGCAGGAGTTTCCTGGCTCTGAAGTGGGGTGCTGTGTGCGGGACTGGGACCCACTGCCGGTGGGGCCAGGGCGAGGTGATGTGGGGGCTGCCGGGCTGGCACCCCCGCCGGCGTGCCACCCAAGCACCGGCTGTTCCCAGGGTGTGGGTGTCCTTTCCCAACCCTCTTTGCTGGCTGCCAGGGGAGCGATGTGCAAAGGGGACGCGGCAGCATCACTGGGTGCTTAGGGGCAGGGAGTGGGATGGAGCATTTCTGGGTCCTGCTGCTTGGCGTTCGGAGCTGTTCTGTAGGGCAGCGGGGTGCCAGGGGGGTTCCAGGGGTGCCCTGTGGGTCACAGCCTGTCAGCCACCTTCTTGGGGGCCTCTGTGCTGTGGTGAGTGCAGGTGGTTGCTGGTACCACGGAGTCCACTGTACCTCTTGCATCCAGTTTGCTCATTCAAGGAGAGCTCTGTGATATCAAGGAGCTAATCTGTACAAGACAGATTTGCAAAGGTGCTGAGGGAGGAGAAGTTGTCCAGCTCTGCTTGCAAGGGTTTGGTGTCTCCATCTCGCAAGAGCCTTGCTGCAGGAGTCGCACACTGGGGTGAGGAGTTCAGTGGCCTCGTTTGCTTGCCAATGAAGGATGCTGCCCTGGCCCTGGCCAGTCTGCTCTTTTATGGCAGTGTAGTATCTATTTATTTATGATTTCTGTGGGTGGTGTTTTGGATGATCTATTGAGCCAGAGTGAGATATTTTGAGGCACAGTGAGATATTTTAAAAACATCTCATCACTCTGGAAATATCCATGGTGCGATAGCTGCGTATTAGTCATTCGGAAAGGGAGTGATTTCAATGAAAGAAAAAACATTTCATCTTGTCAGAGCATTTTCACTCACTGTCTGCCAGTCAGCTGCTGTCAGTCTTCAGTCTCTGTGGCTGGTTTTACTCTTCTCAGGCTCTGCCTTTTTATTTTATTTTCTAACAAGAAATAAAATAAACCCTCTAATGGATATTGGTAGCTATGAACTCATCAATTGTCAGTAAGAAAAAGCCTTTAAAAAGATGCAATAAACCTTCTTTGCAGTGGATTATTTCCAGTGGGATTATTTCTCCTGGGGACTATCTCCATTTGGAAGGAGAAACTCCTCTTCCACATATTGGACCTTGAACAAAAGCCCCTGCCTCCGACATGATTTATCCCCCTGGAAGGTAGGAGTAACTCCAATACTCTTGCACACCAGCTGGGGATGCAGAATTAGGCTCACGGAGAACAGGAGGAGAGATGGTTTTCTCTTAGGAGAAAAAAAAAAAATCTGTAAGAAAACACAAGTGATGAGGCCCCGTCCTGCAAGGGAAAACAGCACAAAGCCATTCAGCAAATGAAAAGCCAAATGAGCTGTAAAAAACCCTCCACCGTGGTAAGAGAGATTTTCACTTGGAGGGAATCCGTTGTAAATCACCTAACATTCAGCTTTGCGCTGCCATTTGGGAAAATGTTCATCATATTCTGCTGGTCTCTGCTCTTACTTTACCTGTATCTATAGCTGGGGTTTCTACAGCACAGCCCACACGCCCCAGGGAGGAGGCGATTCGGCCGAGATGCTCCCATCTAGTTTGATCATTCTCCATAATCAGGCTAAGAGTAATTGCACTGTAGTTACGCTGTGAGTACTATGCACTGTTGCTGTGCGGGATGCAATTGCCATCGCCTTGTGCAACCGGTAGATAGCTGCTTAAGTGACTCAAAACTATCCCTTTGTGGTGAAATGCTTGGTTGGTGTTGATGCCCAGAGTTTTCCCAGGGTGTGGGGTGCTCAAGCACATCTAAGGGCACCTCCAGGGAAGCCTGGTGGGAATGGGATTGTGCCCGAGCTGTTTTGGGGGGATGTTTCTCTGCTGCCCATGGCTTCCCCTTGGCCAGGGAGCCCTGGCTGGGTTCCCCTTGCACCCGGTGCCGAAGCCTGGTATGTGCAGGGAGGTGCTACCTCTGCGGCTTGCCCCCCCGCCCCCCCCCCCTTCCCCCACCCCTGCCACCAGCGCTGAGCTCTGGCTGCATCCCCACGCGTGCCCACCCCACCTCCTGCCGCTGCGGTCAGAGTGGCTCCAGCCAGGGGTTTAAAATAGAAGCTATTAACTAAAGAGCAGGAGAGGGCAGGGGAAGGCAGCCGGGTCCCTCTGGGGGGATGCCAGCCGTGTCTTGGGGTTTAGCGAGCCCTGGTGCCTTGGAGCCTTCTCCCGACTCCCCTGGGATGAGAGGGGCATTGCTGCCCGTGAAAGCAGGAATCACGGGGGTCAGGGTGGCGGCTGCCCTGGACCAAGTGCCCCTAAACCCCCTGTCTGACCGAAAGCTGGGCTTGGCAGCGGGGACTCGTAAGCTTTACAACTTTTGCTTTTTATGTCTGGCAAAATGAAATCAAAATGGCCAACCAGAGCCATTTCTTTCCTTTAACCTTTTCACTTTCATGCCCACACTTGACCCAAAATATTCTTCTTTTGCTTCGCACTTGGCACTCCCTCGCTGGACAATTAACACAAGCTGACCTCTTGCATTTCTCGGCCGGAGGCAGGACTTCCCACCCAGGTGGTGCATCTCTTGCCTTCCTGGCGTGGTACCTCCTGCATCCCTTTCACGTGGTGAGCGTGTCCCCGTCCCGCGCCCCTGAGTCAGCAGTATGCCGCGGCTGCTGGCGTGCTATTTCGGCTTAAAAAAAAAAAAAAAGTAAGTTTCAGTATTTAAAGTATTTAAGCAGATGGGAAGCCACAAACTACAGTCGGTGGAGGGAGCGTGTTTCATGACTAACAAAATATGCCAGGTAGGCCATTCCACTTGAGATATTTTCAGGAATATAATCACTTTCACACATCTTCATAAATTTGCCAAAGTGTTAGTTTTCCCCCATATGGATTGGGGAGGACGCAGCATGTCATGACTGTTGCACAGCATCTTGAATGCTGTGTCTTCACGGTGGTTTTTTAAATTTTCGTTCTTTCCCCCACCCAGGCTGTAATTGAAATAGAAGTTTGATACCCCCTTCCCCGTAATTAGAGTGGGCAGAGGGTCATCCTCGAGCGGTTCAGTGAGGGAGCTCCTTGGCCTCTATCCAAGGCAGGGCAGAGGAGGTAGTGATTAAATTTCCAGTAATTCCCCCAAAAAGGGCTGGGGTTGGGATGAGGATGTTGTCCCCAGTGGGCTACCAGCAGGTGATGGGGGATACACTAAGGGGTGGCCCAAAGGCTGTGTCCTTTCTGTTGAGCTCCTTTGAATATATGCTCCAGTGTCACAATGTGGTAACAAATGCAAAATATTTTGAAGTCATTCAGTCTCAGCATTGGATTCTTTCTTTTCTTTTTGATATTGTGGCAAAATTAAATAAAAGGACCCGTTTTCTGTATGTTATTGATCTTTCACTCAAATTCTGGGCCCTTTTCCAGGAAAAATGAGCCCTTTTGTGAACAAAGAGACAAGCACCTTCCCAACAAAAGTCAGCTTTCAAATTCAATGTTCTGGGTGTTTGAAATTTCATGTTTCTGATGGGAAAATATCAATTTCACTCAAATTTGCAGAGAAGTGATGCTGGGGATGGGGGAGACTGCCCTGAATGGATTGATGAGCACTTGAAGGCCAGATTGCCAGAGGGATTTAAAAGCAAAGGGAAAAGCAGCCTTGTCACTTGATTTTGAACAGCTTGTGTTGTGAATCCAGAGCCAGGCTGCTGGGCTGGAGATGGTCCTGCTGTCCTCACCCCTCAGGGACCTGGAGCCTTCACTGTACACCCTGCATATGGCAGGAGGGCTCAGCCTGACTCTCCTGACCAGATCTCAGCCTCAGTGGTTTATATGCTCTTTTTTTTTTTAACATGGTGGCTGTTGGTGCCAGATAACAAACTGGTGTAAGCTGGTGTTGCTCTGTTACCTTGGTTGGTTGCCCCACCAAGAGTTGCTTGCTAGTGTCTTTGACAAGCTGGGCTTTGCCGGCAGTGTTTTACAGGTTAAGTCATTAAATCTCTGTAGCTCGTTTATTTGTTGGTAAAGCACTTGGGAATTGCTTGGGAGGCGACACTTTACGCTCCCTTGGACCACGCTGCCACATGGACGCTCGGCTGTCAGGCTGAGCTGGGTGTCCTGAACAGGTTTGTAGCTCTGCCCATCACTGTGATACCCTCATCGCACTGAGGGGGCCTGTGTTCATCTCCCAGTTCTGCTGCTGCATCCTTTGATAGCAAGTAAATTTTTTTTTTTGTGCATCTGTTTTCTCCCTGCACAGCAGTGATGCTATTTCCTCGCTGTAATGTGGAGGGGATGGAGGCAGCACTGGCTCAAGGGCATTGTGCCTAGGGCTGTCCGTTTGGCTCCCTGCTCATTCACCGCCGCTACATAAAAAGTTTGTCTGGTGACTCTGAGCAGAGAAGTTTCTCCCCCTGCCCTGACGGGATTGCTCCGGGTGCTTTGATCCCCGGCTGCATGTGTAAGCTTGCTTATCTTTGGAAAGGCACGGCGGCGCTGACAAGCGGTGCAGGAGATGGGGGCTGTAGGTGGATCGTTTTTAGCGGCGTGCACGCACAGAGCAGACAGCTTGGGCATGTTCCAAAACACTTCCCACGCCCCCAGGCTGAATTTTAAGAAGCTGGGGCATCTGCACATTCAAAACGCTTCATGGGGGGGAGGGGGGGAAGAAGGAAAAAAATCCCAAAGGCAGGCAGAGCAGCCAGCGCGTGGAAGGGGCGAGCAGCACCCAAAGGCTGATATCTTGCCGCGGAGGGGAGTTTGTTGCAAAGGCTGAGCAGCTCCAAGCCGCTCTCCGGAGGGGCAGAGCACAGGTGAGCGTGGAGCACGGTCACGGCTTGCCTTGCGGCCGCTTGCAGGCTGGTCTCGCTCATGGTTGAGTGGGGGGAATGGGAAGAGAAGCTTGAGTTGTCCTGGAATGGTGTCTGGGTGAGTGCCTGTTCCTCTGGGGTGGTGCAACCTCTGAGCAGCTCCCTACGTCTGGGGGCCCCAGAGCCTTGCAGGAAGAGGGATGGTAGTGGGGGGCAGAGGGGGAGATGGGAACGAGCCCCATGCTCGTCCCACTTTGGATGCTTCCAGGGGCTGCCCGGGATCCTGCCCGTTAATGGCAGGAGGTGTCTCACCAGCCCCTTTCTGTGGGGCAGCCTTGGAAGGCAGGACCAGCATCATCACCTTCTGCATCTCCTGGGGGAGCTGAAACCAGCAGGCAGTGGGCAGGGGTTGATGCTGGCAACACGTGAGCCCTGCGCTTGCACCGGCTGGCTGAGGGCTATCTCAGCCTTCCCTGGGGCAGGGTGGGACAGACAGCCGGAGACGGGAACCTCTGGGGCACGGAGGACAGAGGACAGCCTGTGTGTACAGTCCAGCGAAGTCTTGGAGCCCCTGGAGTGATGAGCTGGGGCGTTCTCTCTGAGTCCTGGTGTAGCTTTGGATAAGTAGCTTCAGGGTGTGAAGGTTGGGAGGCTTTCTGTGCTGGGTGCCTAGCTTAAGTGCTGAGAATAGCCCCAGTTCTTGCTGTTGCTGCTCCCTTGAGATCCAAGGTCCCTGCTCCTGGTGACGTGGGGCCTTGGGGGTCTTGCACCGGAGCATCAGGAAGGGATGGGTGCAAATCTGGAGAGCCTGAGTTGTCTTCCGAGTTCCTCAGCTTACCAAGCTGGTCTGCACTCTGAGATCCAAGGATGGGGAGCGCGTCCATTTGCATGCTCCATCAAGATCCTCTTCCTTTTGCTGGCAAGGATGGCGACTGCATGACGTCCTGGCAGCCCTAAGCCATCCTTGCAGGGGTGTCTGGGCTCTGGCAGCTCCCTCCTATCTTGCAGTGCGCGTGGCTGCTGGGCCAGCACCGCGGGATGCTCCTCCCGGCGCATCACGTGCCAGCGGGCATCTTCCCGGCGCTCCCCCATGGGTGCCTTCCGTGCTGCTCAGCTGACAGTCACCCCGGTCACACTGCGCTCCTCTGCAAACAAAGCGGACAGCTTTTTAAAATGTGATTTTTTACCGGTGGCAGAAGCTGGTGGTGAGGAGATGGGGAAGCTTGTGAGGAGTGAAAAGGAGAGATGTCCAGGTGTGGAAAGCAGCCCTGCCTCTCCTGTGAGCTAAATGCCTCCAGGCTCAGAGCTTTTTTTCCTTTCCTTTTGGGAAGAGGAGACTTGTTGGGAAGCCTCCGCTTCCTAAGCATCCCTCCCAGAAGAGACTGAAGCAGACACTAGATTATGAACTTTATAAGTCTCTTTGTACCAGAAGAGCAGAAGTAGTGCTCTTCACCCTGTCCTCATCCCGCAGGTAGTCGCACAGCGAGGAGCAACCTCTCGGCAATGGATGTTTCTGGGGTCCTTCTGTCCCCGTCCATTGGGTGGGCAGGGGTACTTTTGCACCTCTGGCATCCAAGGGAGAAGGGCAAGGCCCTCCCAGCTGCAGTGTTAAACACAAAATGCTCTGCTGTGTGCCCTGGAGTGAGGAGGAGGAGGAGGAGGAGGAGGGCAGCGTGGGATGGGGATGGACCCAGGGTGCCCTGGGGGACTGGCTTGTTCCTGCTAATTAGCGGTGTAACCAGCCATTGCACAGCTGGGCTCCTGGCAGATAATTACCTTGCTGTGTGCAGGGAAAGGAGCAGAAAGACTTGCTGTCCATGGGGACTTTAAAACCTCCCTGTTCTTGGGCTCATTTGGGAAAGGCAACCAAAAAAAACCAACCCACCCCAAACGTATATATATTTTAACAGAGCTATTTCTGCCAGTCAGGCAGGCCAATTTGTTACTGAAGTGACACATTTGATTTTAACTGTAAGAATCAACGTTGGTTGACTTTTCTCCTATTTTAGTCGTTGGGGCAGAGGGTGGCTCAGGCATGGGGCAAACTGGGGGGCTGTGGGGGCATGGCTTCCTCCCTGGCTGAGTATTGCTAAGCTCATGGGTGTTTGGGGGGCGAGGCCGGGGGAGAGAATAGGTCTGGGAGTGAATCTAGGAGTGATCCCAGTCTGCTCACTGCAGCGTGGTGAGCTTTCCGTGGGTCTGGGGTATGCTGCCATCCCTCCGCTCATGTGACTGTACAGATGTTGCCGAAGGGCTGCCGGGGGTCCTTGCCCTGAGGCCGGCTGCTCTGCTGCCCTGGGGACGGCTCCCAGGAGCTGCCCTGCGGGTCCCTGCCAGCCTCGCCAGGGCTGTGCCGGGCAGTGCTGTCCCTTGGGTGCTCCCTGTGCCCGGTGGCAGGGTCCCGGCTGGCCAGAGCAGCATCCGTGCGTGCCTCGCACCAGGGCCAGGGACCTCATTAGCTGCCTCCATCTCTTCTCCCCTCTGTTTATCTCCAGTTTTTCAACCGCTTGCCTGATTTTTTTTTTCTTTCTTTTTTTTTTTTTTTTTCCTGACTTGAAGGGAGAAATGACTGTGTGAGTCATGATGGGGCCTGACAGCTCCCTGCACACCCTGCCAGGCTCTACCGATGATGGGGCTGGGGGGGCTGCCTGCGTGGGTCCTGTTGGAGGGCAGGGGGGGTACCAGGTGTCCCAGCCTTTTTCCCACCCATCAGCCATTAACCCTTTGCTCTGTGGTGCCTGGCATGGGGTCTAGCAAAACTCAGGCTTCCAAGGAGGGACTGGGAACAGATTTATGATCGTCCTTGGGAGAGCGGTAGGGACATCATGGCATGGGGTGACAGAAGGGCGGCAGGGTGGGAGCAGCTTGGGATCAAAGCCCGGTGCAGCCCTGCCTCTCTCCATTGGCTGTGGTGGATTCGGGGCTGTGGCGAGCTGAGGGAAAGGCTTGTGTCCATACACATGTGCCTTGTCCAGCAATAGGCTTGCAGGGGTGACAGGCTCATCGGACTGGTGGCCTCATCCCGGGATGTCTGCTCCCACCCAGAGCGGGGGCTCAGGCTGGTGCTCCCTGCAGCAGTCCCTGCTAAAGGAGCACCGCTGCTTGGCTCCACACACCTGGGGGTGCAGGGGGATGGTGATTCCTCTTTGGTGCAGGGCTGTGGGTGCCAAACTATATTTCTCCTGCTGCCAACCCTGCCCTGTTGGCAATCTCCCTTGCCCTTCCTCCACACCCCATCTCCCTTTGGAAAACCAGCAGTAACTCTTAGTCAGTGCTGTCTTACGGATCATTACTTTGGAAATCCTGGGGAGAAGGGCGCTTGCCCGTGGTCCCGCGTGGCTGATGCTGTCCTCTGCAGCCCGTCCACAGCCTGGCACTCCTGCTTAGAGGATGGGGCCACCCCAACCTCTTCTTGGCTGCTTTAGGATGCTCCCTGCATCTCACCCATGCTTTTTATAGCCTGAGCCCATGGTTCCCGGCAGACTCGCCAGCTGACCTGGATATGGCTGTGCCGTGTTTGGGCTGAGCTTGCTTGTGTCTCCCCTGCACCCTTCCCGTGTCCCGGTGGGCTGGAGTGTGCTTTGCTGGTGTGTCGGTGCCGAGGAGGTGGCCTGGTGCTGTGCCTGGTGCTCCCCAGGCCCTTCTCACAAAGACGGCAGCATCCATCATCCTGCCTGCTCTTGCATCGAGCTTTTTCGGTCCAGGCTGGGTAACAGGGATTTCTGTGAGCAGGCACCATCAGATCTCTGCTCCCTGGGGGTCCCTTCTCTGTAGCAGGTGCTTTTTCTCCCAGATGCTGTTCTGCAGGGAGGGAATGGGGACAAATCAGCATCCCCGACATTTCTGGCTCTCCCCTCTCCTTGCCGGCCTGCCTCCCCCCCTGCTCTCTTTAAAGAGATTCAGGTCATGCCTGGAATTAGGGCTCTCTGAACTGCGGAGAAACAGCATTTAAACTGCTTACCATCGATTAGATGGAATGGTTTGGGTTCAGCTTGTCCCCCCACCCCTGCCCTCAGCTCTGGATGGGTGTTCGCAGCACGGCCCGTTAATCCTTGCTGGGATGTCTGTGCCACTGCAGGCTGCTCTTCCCTGCGCAGGTGGGTCTGGGGTCCCTGGGGGGCTGCTCCCTGCATTGCACCCCACTAGCAGCCAGCTGTTCTGAACACAGAGACCTTGCAGGGAGGCGTTTTATTTAGCCGGCTTCGTTTATCGCGGCGCTCCGGCTGGGATTAGACACAGATAAGGCGATCAATAAATCCTCGGCTGAGATGTGCTGCGAATTTTTCGGGGAAGGGTGGTGAAAGGGGGGCGCCTAACGAAGGCAGGAAGCCTGGCCAGAGGTGAGGGAGGGGACAGCCAGTGCTGCGAGGTGGCAGGGAGGGGGCCCTGCCACGATCTCGCTGCCGGTTTATGAGAAGACATCTGAATGTGGTAGAGGAGAGAAGAAACCCCGTGCCGCCGCTGCGGCTGGTGTGGCTGTGCCGTCGGAGAAAGTAGGTCAGGCTGTGCTGCAGAGATCGGTGCAAAGGCGAAGCCCCCAGCACAGCCGGGCACCCTCCTCTCCCCAGATCCCCTCGCTGGCTGCTCTGCTGGCAGCTGGGGGCAGCCAGCCCCATGGCAAAGGGCATCAGCCCCTCACCCTGGTGTCAGGGTGACTCTTTTTCTCTGCCCCGTGGTCCCACAGTGGTGGCTTTGGGCGAGGGTGGCAGCGAGGAGCAGAGATTGAGGGAGGGCAGAGGTGCGGGGGATGGAATGGCCGTTGGGGAAGCTCCCCTGCCTCCTGCCTGCATCCCTCAGCCCGCCTCCTGGTTGGGATGCGTGTTTGGCTGCAGGAGGGATGCCCTAGGGATGCAACTCCAGCATCAAAAGGGAGCTGCCACTGCTCCAGCTTCCCAGCATTTTGGGGTCCCCTGTTAGCTGGGGGTAAACAAAGCACAGGGCCAGCATCCCCCCTCCTTCTGGGAACACTTTTTGCATCAGCAGAAAGATCTGGGTGGAGGAAAAAAAAGGTCAAAGGCAGCATTTAATGCCTAAATCTGCAGCAGTTTTGGGTGCCTCGTGGGCCTCTCAAAGCCTCCCTTGGAGGGGAATGGGGGCAGGACAGGATGAGTGATGGGGTCCCATGGGTTGGGCTTGGGGCGGGGGCTGGAGGATTCCTCAGCTTGGCTCAGGAGGACTGCTCAGTCCATCACCACTTCCAGGAAGGTTTTGTGGCTTCGGAGTGAGGGGAAAATTAAGATGTGCTTTCAGGAAAGAGGTGTTTCAAGTGCAAATCAGGAGCATTTCCCGGTGGAGCCCCGTGCAGCGCGTTGCTGTAGCTGTAGGCACCTGTTGTGAGCTGGAAGAAAACTTGGAAATTGCCTTTGCCACGCAAGGGCATGACTGGGCTCCCGCTCCCGGCTGCGCTGTGGACAGGGATGCTGTGGGTGCTGGATCGCAGCCATGGAAGTACAGCTTGCTGCAGGCAGGGGCACGGGGCCACCAGCCCAGGATTGTGAGGCTCAGGGAGGTGACAGTCCCATGCTAACGTGTTTCCGGTGCTATCGGTGCTATGACCCAGAGGACAGAGGTGATCGGGGGCACTGCATCCTTCAGCAAGGACCTGGACTGATCTGAGAGGGCCGGTGGTGAAGATGCAGCAGGCAAGCCAAGCGGGGAATAAATTGAGTGTGTATATCACAGGCAGGTCTGGGCTTTATTGATTTTCAATGAAAGGCTGTGTCATGAATTTTTCTCTCCCACTGTATTTGCTGCAAAGTTGCATCTTGTCTCCAAGCATTAACCACTAACTAGAGAGCTCATTTCCACCCCCCCACCCCCCCGCCAGGAGATGCTGGGGGGGGGAGGCAAGTTTGCACATGGTCTTTTTAAGCACATGATGGATGCAGTGGCTTTACTAATCCAACACCAGAAGAGAAAGCCAGTGTTAACAGCGGAAAATGTTATGTCCAGTGCTTCAAGTGACTTATCGATAAGGGGCTGCGTGTGGGATGCGTCTTATCTGATGGGCTGCGTTATGCATCCCTCGCTTGTGCCAGGATCCATCTGGGAAGGGTGGTCCTGGTCCCTGCTGTCCCCAGGAGGGACAGGGCATCAGCTGGGGACCTGGGGTTTGCCACTGCTCTTGCTGGTTTTCCTTTCCTCCTGACAATGGGAAGACTAAAAGAGAGAGGATGTAGTCCCTGTGTCAGAACTTTTTTGGAAGCTGCTGAGACATCTTGTTGCGTCCTGCTTTTAAGCTGGTGTTTGGATTTGGGAGTGTCTCTTTAATCTTGAAGTTGTTGTTTTTAAACATTAAAGAACATTTGGAAATGAGCGTAGCATGAAATGTTTTAGGAGACATTTCTCCCCATCTTCAGAAACTCTTACAAGTCTTTTTTGCTTCCCTGATTAACGTCTCAAGAATCTGGGGAAAAGCATTGAAACTGGCTGGGGTTTTTAAAAATAGATAACCAACGGAGAAAGTTTGAAGGGCTTAGGGTGGGTTTGTCTGGAACAGAGGCGATGGAGGGGAGATGTTTTACCTGGCTTTGGGTAGCGCCATGCTGTGAGATGCGCAGCCACGGCAGCTCGTGGCCTGGCTGGGAAGGCTTGTGGGGACTTGGCAGTGTCCTGGAAGGGTTAACTCTGGCGCTTGGATATAGCTGGATGCACTGAAGCTGAAGTGGAGCAGTATGCAAATCTATCCACTTTCATAAACTGCTTAATTAGGCGAATGTTAATGAGACGTTAATTACTGTTGTGCCGGCGAATCCCACAGAACGGAGATTATGTTTCTCTTCAAACATCCAGTCTTAATTATAACTTGCACTTAATTCCACTGTCTTGCCTGGGACGGAGCTGGGTAGGGAGGACGAGGCGCCAGCTCCCGTGGGTGCCCACAGCGTGTCCCCCATCCTCGCCCGCACGGCAGCAGTGGCTGTGGGCACGCAGGGATGGAGCTGTGAGGTGGCGTGGGGGTGGTGGCTGTGACCCCCCCCTGCAGCCAGCTCCTCGTGCTGGGGTCCAGCCTGGCAGCAAAACCGCCGGGGGTGTGTTGCTGGCAGGTCAGGGTGGAAAATGTAAAAGCTCCCATCCTTTCCCTTTGCGGGCTTGGGAAGCCGTTGGGAGGTCTCTGTTCATGCACTGCATGCTCCAGGGATGCCACGTTGCTCCAGTCTGGTGACACTGCCCCATACTGGTCAGACTGGGGCAGGGGGAAGCGAGGGAGCCTTTGGGGATGCGAGCCTTCATCCTGCTCCTGGTCCCTTCCTTCCTCACTTTCTGTTTCTACCTGCCTTGGCCTTTCCAGCTGGACTGCAAATGCTTTCTGCTGCCTGTGATTCCTGATTCCTGTATGGATTTTTAACTGATGGAAGTGTGAATTGCCAGAGGTCCTGCTTCCACAGTGCCTGATGTGTGCACGCGAATGTTTTTAAAGTATGGCTTCAACTTGGTAATCAGCAAGAGATCACTGCAACGATGAGCAGAGAAACAGCATCCCGTTTCCAATTTTAACACTGTTTTTTTGTTTGTTTGTTTGTTTTTTACATGGCTTGCTTTAATGTTCAGGATAAAATAACGCTTTCAAATGAGGTATTAGCGAGCCATGAAATCTGCATCCTCAGGCTTTTTTTGTCTGGCTTTCATCCGTGCGTAGCTGGTGGCTGCCCTGGGCTAACCACGAGGTTTCCTGGGTCTTTGCTTATTGCTGCCAGCCGGGTGGCAGAGGGGACGGCTTCACCAGGCTGAGACATGAGGGCTGGACTCCATCAGGGCTCCGCTGGTACCTGCGGGGAAGATTTCTTCCAGCAGCAGGGCTCTTCTTACACAAGTTGTTCGCCTCGCTGCTGCTGCTGGTGGGAGAGCCCACAGCCTGCCCCCACCGCTGCTCCCGGCAGGAGCTCCGTGTCCTTCACGGCCCCAGCAAATGGGCTTTTTAATTACGCCTGCCACCTCTGCACGCCCGGGAGCTTGTCGCCAGCACCCGGCAGCCCGAGCGGTGGCTGTCCTGGTCTCAGGCCCTCCCTGGTGGCTGGCGGTGGCTGGGGAGCTGCTGGGGGTGGGAGTCACTCTGGATTTCCATCGCACGCCGCTGCGGTCTTGAGGGGTGATGAGGAAGCGTGTTGTCCCCCGAGCGACCCATGCTGGGAGTGATGTTTCTCCATATTGGATGTTTTCAATTACAAAGGGCGTCAGCTCAGGTTTTGTTCCCAATCGCTTCTTTCTTTCCTTCCCTCTGTTCCGACTCTGCTGTTTGATTTCCAGACAGGTTTGACGTTTCCTCCCCCAGCGAGCCCTTCTGCGGGCTGCGGGCTCCAGCGCTGCGCCTTTGGGTGCCGGCAGTGTCCCTCCGGGGAGGGACAGGCTGGGACACAGGACCCGGAGCAGGCGGGCTGGAGGCTGCACCCACTGCAGCATCCCTGGGGTGGCACCCACTGAAACATCCCTGAGGTAGCACTGCCCGGGCCGCCCCCCCGGGCTCCTGCCAGCTCTGCCTGCTGCTCACTGCCTTCTTCCAAAATCATCTGAACGTGATTTTTTTTAATCCCTTAAAAAGCTCTTAGCTTTTCTACTTTGCTAAGAAAAGCTTTTCTACCAGAAGAAATGTGTCCAGCAGCCAGGGATTTTTGCCCTTTTTTATTCTTCTCCGCGTTTTGCATCTCTCAACGTTGAAGTGCCTGTCAATTAATTAAGAATTAATTAATTCAAATTCCTTTAATTTTTAAAAAATGGCAGGATCCGGCCACGCACCCCCTCGCAGAGCTGCCTGCTGCTCCCTCCTCCCTTCCTTGCAAGAGCAAATCTCATACAAACGGAGCCCTGCTGCAAAATCAACAGCTGTGTGGGAGGCAGAGGCAGCGTTTTGCATACGATTTCGATAAAATACAGCGTGTTTGGGAAACACGAGGGACGGCAAAGCCAACGCAGGGGGGACCTAGAGAGGCTATTGCCTCCGTCGAGACCCCACTGCTGAGATGCTCCTGTATGTTGATGGCTCTGGTGCCACTTTTCAGAGCCCCACAGTGCCGTGAGCAGGCATTGGTGGCACTGGGTGCTCTGGTGCAGCCCCCTGGGTGCCAGTACCCGGGGTGGGTACCTGAGGGGAGCGGCTCAAGGCGGGCATCGTGGGCATCGGAGCAGGCAGGAGAGCAGAGGCTTGAACCTGTGATGTTCTGCCTGCAGCTGCCTGTCACTTCTAATTGCCGTGCCCAGCACCTGCTGGCTTTAAAATAAAATAAAAGGAGGAGAGGGGAGAAAGAAGGGTTTGGCTCAACGGCATGTCTAAATTAGCCTTATTGTGCTGGGAGCCGGGCGTCACGGTAAATCCATTTCCACAGCACCGTATATCTTTACTGAGTGGGATGTTGGGGGATAAATGAATGTTCTTCATATATTATCATGGCCTGACAGCGATCAGGCAGACAGAGGTGATGCAAAGGTGATTAATGAGAACGCTTGAATTAACGAAGTGTAGTTGTCTCTCATTAGGGGGAAATGAGTTCCCTTTACCACCAGCCATTGGGCTTGTACAGTTGGCTCTCGCCTGCCTTTTTTTTTTAAATATCAGATAATTTGTTTCTTATTTACCTTTGCTCACCAAGTTGATGGCATGATATCACTCGCCCTGTCCGGAGCAGATCTACTGGACTTGGGACTTTCTTGCTACCCACCAATAGCAGTGCCAAGTGCATGTGGGGGGATGCTGGTGCGGGATGGAGATGCTCCTGGGGACATCAAGGCAGGGACACAGTGTGCAGAAGGGGATGCTCAGGGGTGGGGGAGCGAAGTCCCTCTCTGCTGGATGAGGGAGGGAGAAGAAGTGGCTCTCTGGCAATCAACCAGAGCCAGGAAACCAGGTCCGCAGTGGGAACCTGCAATATTAACAAGTCTTTTAATGAAAAATACATCTGCTGTTCAGCTGCCTTGTGGCCCGAGAACAGGCATGCTTTGTGGTTCAGCAATGCTTGCTGCAAGACCTTTTATTTTACAAAAGTTGAAACACAACTGGAATCTGTTTTTAATCTTTTCGCTTTCCCTCTTGCTGCCTTCCCTTGTCACCCTGCTGTTGCGCTAACCCTGCAAAAGCTCGGTCAGGGTTTGGGAGAGGCCGAGGGCCGGGCTGGGTGCCCCAGCTTACAGCAGGAGGACAACGTGTACGGTCCCTCTGTCCAGTGACCCTGGCTGAGGCCATCCTGGTCAGGGCCGCTTTGCAAAGGAAGAGCGAGCTGTGGCTGGCTGCCTTTAGCTTTTCAAGGAGGGAGTTGGTTTTTTTTTTACCTGTCAGATTTGGGGCAGGCTGGGCAGGATCTCCTCAGCCTGGATTTCAAATGGCCTTATGGCAATCATGCCTGGAGGCAGGGGTAAAGGCTGGGTCACAACAATTCACTCTTTGCTGGTGCTTTTCATGCTGGGATTTCTTAGCAATTCCCAGAGAAGATGGCCTTTGCAAAGCCCAGCCTGCCGGTGAGGAGGGGAAGGGGCTGGGAAGGCAGCCTGGGGTCCCATGTGGGGTATTTGCTGCCAGACCCTATTGCTTGGTATGTTTGAGCATCCCCAGAGGTGGAGCACGTGTTCGGGCAGCATATGGCCCTGCCGGGGCTACAGGCAGCTGAGTTTGCAGCCCCCGGGCGCTGCCTTCCCTTCCCTGCCACCCGCTACCTGCAGCCACAGAGGCACCGTTTATCGAGAGCGATGAGAGACCTTAGAAAAATAACAATAAAGAAAAGGTATGTGAATAGCATCTGTGAAATAATAACAAGATCCCAGGGATGGAGCTGCTTTCATCTGAGAGCTCTTTGCTAACCGCAGGTTGCTCCTGTCCCTCATTAGAGTGGGAGCTGGGCGGTGATGCGCCCGCTCAGATCTTCCTTTCCTTTCAAGATCCCCCCGTGGCATCCCGCAGGCTGGTGAGCTTGGCCCCTGCCAGCACATGCCTCCTGCTGCCAGCTGCTAAACTTGTTTTTAATCCCTCTAATCAGCCCCGCATCCAGCCCCAGTGGCAGTGGGAGAGCTGGGCTCGCCCGGGGCTGTCACGCCTCCCCGCCACGCTACATCCCGCGTTGGAGATGTGGCAGGGCTGTTCCTGTGCTGGGAACTACGGAGTACGGAAACTCCACATCTTCCTCGGCCTGTCTGTGTAAGGCTGAACCAGCTTTGTGGCTGGTCACCTCCCAGCCGGGGTGGATGCTGGTGTCTCTGTGCCAAACCTGGTCCAGACCCCCGGCGAGCACCTGAGCAATGCAAGTGCTGGCAGGTGCCCTGCAGCTTTCCAGCTGGTTGGAAAATATCCATCAAAATTTCCCTTTCTGGGAAAAAGCCAGTTCAGCCAGGCTAAAATACTTGTGGGACTCTGTGTTGAAGCCTGGGGAGGTATCTGATGCTCTCTCACGTGGGGGCAGAGCAGTGTGGGCTCTCAGGGATGGGCTGGGGCAGAGCTGCCCCCGTGAACAGCCCCAGAGTGGGGTAAAACGTGAGGGGACCCCACCAGCAGATGGTGGGGGGCAGAGAGGAGAATGGGGAGCTCCAGGCACATGGACAGCTCGGTGCTGGCCGTGCCTGGTGCAGAGCTGGTGTTTCCAGTTGAAGCCCGCGTTGCTCTGCTGTGCTGCCTGCCAGCAGAGGGGTTTGCTGGCTGTTGGCCTGTGGCTACTTGCACGTGGCTTGGGAAGGGCTTTCAGCATGGTCCCTGGTTGGACTTTTCCTATAACTAAATAATTTTGCTACTCTGCGAAGAGACTCTTCTGTGAGTGAGGACTAAGGCATATTTCAGAGCGTTTGCTTCTTGGTCTGTGGCATGAGGGGAGGTGCAGGGGAAAGGTGCTGCATCTTATTTCAAAGCTTGGTAGTTGACATGCCTCATGTGAGCTCGGGAGAGGAGGGTTTTCTGCAAACCTCGAGAGCTACAGGCCTCTGCAGGCTGCTGGAGCGAAAAAGTGGGGTTGTGGAGGAGGAACTGTGTCAGACCCAGGTTACATCAGCAAGGTGGGCTGGGGGTCTTGCAAGGCTCATCGTCACCTTGGAGGCAAAGAGAACGATGCACTGGTGAGCATGCGAGAGCACACTCAGACACCGGTGTAACATCTAGCAACATGTTTTCGGCTGTGGATAAACACATTTACACCAGTGTGTGCAAGAACGGGATCTGGCCTGGGGCCTCCAGCAGTTGTGGAGATGCTGGAGGCCAGAAGCAGAGTGTTTAAAGGCTAATGAAGATGCACTAGAAAATTATTAGCTTTGCAAGCAGCGTTCCTGTGTGCTGGAAATGGGGGTATTATGAAGTTCGCACTAAGTCCTTGGAGATCTCTTGAGCAAGAGTGATCTGCATGCCACGCAGTGCTATTATTGGAAAGGGTGGCCTCACTGCCTATCATCTGGCTTTGCTGAGTTAGCTCCGTGGACTGTCGCCAAACATAAAGCATCTTTTCCTTGGCCGTTGCCAACCCACCTACCTGGAGTGGCTGATGACTTGTTTGTTCCTCAGCTCAGCTGGAAAAAGTGAGTGTCCCTGTGGGAGGGTGGGAAGAGGGAGTGTTGCAGGGTGGCATCTCCCAAGGAAAGATGCAGATTGCTGGGCTCGGGGATTCAGTTGGAAGAATGTTCGGTATCCCACTGGGATCTCAAGATGGTCCTGCTCAGCTCCTGCAGACGCCCTTTGCTGTGTGTTGGGCTGGGGCATTGCTGCCTGCTGGGCTGGGTCAACTCATCACCTCCAAGCTCCCGAGGGAGCTGCATACAGTGGCAGAGTCTCCCTGCCTTCACCTCGGGGGGCATGGGGATGCTCTTTCTTGGCCTGAACCCAGCCCAGAGCAGCTGGCCTCTCCCCGGTGCGCTGCCACCCAGCCCAGCCTAGCTTTCCCAGCTCTTTCAGGCACTGGTGTGGCACAGGATGAGATGTAGTTCCCCTCTTGGCTCCATTGCTTTCAAGGCAAGGAGCACTTGCTGTGCTCCTGAATGGAGTGGGAAGCATCCTTTGGACTTGGCACTGGATCTGTGCATCCCTGCGGAGATGTGCTCCTCGGGGGGTCACTCCCCGGAGCTCCAACAGCAGCCGTGTGGGCAGCGCCTGCTGCTGCCAGCTCTCCTGCTGCTGCTCCAGCTGCAGATTCCCCTCTGTGCCACCGCTAACATAAATCCCCAAGTCCCTTCCATGTCAGACATGAAATGGTTGCTTTGCAATGAATTAGGTTGTTAGGTTTTTTAAAAAGAAAAAAGATGGAAAGCATCCCTTTGGCTCCAGAACTGCTGCCCAAAGGACAGGAGCGGGAAGGAGGTGGAAGGTGCCATGCAGGGAGAGAGCAGGTATCAAAAGGAAACGAGGGATACCCAGGTGATTCCCCATACAAATAGGAATGACAGGAGAGAACTCTGGAAAGAGCCAAGAGGTGGGGCACAGGGACACAGCCTTATGGCCAGAGACCTTAAACCTGGCTAAGTGCAAGTGCTGGGGAGAAGGGGGTGTCTCTGCCCCCACCGCTCAGGATGCAGGAGGGGAAGGTTGCCCCGGGTGCCTCCCTGAGCAGTGAGCATCCCTCCGCCGATGCTGTCAGCCCCACTGCTGCCACGGCTGAGAGCGAATTTGCAGATGAGCCATACTGCATTAGGGGTGCACTGCTGCCGCCCCCCCTGGCTGTTTCCCTGGCAGGAAAGTTGGGAAGGAACTGGGAGTCCAGTTCCCCAGGGGCCGTGCCTTTGCTCCGATGGAAGGTTATCAAACCTGCCATGTTTTTTCCAACCATTTCAGTTCTGGCTATAAGCGTTGCACAAGGAGAAAATCTGTGTAGTCAGAGGGTTCCTGACCAGCTCTAATCATGAACGATGCCTGGGTTCCCTGGCAGGTCGTGCTGCCTCGCTGCGGCACAGCGCCCAGCGGGAGGTGGCTGCCTGCCCGGGCAGGTGCAGGCAGGCGCAGGCAGGCATGCCCGTGCCACTTTTGTCCTAGGTGTTGCCTAACAAATGGCAGGATGCAAAGAGCCTTCCAAAACTTTCTAAATTAGTAGATCTTCCCCAGAATGGGTGCTGGAATCAAAGCGTCAGCCATTCCTGATTTGCTTAGAAAAACATGTATTTTCAGTCTTGTATTTTTCCCTTTTCTCTCCTTCCATCTTGCATCCCCACACATTTCCTTTTATTACCCGCCTCGTTCCTCCTCCTTTTTATGAGCTATTTTCAAACGCCAGGAAGGGCGAGATCCGAGGGGAGGAGGAGTAACCAAAAAAAAAAAAAAAAAAAAAAAGTGTGGTAAAATTATTTCACACATGGGGGGGGGGGAAGGTGTGGGTGTGGGGAAAGAGAACAGCTCCAATTCCTACATGGCAAAAAGCAACTTCATTCATTTCCTGATGTAATTTTATCAGGTAGAAAGGTTTGGTTACCTTTACGCAGCCCTAGAGCTCCCAGTGTTGGTCCTGGAGTGCTGCTGGTCCCTGAGGTGGGAATTGTCCCTCCTCCTCTGCTGCCCTGACCTGGCATGGGTTTGGTTTCAGGGCTTTGGTACCCAGGGCGCCGGGGCAGGATGATGCCAAGGTGGGAGAAAAGGAAGGATGAGCAGCTGAAAAATTTGGGTTAAGCCTAACTTTTACCAGGCTTGGCCCTGGGAAGGGTAGGAGAGATGTTGCAAATATCACCAGCTCCAAGGGAAGCATTTCTTCACACAAAGAGAGTGTTTTGGATGATTTCCCATGTTTAATAAATAGGATTAAACCCAGCAACAACAGTGCTTACTGTGAACTAGGAGTTCAGGTTGTGATAAACTCCTTAGATGGCAAAATCTTCTTATGCTCAATTGTTTTTCTATTTAGCTGGGAAAACTGGAAATAACTGTTTTTGCTTGATCCGAACCAATCTTTAAATGTGATTTGTTTGGTTCACTGGCCACACTGACAAATCTCATAGCCACTGGAAAAGGGAAAAAACCCCGAACCCAAATCCCAAAGGCAGCTCTTCTGAGCTGCTTGCTGCTGTGATGCTGAAGGTAGCCCTGGAGGACCTGATGCTCTGGCTGTCCCACATTGAAGGCCTGGCCCCTTCGTGCCATTGCCTTCGGTGAGCTTTGGAGATGACCCCGGCTGGGAGGAGGCTGGGGACCCGGCAGCAGGCATCATCCTGCCCACCTCCCCGTGGGTGAGCCCAGGCGCTTGCAGCAGGCTGGCATTTCACACCTTGGGGAGGGTGACATTTTCTTTGCAGCATTTCCACGTTCGAAAGCTGGCGTTTCACCCCAAGAGGAACCTGGTATTTATAAGGCAGGGCACTGGCATTTCATTCATTGTTACCATCCAGTGATTCAGACAAGGTCTCTTAGCCAGAAAGGTCAGCTGGGTCTCTGCTGTTCTTTGCTGCTTTTCTTTCCCCCCTGCCCCCAGGGAAAGAGGGAAAAACAAAGCCAAAGCCACACACCAGAACTGCTGATTGCCATTTTTCTTGCCTTGAAAATGAAGGTCTGCTATGCTACATAAAAGCTAAGGTTTTCCATAGTCCCCTCTTGCAAAGGCATCTTTTGTAAGGTTCTTATTTTGCTTTGAGTTCTAAAGATGCAACCCAGAGCCTGGTGCCGGGGTGGTGTGGGTGGCACCAGCAGTTCCCCCAGTGCTGTGCCAGTGCTCACCATTGCTCTAGTCATCCTGCGTCATCTTCTTTCTTGGCCTGAAGAGCCGAGCTGAAGCCCACATAGACTTTAATATGTTTTAAGGAACCCCAAACCACGTCTTCTCTGGCCAAACACCAGGTTTTGTCTCCAGAGTTGCCCTGGGGCAGGTGATTTCGCGTTGCCCCATCCAGGGTAGGCAAGGGATGAGGAGCAGGAATGGAAAAGCAAGTGCAGGTCCCTGCCGTGACTATGGGGCTCTTGTTGGACTGGGGCAATATAGACACTGCCAGGGCCTGGGGAACATAAATAAAATCAATAAGAAGCTGTTAAATTGTGCCTGAACCTCGCAAGGAACAGCGTGGGGAGTGCTGGCTGCAGAGATGTATCTGCTGCCACTCTGCGGGCTGTGGCACATTCATTAAGTATCTTTAAGATGGATACACCCCCCAGTTCACCTCCTGCAAAAAGCCTGGGAATTTATTTCCTCCTGAACCGTGCCATCAATCACGGGTGACGGCACCGCCTCGGCACCGCGCAGCTCAGCCGCCAGACAGCCGGAGAGGGAAGCATGGGGCCGGCTGCTGTGCCTCAATGGGAGGGGGCTGCCTTCAACCCTGCATCCCGGCCAGGAAGAGGGGCAACCCATTCCCCTGCCCCCGGCACCGCGCCTGTGGGGAGGGCTGTCTTGCACCACAAATGCCTTTGTGCATCTTCTTGCACCGCTCGGGATGCTGCTGCCTCTCGCCTGCCTGCAGCCAGGCCCCGCGTCCCCTCGCCATCCAGCATTGCGTGCATCCATCGCTCATCCCCGCAGGCTGGCGCCGTGGAAAGGGGTTGATGGTTCCTCCTCTTCTGTCTCCTCTGCACAGCACCCTGCAGCCCTGGCCCTTCCTCGGCACCCTGGCTCCGCTCCCAGCCCCGTGCCTGGTGCTCGCCAGATGGCTGCTGGGAGCTCCTGGGGCCCCTCACTACCTATGTAGGTGGAAGAGCCCACAGTCCTTGCAGAAAAAAATTTTGCTGTGCCTGACCTGATGCTCGTAGCTTTTATCGGAGCAGCCAGACAGGAGCAGGATGAATCCAGTAACCCGCAGCAGTATGGGAGATGCCGGGTCGACATCGGAGCTGCTTTGCTTTCCCTCCCTCCTCCGCCTGCTGTGTCAGTGATGCTTTGGACTGGAAAGATGTGACAGGTCCACTTAGCAGGGGAAAAGACCAGCCAGAGGGGGCTGAGGGACCCTCCTGCCCTGCACCCTGCACCCTCTGCCCAGCCCCTCCCAGCCCCGTGGCCGCCCCTTCCCTTCCCTGCGCTCGCATTTCACCCTCTGGTGCCTTCAGCTGTCAGCCAAGGTGCACGGTGCATGGTACTTCCATTTATGCAGAGACCTGGGTTTTACTTCTTTCTGTAATTTCTTCTGATGCTTTTAATTTTTTCCCCTATATCAGCTGGGAACCTACAGATTATCCCATAAGAGCAGAATAAAGGCTTGTCAGCCTTTCTTACATGCTCCTTGAGACGAAAATAACTTCCTGAACCCCTTATAATGCTTTATTTTCTGCCGCTTCTGCTACTCTGAGTATAATTTGACTGACTAAAGGATCTTGAAGCTAAGAAAAAAAATAGATAAAATAGACTAATAATAATAATGATAAAAACTGCTCCCAGGAGGCTGATAAGGACCTGGAGACTCACACTCCGGCACCGCCTGCCAGGGCAGGTGTGCGCCCAGCTTTTGTTCCCCATCTCCGAAAGCCGGTGCTGGGAGTGGGGACAGCCGGTCTTGGCAAAAATGGGACATTTTTCACGAGAAGAAAGGTATTGTGTCCCCTGTGATATGGAAATGAGCGGGGAGGTAAGGGCAGGGAGAGAGGATTTCTGATGGTAATGAGGCTTTACACTGGCTTTCTTGCCTTGCCTCCATCCCTCCCTTTCAAATGTAGGTTGGGGTTTGAAGGGCTGTTTTATTCTTTTCCTTGGATTGTTTGTCATGGTTTTTTTTTAACCCTGCCTGTTGTGGTTTTTAAAGATAAAACATGGAAGCTGCAATGAAGGGGAATTTGGGGAGGGCTGGGAGATGCTGCAGGGGTTATGGTTACCAAGCTGGGGACGATGCTACGATGCTATAAGCTCTTGTAAGCGGGTTAAATGGGCTTGGCAACGCTTTCCTCTCCCATCCCACAAGCCTCAGCACTGCCAGAGATGGATGCGACCTGCTGAGCTGGAGCAAAGGCTGCTGGTGGAGGCTGGTGCAGTGGTTGAGACCATGGTGGCCGTGCCATCCCTGAGCACGCTGCCTCAGCTCCACAGTGCTGGTGTCCCCAGGCTCCTATGGGGATGCTTCTAACTCTTGGATGTTGCTTGTGAGCAACCTTATAGCACCTCTTTTGGAGGAACAGCCTCTCTTCCTTTCAGATAGCTGAAGACAGAATATTCCTTTTGCTCCTAACTTAGCAGCTGTGATAGTACTTGTGATTGTCCAACAATTGTGCCTTATTTTAAGTCTGAGCTTGTCTAGATTCAGCCTCCAGCCACTAACTCTGGTCTGACATTTATTTCCTGCCTTGAGGAATGCTGTGCTAGTCCAAAAACCTTCCTCATGTAGGAAGCTGTGCTGCTTGATGGAAAGAGCTGGACACAAATTTCCTGCGCAAAGTTTCTGGCGGAAAACAGGTTTGGGCTGAGCTCAGTTTGTCATGTAGAATATGTGGTCTTTGCTGCAGAGGTGAACTTTCTCCTCTGAAAAGCCAGTGCTGCAAGCTCATGGACATGGCTACTTTGGGAACAAGGTAAGGAGCAGATGACTCGGGGCTTGCCAGAGGAATGAGGGGACACTGAGCGAGCAGGAGCAGTTCTTGGGCCGTTGCAGGGTTGCTGTTGCCTCTGTGTTGCAGATGGCTGCTAAATTCCTGTGCGGCCTGCAGTGCGGCAAGCTGCCTCAGCCGGGGGAGCCTGGGATGCACGGCAAGGGCTCACCTGGTGCGTGACTCTCGGTGGCTTTCATCCAGTGTTCATCTGAGGAATTTCACAGAACCTCCTGGGGTGGCTCGTCTGCCCACCCGTGGGCACAGGAGCTGCCTGCCCTGCCTGCCCTGCCCGTGCTGCAGTGAAGGACCACTGAAATCTGGCCGATTTCAGAAAGTGCTGATTCAAAACACAGCCGGCGCTCTGAGGGTTGCCGCGGGTCAGGGGGGCTCACAGGTCAAATTCGCTGTTCAGGCAGGAGCTGTAAGCAAAGCTGCCTCATGGTGAGCTTCGCTGGTGTTTGTTCTGGAGCTCCCTTTTTAGCCAAAGCCCTTGAGCTACACTGGTGGTTGCTCCCCCCCTGCCCAGCAGATATTGCTGCTCAGCTGTTTGATTTTATCCCTCCCAATTTTACCAGAAGTGACAGTAAATCTATCCCGTACGCACAGGACCATGCGGGGTGTTTAAACAATCATTCGCATCCAGATGTGTTGATAGCTTTGGGGTATCTCCTGACAACGTGGGTTGATGCTGGATATATTACACCATAAAAGTTAATGTTCGGAGTCTGACATTCAATCCACAAGAGCAAGTGAGCATTTGGCAATGAGCTCTGCTGCATGGGGCAGCCCCGTCACCCATGGGTGCCGAGAGGGTGTCCAATGGGTGCTGGGGATGTCTCCCATCAGACCTCCCTGCAGACACCACTGCACCACCATTTACAGGCTCCCAAGCACAGCTGAGGTACCTATACAGCTCGTCTCCACGTCCAAAAAGCCCGTTAGCCTGGGAGGAGGGGGAGGAGGGGGAGCAAGGGGACATGGCAGAGGAAGATAAGGCTGGGGAGTGGAGGATTTGCAGGGAGTTAATGGGTGGTGAATTGGCATTATGCCCTGGCAGGTTCTCATTTCCCTGGTTCTGTGCTGGCTCATCCGCACCCCAGCGCGGGGAGGGAGCGTCACCCCGAGCATCCCCACCTGCCACGGCTGGACCGGGCAAGGCAGGGCAGGCACCGCGTGTGTCGGGGGGGGCACGGCAAGGGGAACGCAGTCAGAGCTGGGGGCTGCCCCAGCACGTCATGGCCACAAGCCCCCGGAGCACAGGGAGCTGGGTATGCAGCTCTGGCACGTGGCTCTGGGTCCTCTGGCACACAGCGGGTGGCAAAAGGGACAAAGCAGAGGAAAACAAGGTTACTTTGCTGCTGTCCCGCTGGTGATGCTGAGGGAGATGCTCCATTTTAAATCAAACCCAGATCAAAGTGGAGATGGCTCCTCTGCTGCTTGGGGATGTATAAGGCTGTGTCTGAGCTCGTAACAAAAGGGCAGCTTTTACTACTTAAAGCCATCTCCTTGCTCTGCTTCACTCACCTATGCTTGCAGAACAACCCAGTATCTGCTCTGCTTCATATTACATTGGCTTGCAGGAGCTGGAGGGAGCTCACTGTGGCTTTCCCTCTGGGCAGGAGCGATGGCCGGGCTCGGGCTGTGCCCACTGTGAACTGGGGAAGGATGCTGACTCCATACGTAGGTTATTTTTGAGGCTTCCTTAGGCATGAGGGCTGCAAAATGGTGTTTTGCTGCCCTGCTTCTAGGCAGCAGGGCAGGGTGTCCCCCCTGCTGGCTCAGCCTGCGCCCCTAGGGCAAGTCCCTGCTGGGGAACTGGGGTGCCGTGGGGCTGGGGGCTGGCAGCACGGTCTGGCCCCCGTGGGCACGCTGGCACTGTGGCTTTCCTCTCCGTGGAGCAGAGAGAGGCCATCGCCTCAGCCAAAGCAGAAATTTTCCGGTGCTGTTATTAACTCTCCAGCTTGGAGATAACAGCTCTTCTCCCGCTGCCTGGAGAGCACTCTCGGCAGTGGCACTGTGACTGCTTAAGTCCTTCACTGTGGCCACCATGTCCCCAGCACGCCACACCAGGGACTGCTCGGTGCTCCAGGAATGTGACAGTGGTGCTCGGCGTAGGGCCAGGAGCATCCCAGACGGCGGCACGCTGGATTTGGGAGCCGCTGGTGACGGGCAAGCTCTGGGGATGTGGCTACAGGTGCTTTGGCCACGGCAGGTCTGGTTGCCCTCCTCTGCGTTAGCCCCAGTGGAGAGCCAAAAGCTGCCGGGGAAGAGGTCCCCAGCAGCAAGGGGACATGGTGGGACAGTCACCTGCAGGCCAGACCCTGCTTGGTTCGGGGGCTTCTGCAAGACCTTTTCTCTGCTTGTATTTTCTTGCAAGGCCTGGATGGATGAAATGGACTTTGCAGCTCCAAATCCCTTAATCTGCTGTATACTTAACAGTATTAGCCAGACTACAGGAGTCATATACAGAGTAATTGCACTCAGCAGAGGAAACACTTAGAATTTCATGCTGGAAAGAAATGTATTACTCATTTTCTCCTGTCTCCTACTCATCTACACAGAAGTACATGAAAGTCATGATAAGGATACATTAAACATGCAAGGAAATGTCACAGCTGAAATACAACATGCTCTCCTGGCAATTAACCTGGGCAGCCTGGCAGGAGCTGCTCAGGGTGAAACCTGAGGTCTAGCACCGAGGCAGATTTTCAATTGTAATTTATTTCTGTTTTCTGAAGAAGCAGGGCGATGCTGGGCACCAATCCCTGCCAGAGACCGAGCTGTGGGATGTCCCTTCACCACATGAACCACTGGGTCTAACCTGTCCTCACCTCCAAGAGGCCACTGTGGTCCCCTGGGTGCAGACTGGGCTGCGGGCATTGGTGCTGCCCCTGGGACCTGCCGTGGCCTTGTGTAGAGGAATGAAGCTGGGTTAATTAACAATATACAGCTGGGGGCTGGCTTCAGGGGCAGTGGGTTGGCTGATGTGGATAAGGTGCAGCTGTGGCTGGTTCCTGCTAAGTAGTTAAATAGCTCTAAGGGCTATGGAAGGGGAGCAGCTAGCGAAGTCAGGTCTGGAAGAAGCAGAGGGAGGAGAGAGTGCCCTGGATGTAGGAGAGATAAGGAAAAGGATGCAGCAGAGGCAGGAAGCAGAGGGACTGGTCTGAAGAGTATGAAGAAACAGCACGGATAGTAGAATCTGACCGATAGTAAAGGCCTTGTTGCAGCCTGCTAGCTTGGTTGTGCTGCAACAACCCTGAGCAAGAACAGCCTGTTGCTGGCAGTGGCTGACTTAAAGCATCCCCCCGAGGATGTGGTGATGTTTTTAAAGAAGCGTCTCCACCCCGGGTATCCCATAGCAGAGTCTCAGGTTTAAGTCCAATGAGGTGATTTATTTGGGTCGTATGGTATTAGAAACGGTTCCAACTGGGTGTCTCCACAGAGGGACCAGCCATAATGTTAGGGTCTAGGGTGTGCCCGTTCCTCGCTGGTCCCTTCCTTGCCTCTCGGTGTGCCGCTTCTTTTCTTACCTCTAAGGCTGCAGGTTCTGCTGCTGAGTGTGGCAGCTTTCCTCGCTTCCTTGTCTTCTAGCTCAGATGGGCTCTGGGGCCTTTTACTTAACTAGGTGAAAGTTCAGCACATCTAGGTGAAAGTTCACAGCTTACAGCCTAAGGCTTCAGCACATCTAGCTACTAATGCTAAGTAAGTTATGCTAAGCAATTAATATCCTTTATTTCTTTAAACTCCTCCTTTTGTTTTTATTAATTATTCCTGCTAGTATGTTAAGCAAAGCTGGTGAAGCCTTTCCAAACATGTGATCAACTTCCATGATCTTACATGCAAAATGATTGCAAGTAACAAATTTAAGAGAGTCAAAGCTGGTAAGATTACCACTGTGTGGAGCATGAGGTTATCAATTCCTGTGGCTGCAGGTGACCACTCAAGGAAAGTTTCCCACCAGTGCTGGTCTGCATCTCTTTTTAATCTTTCAAACACATGATATATTTCATCTACATAATGGTTGACAGTAATTAGAGTTTTTTTTCCCATCAGTTCATATATGTTTTAATAGTTGATATAAGTCATTGTGTTGTAATAGTTTCCTTACCCGCGTAAGATTCATTCCAATTGAAGCAGATAACAAATCTTTAACTCATGTACAATTAGACTGTAACAATTGATGGGATGTAACAGGAGCTGAATAATTAAAATCACGCCCTATAATTCTAGTAAAGTTACAAATGTTTGAAGGATTAGTTGGCTCTACATATTGCCTGTGAATAGAAAGTCACAAAGGGTCCTTATGCAAACACATCCTTTTCCAGTATTTTTAAGTCAGTTGCAGGGGTTTCATTGACACATATTTCAAAATGACAAACACTTTGCTTGGTGTCAAGATGTATGCCTTGGGCTTTAATGGTGTTTCTTTTACAAATGAATCCTTGTTGTTCCTATATGATACATGCGTCAACATCAACAGCTTGCTGTTTGGTTCCGCTTTGTTGTGCCTGTATCCTGTGTTCTAATGGAAAGAGAACGGTTCCATGGTGATTTAATCTTAGCTCAGCCCCTGGGTGTATGGTGTACACCAGTATCATATCCTGTGGAGAAAAAGGCTGTGACCTTAGTGTTAATGGGATCATAAGTAAAATTGACCAAATACCATCAGGCTTGCAATTCTCTTTCAAATTCGGTTGCATTGTTCCAAATTACTTTTCCAGCCTCTGTGGGTAAGGTGCCTTCTACACCTTCCCTTATAGTTGCTCCTGCTGTAGACTGCATCCACTGTTAGGCTTGGATACAGCTAAGAGCTGGTGAAAGATTGCCCTGGACTGTTCCAAATGCCTTTACAATCAGCTGGTGGTCTCTTTTATGGATTTTCTCCCACTGAGGCAATATATCAGATAAGAGCCATTGATTAGTTCCCAATGCTAATAGAGAGGATGGCAATGGGTGTTCTCATTTGTTTAAATCACTTGTTGTTGTGCTTAGTCTGTTTATGAGTACTTCAGCATCTATACTATTAGGACTCCCAGTCCTGTCCCTATGGTCCAGTTGCATCCCTTGTTTGCTTGGAAGGGGTAAGGGTTCACCCGTGTAACTGTGCTGGCCAGAGTGGTGAACAGGTTGGTTTGATCTTCATTTGCATCAGTAGTTCTACTCGCTTAAGGGACCATGAGGGATTAAATTCCACTTGTTGTTGTCCTGCATGTTGGATTGCGCATGGTCCAATTCCAGATATTTGGGAGAATAGCTCTTCTCTTATTCGTGGAGTTGAGGTAGGACTTATCATGGTGGGCAAAGAAACTGTGGTTGGTACGGGGTCAACACTTTCACAGCACACATTAACCTGTATCCTATTAATTCTTAACCTAGAATCCATTGTCACGCAACAACCGGTGTTAAGCGTTAAACAACAACTGGTATTATTGAGGCAATGAGACCTGTCCCTACTGTTTACCTCTGTTAAGGCTAAATTATAAACCTTATCTGATTCACAACAGAAATCAAGAGTCTTCCTATCGGGTGTTTTAGGAATTGGGAACCGTGTTCTGCTATAATCTAGGAAAATGATCTTCCTTTTGGTTTTGTTTACTTTCCACTAATTTGCATCATCCATCATTTTTATACTTAGCCATGCTGTAGCGGTCACCAGTCAATAATACCAAGAGTAGTGAGATGTCCCACTTCATTCTTCATTGATGGGAGAGTTTTTCAGGAGTCAGTTATTTGTCAGCTGGTTGGCTGACCACCTGTTTAATGTGAAAATGGTGTATCCAGTCATTTTAACAGCAAAAAAGGAACATTGTAAAATGGTATATGGACCTTCCTACTTAGGTTCTAATTTGGATTTTCCCGAGAACACCTTAATTAAAACTTCATCTCCAGGTTGTATATCGTGTACCTGTATTTCCAGAGGTGTGGGCTGATACCATTGAGCATGCCTTCTGTTATTTTCAAACCCTTTCTGCATATGCGTGTGACATGTTGGGTCATCTGTTCATCTCTGTCCAGTAGGCTGGTCTTTTCTGGGATATACATTTCTGGTATAGTTAAATGGCTCTGAAAGAGAATTTCTGCTGGTTCTAGTCCTGTGGATCGTCACAGAGCATTCCATACATCCCGTAGAGCTAAGTTCAGTGCTTCTGGCCATTTTAAAGCAGCGTGTATACATATTTTTGATATTTTCCCTTTTAACTTTCTGTTCATTCTCTCTGTTTCTTCCGAAGACCGTGGGTGATAGGGAGTATGCAGGTTTCTGTCTATTCCTAATGATTTATACAGTTGGTCGATTATGTTTGCTGTGAAATGAGCACCCCTGTCTGACTCGATTGACTCTGGAGCTCCATGTCTGGGTATGACATCCCTCAGTAAGGCCTTTACTGCTCCTGCTGTGTCAGCCTTTCCTGGTGGGAAGGCTTCTACCCCGCCTGATAACCGATTTACTATCACTAGGAGTGCTCATACCTGCTGGCAGATGGCATATCCCTGTAATCTATGTGCCGTCTTTGAAAAGGAGAGTAGTCCCGCAGTCGCCCTCCTAACTCTGAACTCAGCCTGATGCTTGAGAACCTCTGACAAGCTGGGCAGCTGTCGGTGATGCTTTTTGCAGCTGCATAAACCCCTGGCACTGCCCGTACTCTTTGCCCTTGGTTGGCTGCTGCCGCTGCTCCTCCACGAGCTTTATTGTGAAACCACCTTGTCACCATAATTACATATTTTTTGGTAACATTGGTTTTCCTCCAACCGTCTGTCTTCCATCATCATTTTGTTCTTCTTCCCACTTCTCTCATTGTTTCTTTTCTTCTGATGAACAGTGCTTTTCATGCGTGGTTTTGGTACCCGTTAGATTTGGCTGTTCGCTCCAGTTCCCCACTGGCATTGTAACCGTACGTTCCCTCAGAGGCTGTTGAGCCGCAGCCTTTGCCGCTGTGTCAGTCGAGACATTTCCTTCACTAATTCCTGTGGTGTCCTTGGTATGATCTGGACAATGTATTACAGCAATTTCTTTGGGTAGCTGGACCGATTCCAGCAACCTGAGTATTTCTTCTCCATTCAGCGCTATTTTCCCTGATGATATGAAAAATCCTTGTTCCTCCCATAGCATTCCCGTTGTATGGCATACCCCAAAAGCATACCGAGGTCCATCTGACGGGTTTCCTTTTTCCCAGACATGCTGTATGTGTCAGTCCCTTACATGATCATCTTTGCTGGAAGTGGTTCAGCTTCTATCACTGGCCCTTGTGTGACTGCACTGTACCTGGTCCATCGTTGTCCATGTGGGCAGTAAGATGAGCCACCTACAATCCGAGTTAGATCTGGGTACTGCAAAGGAACATCAGTTAAATCTGTTCTTGGTTTGCTTGAGGTGTGCATCAGCTCTTCGTGCTGATGATGTTCTCCATCAGCCGGCAAAGGGGTGAGGGTTGCTGGATTCCCAGTATTGCAACTCCAAAACCGTATTATCCACCATTAAAAGGACCAGCTCATACCTAGGTGCCTGCTGTGGCACTGCTGCTTGGGTTACATACCGTTTTGACAGTATTTCCACCTCATGTGGGGCACAAACTGTTATGGGGTGTCCCAGAATGAGGGGGCAACTTTTCACTAATACTGTAGCTGCTGCTGTCACTGAATTGATGTGAGCTGGCGCTCCTCAGCAGTGCACGACTGGCCTCTCCGGTGGGGTCCTAATCTCTGCGTTACCACTCCACTGGCTTTTCCTTTTTGTTTGTGCATGTACAAACTGAAGGGCTTTGTATAATCTGGGAGCCCAAGAGCAGCAGCAGATGCTAAGGCTCCTTTTATTGCTTTAAAAGCTTGCTCCCTCTCCGGGCCCCATGTAATAGCCTCTACTTCTCTATTTCTTGTTGCCTCTGTCAGAAGTTTCGTTAATTCCCTTAACCCGGGAATCCATGGCCAGCAAAATCACACAGCTCCGAGGAACCCTCTTAACTGTTTCTTTGTGAGCAGTCGTGGAAGCGTGACTATAGCTTCTGCTCTTTCTGGGTTTATTATTCGCTGTCCTTCCCTTAAGATAAAACCTAAATATTTAACTTCTTTCTGACACAGCTGAAGTTTGGATGGAGCTGTGCAGTGACCTTTCTCTGCTAAGGCAGTACCCAGCTGCACAGTGACTAATACACAGGCGGTTTTGTCTTTACTTGCTATTAGCAAATCATCTACATACTGCACAAGAGCTGATCCACCTGGTGATTCTATATCCCTTAAATAATTTCACAGTATTCACGAAAAAATTCTAGGAGACACTGTGAATTCTTGTGGAAGATGTGTCCAAGTTAATTGTTGCACTTTCCATGTGAAGGCAAACAGAAGGTGGCTGTCCTCGCCTGGTGGGATACGAAGGAAGACAGCGGTTTGATCAATCACAGTAAAATATTTTGCCCAATGTGGCATTTGTAAAGGTATGGGTGAGGGCTCGGGCACCACCAGATAAGGAGCCAGGGTGTGCTGGTTAATTGTCCACAAATCTTGTACAAAACAATATCCTGGGTTCCCATCTTCATCCGATCTATTCTTTTTTACAAGTATAGGAGTATTATATAGACACACACATACTTCTAAAATTCCTTGGGCTAAATGCTGGTCTGTTTGCTTTTGATTAGTTTTTTTAGCCTCTTGGGGAGTAGGATGGTGTTTCACAGCAGGTGGAGTTCCTCCCTTTGTTTTTATGTTCATGGGTTGAGCTGACATTGAAAATCCTGCCTCAGTGCTGGCTTTACTCCGTAGCTTTGTTGATATGGATTCTAGTGCCTTTGGGATTTTAGATTCATTCTTTGGGCTTTCTGAGTATACACTCATTCCCATGATTATCAGGTCTGTTCCCTCAGGTGGCAAGCGTAATTCCACGTCTAAGGCCTGCGAGAGATCTCTCCCTAGCAAGCATGCTGGAGAATCCTCTGCTAGTACAAATCTCCCCCATATACTCTTGTTGCCTATTGTTACTAACAGGGATTTACTCAAATTCCTTTCTCCGTGCCCCATGACTCCACATATTAAAATTTCGTCTGTGATCCTAGATCCTTTGGGAGTAAAATTCAAACGGGATAATGTTGTTCCTGTATCTACCAAAAATTCAACTTCCCAGCCTTCCACTTTGCCTGTATGTCCTTTTTGATCTAATTGTGTTTCCCACATACTAAGGACTTCTAACCCTTCCAGTCCCTCAGGATCTACCAGGTCTCCTTCCTCCTGTCATTGCGAGTCGTTATTTTCACGGGGTGCTCCTTTGCATTGATAATTTTCTTCCATCGTCACTCCCCCCCACCCCCCCCCCTTCCCCAGACAGAGGGGACATTCTTGTTGTGCGTGTCCCAGATTCCCACAATACCAGCATTTCCTTTCTTCATTTCCGCTCCTTCTCCCCTCTCTATTCCCTGGTCTTGGGCCAACGCCATGCCTGGCCTTCCTCTTCCTCGACTCCTGTCTCTCATCTGCAAATTCCCTGTTAGGGCTGCAGCCACTGAGTTAGCCTCTTGTTCTTTTGCTTTCTTTCTCTTCTTCACTTGCTCAGCCTTTTGTTTCCCCTCTCGCCCATCACATACGAATATTGTCACACTTAAATTTTTTTGCAGTCTCCCCTTGCCAAGCTGGCATACATTCTTTAACATATTTCCATATGTCAGGGGCCACTTGATCTGCAAAGACAGTGATTGTGAGCACATCATGGAAGTTTTGGGGGGTCATTCCCCCATATTTTAACAGGGTTGGTCAGAGCTGTCCCCAGAAGTCACTGGGGTGTTTGTCTAGCCTCTCTCTACACACTTGCACTTTAGTCCAATTTACTCCTAGCTCACCACATACCTTAATTGCCTCCATTAAGTTGCAGAGGTCCTGTTTGGTGAGTGGCTCCATCCCCTGCATTATGATAGTCCCAGTTTGGGTCATTTGTTGGCCAAGGGTTTCGGTTTCCCCTGGCCTGTTGCGCTAACTCTGCATCTTTGTTAATTATTTTATCTCGCTTATTCAGCCGAAACAATTCTCTCAAAAGTACCTGAGTCTCGCCCCAACTCGGATTATACTGTGTGTATGTTAGAAAATAACCGGGCACATCTTTCAGCATCTTCCCTCAGCCTCGGCATTTTCCTGCCTCGTGAAGCTCGGTCTCTGGGGTTCCAGGGTTGTTAGTAAATACGTGCGATACAGCGGGAGGAGGGTTTGCTCTGCCTGTTCCTCCTCGCTGTGGAGCAGCAGGATTGGGTAAGGTGTTGGAGACCATAGGCTAGAGTCTGGCAGCCAGGCAAGCAGAAATAGGCAGCAGAGAAGGAGCGTTAGGCATGTAAGGCAGGACAGACACCATTGGCCTGTCATCTGGGGTACCAGCATCCGCTACCACAAGCGTCACCTTTGGTAAAATCTCTTCCTCCTTCTAACAGCAGCTTGGGTGATTCCTTTCCCATGCCCGGTTGTCCTAAACGTACCAGTAATTCACCTGTTCTGGGAATCTGTTCTTTAGATGGTGTTGCAAAAAGGTGAGTTCTGCTGGTCAGAAGTCCCCTGCAGTGGCCACCAGCCTGTTCATTTGCCCTCCTTGGCTGTGAATGGCCAATCTTCCTGACACGATGTAACTGTGCACATTTTTGACGGACCAACTGTGCTATCAATCTTTTTCCAGTTTTCCAATACCTCAGCTAAAGACGTCCCCTTCTCTATTTTCCAGTACCTGGGGTACAGGTGCCCCCTTCTCTATGCCAGGTGTGTTTCCCATTGTTTTCAGCTACTAAGAGGAGCTCACCCCTTTCCTGTGTGCACCCTCCTCTGGGCAGGACTTGAATCCACCCCAGTACCAAGAGGGACTCAAACCCACTACAGTATTTTCACTAAATCTGCTCAGGGCATTTTAACACTCACCCTTTGATGCCTCCTGCTCCGAAGACCCCTGGTGAACTCACCTGCTGGAGATGAGAGGATCTGATGGGGGTGGCGTGGGGTCCTGGTGGTGGTCTGGGGTCCCATCTGGGTCACCAAGCTGTTAAGCTTCTCCGCCCTTGGCATCAGCTTACAGCCTAAGGCTTCAGCACATCGAGCTACTAGTGCTAAGTAAGTTCCACTGAGCGATTAATATCCTTTATTTCTATACAAGGTGAGGAGCTGGTCCCTCATCTTTACAGTTGGGTGTTTGCACGCCCCATGCCTGGCACTGCTCCTGTTTGCAGAGCTGATAACTGATGGCAGGGAAGACTTTATTGTCTGAGGAATACTTATGCAAACAAGCACAATGGCTTAATAGAGAACACCTGGAGAAATCTCCAAAGAAAGCATCATAAATTCCCCTTCCCTTGGATTTATGGGGAGATTTTTCACAGATATTTATGGTTTCCCAGGTGCGTTGTTGTGACTCCTTAGCATAGATTTGCATGGCGTGCTGCAGGAGCTGGTGAGGCACCAGGAGAGGGGAGCGGTGATGGGGCAGCCATGTGCTCATACTGGGATGGGAGTGGTGATCCGTTTCTTGATCCCTTGGCAAATTCCCACGGTGTGCGGCAGCTGGCAGCCCTGCCAGCACCGGATGAGTGCCCAGAGAGGCTGGTGGGGGAGACTAGGTGAATTTAGGCAGCCCTGATGGATTCAGATGGTCCTGATAGAACGCAGGCAGAGGTGACCGCTCTCCCGCCCGCAGTGCCGCAGCCCTGTCTGAATGCACTGGCTGCAGGGACGCAGGCAGGGAAGGTTCATTTTCTTGCTTTTAGGGCTTTGGCACCGTTAGGCTGGTTTGTGGGGGCCTGCTGGGTGCTGGGACGCCCTGGCCAGCTCCAGAGGCAGCATGTGTGCACCTGGATGCTGTGGCTGAGAGAGCAGCCAGCAGGGTCCATATCTGAGCACCTCTGGTGATGTCCAGGACATTAACTGGTGCTAATTAAGTAGGATGTGTACACATCTCATCCAAGACTGTCATGGTAAGTCTGTGACTTGGGGTGGCTGGAGTTTGTGGAGCAGTTTTGTGCCCCGCGGGGCTGGGCTCAGCACTGCTGTGGGGCAACATGCCCCATCCCACCCATGTGGGACCGGGGCAATGCCAACACTCCCCAGTCACCCTCTTAAAATGCCCACTGCTGTCACCAGCCAACCCACCGAAGCCATCTCTTTCTCTTTTCCAGGTCTCTTGCCTCGCCAGCAGGTCCTTGCAAGATTTCAGCTCTGGTAAGTGCAATAGCGTTTCCTCCTTGCTGCGAGTGTGTCGGTGTTACGCATCGCGTGGTGCTGGAGCAGCAGCAGGGCTGGGCACCGTCGCTGCCCCCCAGACAGGTGTGAGAGCCTGAGCGTGCCTCTGCCAAGGAGCCAGCTCCTGCGTGCTTCACCCCAGCACGAAAGGGGGGCTGCGTGCTGGCGCAATTATTTCCCCGCCACGTGAAAGTTGGCTGATATGCGTTTATCGCTGCCTTTCTGTAATCCGCAAAGTGAAACTGCGTGGGCATCTTTGATTCTTCCTGGGTAAACTTTGACGGATAGGAACTGAAAACTTCAATTGAGTAATTGGTGTGATGATTGCAATAACAGCCGGGAGGGCTCTGCCACCACTGCTGCAACAGCTGTGGGGTGGGACTCGGGGGACCTTTGGAAGGATAAGAAGGTGGGGTGATGGGTGGGAGGAGAGGCAAAACCTCCCTGGGGAGCTTCGCAGGGGAGCCAGGCTTAGAGGAGCATTTGGGACCTGGAGGAAATGTGAAAGTCAGAGGTTGTGGTGCTGGCTGCTAGCTGGTTTCGTCACCTGTAACCTTTCCAGCCACAGGCTCCTCTCAGGCCACCTGCTCTGCCACCGGCCACCCTGCTTGCTTTCTCTTGGGGGACCCAGTGGGTAGAAGCATAAAATTTCCCCTTTCTCAGGCTCAGGTCCCTATGCCACTCTGTGTTTGACGTTTTCGCACTTCCAAAGCCCCCATGGGTTTCCTGACTATACACTTAACCCAGCAGAAAGGGTCCTGCTTCTGTGCTGGGATAAATTAGCCGGGCTGTCTTGCACGCAGCAGGGCTACCTCATGTTCCGTTGTCTTCATCTTTGCCCTCTTGACATGTTTTCTCTAAAAAAATATGTATTTATCAAAAAAGCAGCTTCTCTGTTTGATGCTACCTGTTGGGTTGATAATTGAGTCCCACCGAAGGTGCTGACACTGGCCGTGTGCCCAAGGATTTGTTGCCATTGTCCTAGGTTGTGTGGACCTGTTGAACTTCAGGGGTTTTTCTTTTCTTTAGCAGAAAATAGTTCACTAGATGGGGCCAAAACCATGGAAGGGAGAGGTGTTATGGTGGTCTCAGGGTTTTGGGTGCTGCTGGCATGACCTTGCTCTGGGACAGAGCTGCTCCGGGATGGGGACACTGGCAAGGGGCAATGCAAATGCCTGGAATGATGGTGGCTTCTTGCCGTTGCTGACCATGTATGGTTTTCCTTGGTCCAGTCCATCCCCATGGTTTCCCAGCTGTAATGTTTGGTGACTCCCTGCGGTGTTGTCTGCATGGGAGTGTTGGGATGCAAGTTGCTGCACCAGCTGCGCGTCACCTACCTTGTCCCCTCCCTAGCTGATGCTGGTGGCATGGGTGGTTGTAAATCCTGGTGCCTGAGGGACTGGCCTGATGTCCTCTTCCTGTGCATCCATCTCACCAGAGGGCATCTGGCATGGCATCGGCTCACCCCCGAAACTATTCCTTATTCCAAAACTGTGCAGGGACTCCTGATCTGTTGATGCTTTGCTCATGACAATGGCAGCCTCAGCTGGGAGCAGCTCAGATCCCTTCCCTGGTGGCGCTCACCCCTGAGATCCTTCCTGCCCAGCCAGGAGGGGTGGGCTGGTGGGAGACATGAGCTGCTGGGTGTCACCCTCTCCGGTCCTGTCTGTTCTGGGAGCTCCCGCTGCCTTGGCTATTGTGTCCACCGTGCATGTGCAGTTGCTTGGGCAGCGATTCCCATGGAGGACATGTGCCGTCACAAGCTGGCAGCTCGTACCTAATGCCAGGTGACACTCTGAGCGGGGTGTCTGCTAGCCCAAGGCATTGCCAGCCAGGAGATAGACCCTGGAGAGCTGAGGAGGGGTAGTGCTGATGCTGCTGATGGGATGGACCTTGGCCTGGGGCACGTGCTGGTGCCAGATGCGATGTCACGGTAGGAATTAAGGGAAGGGCTGGCTCAGCCGCTGGTGTGATGCTTGCACGCTGCTCTGCACCAGCACGTCGGGCTGCCTCGGCCTGAGAGCTGCACCATGTCATACAGGCATCATCATCGCGTTGGGCACTGCTCCAGCGCATGGAGAAGCTCCAGTTAATGGGTGGATGAACTGACCAAATGATTTTTCCGTGTCAAGGCTGTGTTACATTGGGAAGTGAACATACAGCTTTGCCTTCCCAGGCAATTCCTGCAGGAGCAGCTCTGGCTGCGCTCCTCTCAACAGCCAAGAGCAAGTGTCTCTGGCTGCAGAGTGGGGATGGGCAGGATGGGATCTGCTGGTCCCCAGAAAAGAGGAGAAGGTGGAAAATGGCCTGGAGGAGGGGGCAGCAAGGGCAGAAGTGGCAGCAGTGTTGGAATTGCCTCTCCTGAAGCACGGTAATCGGCTCATGGCTTCTTCTCCCTGATCCTCTTACACCCCTCCCATTGCACATCTCTCCCCAGACGCAGCCGTGTGTGTTAGCAGAGATAAAAGCTCTCTTCCCACGCGGGGCTTTTCTTCCCCAGTGTGCTTAATCACGAGCCAGTGTGGCAAACAGCCTTCCTGGGAGATGCCCCGGGCTCAGCTCCTCGCTCTCTCTCCCTGCCTCCTGCCTTTTGCCTCTGCTCCCGCTTTCCCCCATGCCCCGGGGCTCCCCATACGCCCCTGCAGCCCGCGCAACCATCACGTGCCTCTGATAAATGAGCTTCATTTGCACCCAAAATTAATCACATTGTCACGCTGGCAGAGGATGAGGCAGCTGCGCCGAAATGCCTGAATCTCTGGCTAATTTATCACAGGGGCAGGGTGCAGAGCTGCTCCACAGTTCCCATTGCATTGGGGACATGCTCTGGAGAGGCGGCTGGTGCCGGGGACCTGCAAGGGCTGGGACCGAATGTCTCGGGAGGAGGTCTTCTCCTTCCCAGAGCTCAGGCGTTGATTTTCGACCAGGCAAACCTGGCAGGAGGTTGCTCACATCCAAGAGGGCTGATGCTGCTGGTGACAGCCTGACTCCTCTGAGCCACCTGGGAGCTGACATCCTCCTGCGCTGGAGGATGCTCAGGAACCTGGAACAGGAGATTAATGAGGAAAATGGATGCAAAGAAATTATTCCAGGACTTCCAAAACCAGGGTGTTTGCAGACGGTGGAAGCAGGAGGCGCCCAGCCAGGTTGATGTGTCCTGTTTGCTTAATTACTACAGCGCTGCTTGTCAGAGCAAAGCTTTCACCAGCTGTGTGCCTGCAGTGTGCCCGCAGCCTGCGATGGGCTGGCATTGACGTGGAGGATCAGCTCCAGGGCTGGGGGTGCTTGTCAGTGCCAGCTCCTGGTACAAGACATTTGGGGTGGGAGCCAGTTGTGGTGTTTGGTCCTGGTGTTGCACACCTTTTTGGGATCCACATAATCTTGTTTGCTCGTTGCCAGCTGCTCGTCTCCATTTTAGTATGGGTTTGGCTGGGCAGACCCTCTTTTCCTAGGTCAATCCCTAGGGGAGACATGGGTTCCTCCAGTATATTCACTCTCACTTATCTTGTGGCAATTAATTACTGATTCCAGACCAGGCTCAGCTCTGGAGTGCTCATTAACTAATTGGACGCCTTCCAGCAAGTCCCAGCAGTCCCTCCACGACAGGAAAGTCGCGCGTTCCTTGTCTGCTCCCTGATTGCTTTGTCCCCCCGTAGTTGATGCAAGCACCTTGAAAGAGGTCTGCTGGGGCTGCTTTCCTGGAGCTTGCGGGGGGCTGCTGACAACACGACGAATGCTTGCTTTGGGATGCGAAGGAACAGACAGCAAAACAAAGTACCATGTAGATGCCCCATACGGTGACTGATGGCATGCTTCAGTGGGCTCTGAGCTGGTGGAAGAGGTTGGAAACCTGCTCTGCCCGCTGGTCTCTGAGGGTTTCACGATGACTCTGCAGATGTTGTCAGATGTGGGTTTTTTTTCACTGTGGCCCAGCAGAAATGCAGGGAAACTGTTGTACTTGGTGATCTGAGGCTCTGCGTTGCCCACGTTTTGCTGTCAGGGGAAGACCTGGTCCCATGCTTTTACAGAAAAGAGGCTTTTATCAATAAAAATTGAGCTGCTGGTGCTCCCAGCAGCTTGCCCAGACAAAACAGTAAATTGCTTTTTTTAGAACTTTAAATCTTAATTCGTAAGGGCATGGGCTCCCTTACACCAGCAGTAAGCTGGCTTTGAGATAAACCCAGCGTTTTGGGGAGGGAGAAAGGCTGTTCGGGATCTCCTTCTGACATGTGCCTGGGATGGCCCCACAGGGTCTCTGGCCAAGAGGCACCAGCAGTCGTGGGCAGCTGAGCCAGGGGATGGGAAGCTCAGTCTGAGCATCTCTGAGCCTTGCCTTCAGACCCTGCAGCCTGCGGGGCTGACCGCAGGGTTCTCCTCCCTCTTCGTCCAAATGCTTTAGAGTGGTTTTGGGGCTGTGCTTGTGACTCTGGTTTTGAGCTCTTGGGAGAGGCAGTTGTGTGCATGGCTGTGAGCAGGAGACATGCCTGACCTGATGTTCTTCCTTATTTTGACTCCCCCGGGGGCCCTGGGGTACGATGCAGCCTTTGGTCAATGCAGAGGAGGAATTACCACTCTCTTGGCTCAGCCATGTGCTCAGAGCAAGCCACTGCTGTGGGCAAAAGGGCTCCTGGGGTGCCACTGCCAACCTGGGTGACATGGGTGATGAGTCCTGGTGGTCAGTGTTGCTCAGCATCGCCGAGGACGCTTACTTCACCAGGCTGCCTTATTCCATTCATATTCTCTTATTTTTTTAAGTCAGGGCTACAGCCAAGGCTTCGTAGGCATCCCTTTGCCAAAACACGAGAGAGACTGGCTTGTGCCCCTGGTTGAGTGGAGGCGCTGGGGAGAAGCCAGGGAGCAGCTGAGATGTTATGTGGGGAGTTGGGGGTGCGTGGTGATGCCTGTGCAAGAAATGATTCAACAGCCTGGGAAATAACAGCTCAGGTTGCCAAAGCGCGTGTTGAGAGGGTGGCAGGCAGCGCGCCTCGGGAGTCTGACAGCAAAGAACAGCGATGTTGGGCGACTCCAAGAGATGCTTTTGGCTTGGGTTGTCTGAGGTGGAAGAGTGAGGATCAGTCCCAGGTCTCACCGAAGTGGCTGGGCTGCTGCTGGTGCTGGGAGAGGGCAGGACCTGCTGCCGGAGCCTGGCCGGGGCAGCAGCTGGTGGCTCCGCTCAGTGTTTGCCGTCCCTTGGCTGGGAGGGAGCCTGGGTGCTGCTTGGGGAGCAGCGGAGTGAGGCATCCCTGGGAGCACATGAGATGCTCTGGGGATGTTGCGTCACCTTGGCAGAGGGAAGTGCTCATCCACCCAAAGAAAAGTCTTTTCCAGTCTCCAGCCACTGCCAGAACTTGGGGAAAGCCAAGCAGCTATTTTGAAGTGCTTTACCACACTCTGCAGAGATTGCTGCGGAGGTGCCCAGGCCTTTTAAGACTCAGAGTTCAGTTTCCCTCCCTAGAAATTCAAATGAACTGTCTCTGCAGATGCCCATGTGGCAGCAGCTGGAGCAACACTCCAGGGCCTGCCGCGGCAGGGCTGATGCCAGTGAATTTGCCGCCTGCCTTTTCCCCGGTGCAAATAACTGTGCCGCAGATTACACCAGACTTAACTATCTGTTAACGGTGTTTTCTGCTCCTTCAATCTTTTATTAGTGCCAAGGAACTGGAAGTGTTTCTCTGGGTCTAGTCCGGCCCCGCAGCAGTGAATTGGGTGGCAGTAGGTGCTGTGGGTGGCGGGGGGGGCAGGGCAACGCTGCCCCGCAGAGCCTCGGGCTGCTGGCCGTGCCCTGGCCCGTGGCTCAGAGGAGCAGGGGGCACCACTGCATCCCTGTCAGCACCAGGAGATGGTGCTGAGCCCTTCCCCACAGGGCTTTGCAAGACAGCTGCAAGGCAGGTTCATGGCACCTCAAGTCCCTCTGTCTCTCTAAGATCCATGTGGATGCCATGGATTTCAGTGCTATCTTGCATTTTGCTCAGGCACAAATAACAGCATTGTGCCCAGCGATGCAAACCCCCTGCACCCCCGTTTTCGAGAGGGCTGTGCTGCAAAGCACCCGCCGGGTGCTCTGAGCTCTGCCCTTGGGGGTTTGGCACAGTTTGTGTTTCCTTGAGCCTCCATTTTCGGGCAGAGCTGGAAACACCAGCCTCCCAGGGAGGGCCGGTCCTGGCACGCTCCAAAGCCAGCTCAAGGGAGCTGGAATAACCTGATCTGACTCTGCAGAGCCTGGTTTCTAGTCCCTGTAATTAAACACCCAGCTGTTGAGATCTTTTATGTGTGTTCAAATTGAAATTTGGCAGGCTTATGGTAGCAGGGAGCAGGATGCGGTGACCAGGAAGATCTGTTGCACTCTTAAAGCAAACTCCATTATACCCCAGCCAGGATGGGCAGGGATCTGAGCACGCCAGAGATGCTTTTATGGGCTGAACTGATGAGATTGGGTGGGAAACTTTGCCGTGTTATTGCTGATACCCAGCCCATGGGTGAGGGTGAGAGGGGGCTTCCTCAGAGATGGGGTCTCCAGAAGCCAAAAGGAGTCCCCAGAGCCCCCTAAGGCATGTAGGAGCCACATGTTAGGCTGTGGTGTTGGAGGGAAGATATCTCCAGCTGCTGGAGATCTTCCAGGCAGTGCCTGAGCTGACCCTAAGTACAACTGCCTCATCCTGGCAGAGCTGGCAGGAGGAGATGGCAGCTCCTCTGAACCAAAACCCTTAACTCGAGATTTGTCCATCACTAGAGATGATGCACAAGAAGTAAACGTCACTTACCAGATTTATGGGGAAGATGCTTTGCCAGTCTCCTTTTTAAGGTTATACTAAAAATTAAACCACATTTTCCCCCAGGGGGGAGTGGCAGGCTGTCACCATAAAAAACGTCCCTGTGTGTTGTGGAGCAGCACACGTGTGTGCACGCAGTGTACGCAGGGATTGAAAGGCAGGGCAGCACAAAAGGCATTGCTCACGTGGCTGTTGAGCTGTGGAAAATCATTATTTTACACATATATTTTTATATGGCAGTTTCCTGCCTGCATAAAAGAAATCAGAGAGTTAACTCAGGCTCAGAACTGAGTTCCCAATATAAAAACCTGGAGCGTGACTTATTTATGCAACTGAAGCATAAACTCATTGGAGATGCAGGCAGGCGTGCTTGGCATGGCCTCCTGTTCCTGCTCAGGTACAGCAAGAAAGCATCCCGTCCTGGCAGGACCTGCGATTCCAGAACGACGTGGCACAGGCACCATCAGCTCGCGGGATGTGGTTGAGGTTAAGCAAGGGACCAGCTTTGCTTTGACTGACGACGTTCTCCCTTCCCACCCTGAGCGGTGGGGCAGCAGCTCAGGGTCTGGCTGTCCCCAGCCGCTCCCGTGCGGTGTGGCTGGATGGGGCCATGTGGCCTGGGGACGTTCATCAGCTCTGGCAGCAGTGCTAATGCGATTAAGGGCTTTTCTCGCCCTCCGCTCAGTGCTCATTAACATTTCCCTTCTAAGGCGTTTATGAACATCGCTTCATCTTGCTGCAGCTTTGGCTTGCGTCGAGCAGAGTGTGGGGGAAGGCTCCCCCGGGGCTGTGGGTGCTGCCCGGCTGGCGGTGGGGCAGCAGAGGGAGGGGATGTGGCTGGGGAGCTGCTGCGCTGCGCTGTGCAACGCCACCAGGCCCAATGCTTCCAGCAAGGAGTCCTACTTATACCGGGATTGGGAGCCTGGGGAAGGCAGATGCTCTGGTTGAGGGAGGGTGAGGCTGCCTAGCTGGTAGCCTGTAGCCTGCGAACGCAGACCTACAAACAGCTTCCCCGTGGTGTCACAACCCCATCCTCTGCGCAGGCAGGGAGAGAACCCAATTTTGGAAGCCTCCTTCCCAGCTCCTTCCAGGACCGGGAGAGATATTTTTATTTGGTCTTACAAGTAGGTCTGGAGAGATCTCCAAGCGGATGCTTCATAGCCTGCATGCAAATAAAACCCTCCCGTGCACACAAAGCCCTTTAGAGCAGCGAGCCCCAGGCTTTGCTCTGCTGTCTGTGCCCCTGTGCTCCCTTTTGGCCCCGTGTCCCTGCCTGGCTCTCCTGGGGATGCTGCAGCAGGCTGCCACAAGGGCTGACCTGTGCCTAGCAAAGTTCACTTGCAGAAGATGCTTCTAGACTTTCCATGGTGGATCCCAGATGGATGGGGCTGGTGGGGGGCTTTTCACTCTCAGGGAAAACCAGAATGGAAAAGTAAAAATAACTGTTTTAAATACAGCATTTCAAGAGAAATATCTAACTGCCACAAATGGGGCTCTTTGGGTCGTGTCCCACTGCTCAGCCGTGGCCCATCCTGTGGTCATGGGGCTGGTGGAGTCCATCTCCACCCAGGGAGGTGAGAGCATGTGGAAAATGTGGAGTAGGGGTGTGAGGTGTTTAGTTGAATTGGAGCCAAACTTTGTTGTCTTTTTAATCACCTGAAATATGTCAGTTTTTGTTGAGCCAAAGTAGAAGAGCGTGTTTGATTATTTTTTCTGAATATTTTATTTCTTCCACCAAGAAAAACTGAATTTCCCATGGAAATTGCATTTCCTGTTTAGAAACTGGCTGTGAACATGCCGCTTGGCACTACAGAAGGCTGCTTTTCCGGGGGCTAATACCTGAAGTTTGACTGATTTCAATATCTAGCAAGACGCATCCTCTGATTCAGCTTTTCCCTGCATCATTGGGGCTTTTGTGCTTTTCCTTTCTCCCGTGTGGATCCTCCAGAGCCTCACAAGACCCGGGCTCCTGCTGCAACCTGGCTCAGCTGAGCTGAGGAAGGCCTCTCCTCTCTACCTGCCTGCCTATTTTCATGAAACCTCCAGATATTTAATATCTTTGAGATTTCCAGCTGTCACTCACATGCTGTTGAATTTGACTGCTGAGTCGGAGAGTAATTAGGGGAGACAGACAACACATGGAGCACGTGATTGCACAAACCTGATTTTCTTAAGGAAACCAGGACAAAAAAAAATAAAAAAAAAACCAACCTAAAAATCCCTCTTTTCAAATTTTTCACCTTGTTTTACCTGCAGGCGGCTGTTGACTGTGGCAGGCAGGGAGTGTGGGCTGCTCCGGGGTGGTGACACCCAACATTGGGTGCTGCCAGGGACAGGATGGGTGCTGCTGTCCCCGCAGTCCATGGGGACACGGCGCTGAGTGCTTGGCGCGATGACTTGGTCCTTCTGCCGTGACACTGGGTCTGCGTTAAAGAACTGGTGTGAGCATCTCCAGTGGTGCTGTGCAATTTTGGGGCAGACCTGTCAACTCAGAGCCATCCTTTATAAATAAAGGAGGTTTTAATGAAAACCACTATTAGTTAACAGCCTAGTGTACTGCACCTTAATGTGAGATATTAGCAAAACAGCAGAACATCCATTCAAGTACCTGTTAAAATACTGAATGGTGCTGCCATTGAAGGGACTCTGGCTGGCTGCTGGAGGTGCTGCCTCCAGCCCCGGGTCAGAGTCCTGCTCCAGAATGCGTTGGTGGGACAGGCGGTCTCAGCTGAAGCAGCCAGCAGTGGGTTTGCAGGTGATGCCTGATTGCTTCATGTAGGCTGTGTGCCCCATCTTGCCGTTTGCCCAGGGGCATCACTGTCTGGGGCGAAGGGTGGGCAGGGATGGGCCGCAGGAGCTACTGAGCCTGTTTCTGCCTCCAGAGGAAGCGCAAGAGATGCTGAGCATGTGGTGCTGCCTCATGCTGCAGGCAGCAGGCGGGAGGAGGAGGAGAGCTGCCCATGGAGACTGAAGCTCCTGGCTGACTCGCTGCCCTCCAAGGTCCGGCTCAGCTCTGGGATGCTCGACGAAACCCAGACCCAGACCGCTGCCTGCCTGCACCTGCTTTTATTCCCCTTTCCCACTCCTTTCTCTCCCTGCTGGCGGGCTTCCCAGAGATAGGCTTTTTATGCTGGTGGGTTTTATTTTTTTTTTGGTCTTTTTCAATGAAAATAAATCTTTTATCTGTTGACTATGAGACAGTGCTGGAAACAAAGTCCTACAAATCTCTGGGTTTTTTATTACCACCTTCATCTCCCAGGTTGCCTGTTTGCAGCTTGGTCTGTGGAGTCGGTGGCTAGGATGAAGCTTAACCCCGAGTGGTCCGTGCTGGAGGCAGGGATGCAGGGATGGGGCCGTGGGGGCCCTGCCATCCCTATGGCACGAGATGCTGTCTCCGCTTGCCTTGCAGGGAGTGTAATAGGGAAGGGGAAGCGTGTCGATGGGGGGAGGCAGACATACAGCAAGGAAAACCAACTCATTTTGCTTAATTATAACTGACTGTGACAGCCCGCATCTTTAGTTTGAAAAGTATCTGTGAGGTGCGGGTTGCTTCTCTCAAACGGGATAATTATGTTAATTAAAATGCTTTCTTTATAGCAGTTCTGATTAATAAAAACAGTTCCAGTGCTCTCTTTAAACACGCTAACCTTCTGTTGTGCAGGAAAACTGGCTTTTCTCAGCAATTTATGACTTTTAAAACAGATTACAGTGGGACAGCCTGCTGCTTTCACACAGTAACGCTTCCTCCCCGGGGGAGAGCAAGGCAGCCCACGACCGCAGCGCCCTGCTCTCGGGGAACAGACGGGGGAGAGCGCTTGGGCAGCAACGCCAGAGCAGGCAGCAACATGTGCCCGTGTGGGAGCTGCGGGTGGGAGGCGTCGGGGAGCTCTGCGAGAGTGCCAGGGAATAAAAATACCACTTATTTCTCTAATTGCTGTTTATTTCCTCTGCAAAGTATTGGGATAATTAACAAGCGCCCAATTAAGAAAAAATTGTGTGTAGGGGAAAACCAGGTATGGGTGCCAAGAGAGATGGGTTTGTGCCAGAGCGTGGCGAGGAGCGGGGGTGGTGGTCCCTCTCGCTGACCACCTGTGGGATGGAGCACCCGGTGCTTCCCCAGCTTCTCACCAGAGACCTTTACCAAGACAATGGTTTTGCTTCTGGGGGTTTTAAAGTTTAGGAGCTTGCATGACTCTTGGTGTTCGGCTGGTTGATGTTTTGTCTCTTGGCTGGTTTCTTGGTTCTTGAAAAGGTTTATTTCTTGCATGTGCAGGTTCAACCCCCCTAAGCATAGTCTGATGTGAGTTTGGAGAGTGGCTGAGCATCTGCCACCCTCCTGTGAAGTGGTGACAAGCCAGGAGGGCTTGGTATTGCTGCAGGTAACTCTGAAAATACTGTGAACAGGCAGCCTGGTGGATCACTTGTTGCTCGTGAGGAGGGTAGGACTGCCACACACTTGTCCCCAGATGCCAGTCCCCAGTCAGCTGCATATTCTCACTGTGGCAAGGAGGTTTTGTGTCCTTCCCTTCCTCCCTTTTCCTTCCCCCACGCCTTTCCCCTGGCTTGGTGTCCTTGCTGGCAGGTGGTGCCTTACCCTGGGCCAGATGCTGAAGCAACACGTGAAGCAGTTCTCAGCTCCCACTTACACATCCTGAGTCCAGCAAGGGGCTGTTATGCAGGGGTAGTGATTTCCATCAGATCCCTTCCCTCCCTCTATGCCCAGGAGGGGACCAGCACCTCCAGCAGCCGATCCCCAGGCTCTGGCACCGCTGCCGAGTGCTCTCCTTTGGTGGGTGCTTTGGGAGGGCTGGTACCATCCTGCTGCCTCGCAGGCAAATGGCCAGAGGGGCTCAGAGGAGTTCTGGGTCCTTTCAGCCTTGCTCTTGTAGAAGAGGAGGAAAATGAGTGCTGTCTGGTTCTGTGAAATACTGCAGGCGAGAAACCACCTTTGCCCCAAGAGATGACAGCATTTGTTTGCCATCCAGCTGTGACCCCTGGTGCAGAGCAGGGTGGCTTGGTGACTTCACTGGGTTTGCTCGACCCGGGTGAACTGCTGGCGGGCGTGGGGAGAGGGGCTGCACTAAAGCTCCCGAGTCAGCACCCCATGACACATGCGCTGGAAAGCAGCCATGTGGTAAGATTTTTGTACTCTAAACCCCTTCACATGGCTGCTGCTGGCTATGCCTCCCCCCACATGTGCCGTGAGCCTCTGGGTGTTGAAACCTCACCTGGGCACCCAGCGAGGCTTGGCGGAGCTCACTCCCCTCCCCCAGCTGGAAGGACCCGCCAGCCCCACGGCTGATGGACTTTTATTCCTTGTTTGTCACCACTTCTGTCCCTTCCATCCCTCCTGTCCTTCCCAGCCCTGCTCCCCCTCTTTTGCCATGTTTGAAGTCTTTTGGGAAAGGCTGGTTGGGGAGAAGCGCTGGGTATAACCCCTGCCACGGGCTTTAGGGTTTCATCTATGGGCAGGGATGGAGGCAGGCTTCCAGTGTGCAGCAGGGCAACTCTGCCCTCCGGTGTGTTCGCACCCTGCAGAGCTGGGTGAGCAGGGCAGTCGTACAGTGAAGCCACCGAGAGCTTCCCTGCAGGTTACCCCCCCGTGCCTGGGGGCCACAGCCGCCCCTGCCCACCCCAGCAGGGCTCCAGCCCCCCAACACAGCCCTTTCGCTGCCCCACAGGCTCGGCTGGGGCTGGCTCTGCTCTGCTCCTCTCCTCGCTGCCCCGTTTACCTCTGCTATATTTACATGTCTATTTTATGATTTCAATTTTTAATGCTTCTGCTCTTTGAAGATGCTTAATGCTTTGGAGTGGAACATTTTCTTCTGAGTCCTGAGTGCCAGTTGAGGACACACCAATAAATCAACTAATAACTGGAACCTCATTTTCTGCTCCTGTGGCTGCGAGTTAACTCTCCCTGTGCTGCCTCGGCTCTCCTGGTGCCTCCCCATCTCCCTGGGCAGGACCTGGCTCCCGCAGGCAGGATGGGCTCTGTCACTGTGCCTGGGTGCCAGGCAGGTGTTGCTTGTGCTGGGTGTACACAGCATCTGCATGCTGCTGTGCCGGCTCTGAACATCCCTTGGCTGGGCGGTGTCAAGCCTCTGGGGTTCCCATGCTGGGCTGTTTCTTAAGTGATGGTTTCCAGCTGCTACGTTCTTCCCGCTGCCGTCATCACCATCCCTAATGCCCTGTCGCTGGATGGCCAGCAGAGCTGCAGAGATTAGCAAGGCTGCCTGTGGAGAAGCGGGGGACATGGTGGATGGGTCTGGCAGGTCACTGAGCAAGACCCAGCCTGTTCCCAAACCCTCGGCAACTCCTCAGACTGGAACAGCCAAGTGCCAGCTTCGTGGCTTTGCGATGCCGCCAAATCCAGACCCTCTAGCTGAGCTCTGCAGGAATGACATCCAGAGAAAGCCTCTTCCCTGCTGCTTGCACAGGTGCTCCAGAGCCTGGCAACTTGTGGCAGAACTGGAGGAATCCCTCAGGAAGGCATCCCATCTCTGTTTCACTGGCAGCTGGAGCAGATGAATCTCCAGCGCAGGAGAACGTGCTCTGTGCTACGAGTCTAACAGAAGGTGGCAGATCTTGGGTAAATCTTCTTTCCAGCTCTTCACCCTAGCCCATAAGGGATGAAGAGTTTCCACACTGCTGCCTTCATTTGTCCAACTCTATTTACTGTTCTCATTCATATCAATACCATCTAATACTTTAAAGAAGCATCTGCTTTTACCGTCTCCTGTAGCAGCGAGTGCTGCAGGTTGCTCGCAGGGCATCCGTGCTTCCCCTCCACGCTTGCAGACCTGCGTGCTTGAAGATTCAGGTGCTACCCCTGCTCTCCAGATACCTTCCCCGAGACAGGCTGCCGGGTTTACCTTGCTGTAGTACTTTATTGCTTGTTGAATTATGAAAGCGCTGCTTGCATCACCTGGCAGGCAGCCACGGCGCTGCCTCTCAGCTGCTCTTTAACTTCTGACTCAAAGGTGGTGACTGCATTAGCCTCTGCTCCTCTACATTTGGAGCCGGGCTGTGTCTGTGGGCTGCGCTGACGTGGCGTGGCCCGAGCAGTGCCGAAAGGCACGTGCTGGGCAGGGGTGCAGGCAGGGTGGACCCCCGAGCCAGCAGGACATGGGGGCTGAGACACTGTGTGTGAGCCCCACGGGCCGGGGGGCTCGGCACCCCCATGCCCTGGTTCCCTGCCAGTGGTGGCAGAGGCACCCCTGTCTCTCCGCACCCTGACACCAACCCGGTGCCTTTGGCACTGCTGCCCCGATGGGGAGAGCTGGGCTTCGCGAGGCTCCACGGCTGCCTAACAAAGTGCTGGAGCATCGTTAAATGGTCCCTGGGACGGGCACATCTCCCCTGGTACCATTCCACCACTGCAGAAATACAGAGCCGTACAGTAATAACACGAGGCCATGGCTATGCTATTCCCCCAATGTGGGTTTTTGTTTGTTTGTTTTTTAAACAAGCTTCTCTTTAGTGCTGTGATTTTTTGCTCCCGGGGGCTGGAGCCCTGCAAATACATCTGGCTCTCTGCAGGGGCTGGGGCTCGGCTGCAGGTGCCTGGTGGCAGCAGGGGACTGGGCTCAGCCAAGGTTTGATTCTCACTTTTGCTGTCAGAAGTGATTTGTCCCCAGGGAGCCCTCCCAGTGTTTGGCTTGGAGCAGCCTGGCCCCTGGCCAGCTCGGTTTTGGCAAGTCAGGAGTGCCCAGGGCTGGCTGGCAGAGCTGCTCCAGTGCCTGGCTAATGGCCCAGGCTGCCCATCGCCGTCTCCATCACTCCCAGTGAGCGCTGGGGAGAGGATGGGGAAGGGAACAGGGCCCTTCTCCTTTCAGCCTCGTGCTCGATTGCGCTCCAATGGCCCACGTTGTGTTTATCCATAATTATAATGGGGTGACATGGTTACAGTTTCCAAACCCATATGCAAATGCTTAATAACCCGGGGGAAAGTTTTCCTGCTCATTAAGCGGTTCAGGCAGGAGCTGTTCCACCTCTACCCCTTCCTCTGGTCCTGCGCAAGCCAAGTGTGAGGAAGCATCTCAAAGCCGCAGCCTGGTCCACTCTCTGCTGGGGACCTGACACTGGAGGGACCACCACCTCCATCCCCTGCATCTTTGGTCAGGCAGATCTGTGCACCTGCACTCTGGAAATCCGGGAAATCCAGGTTATCAGGGGTAAAATTTTCCAATGGAAAATGCATTTTTTTTTAATCAGGCTACAGGACCAGTGTGTAGCCATAAAGCAAACATTCAGGTGTGAGCGTACTGAAGCAAATTGTTCTGGCTTCTGTCTGTTGACAGTGTCCAGGAAATTCAAATGTATCTCTTTGATTTGACATGTTTTGACTTTTATGTTTTAATTTAATATCCAGGTTATATTTAACTTTTTATTATGGTTCGTATTTGAGAAATGAAATACCTTTTGCCTTACTGCAGCAAAATGCCTGAATGCTTCCCGGCAAAATGCAAAGGCTTGGGTTTTTCCTGAGTCCTGTTCTGTGGGTGATTTTGATTCATTGAGTTCAGTGCAAAACAAAACTTTTCATTTAGGAAACTCGCACAGACCAGATAGTGGAGTTCCTGACAAATTCACAGCTTTTTGGTTGCGTGCACCCTGCAAAGGGGCACCTGAGCCCTGGAGCAGGTTCGGGGGTCTGGGGAAGCCACGTGTGCCCTAGTGGTGTTTAGAGGTGCTGCTGAGATAACACAGAGAAAGATTCATGGCTTTGATCTGACTGCCTGTGGATGGAGGTGCCTTTGGAGGACCGTGTCCTGCACTGGTGTGGGTACGTTGCTGGAGAGGGTGCCTGGGAGGTGGTGGCACATCCCTCTGGTAAGATGCCATGCAAGGCATCCCTTTTCCCTGCCCTGGGGCTGTCAGACCCCTCTGCTCCTGCTGCGACCCTCACAGGACTGGGGTGCCACAAATCAAAGCCACCTTTGCACCCCCAGCGGACCCACGCTTGAGCAAAAGGAAAGCAGAGCTGCAAGCTGAGCTCGGGGCAACTGAAACGCTGCTGCTGGTGGTGCCTGTTGGCTGCTTGCTTGCGTGTGCATGTGAGCACGTGCGTGTGTTTGTGCACGCATGTAGGGATAAAGCCGCTTGCCAGGCAACTTTTTTAAAAAACAAATGACAGCTTGTTTGTTGCTAGGACTGCAGGGCTGCCTGGCAGAGGCTCCATACCAGAGCTTTGTTTGGAAGATGCTGCCAGCAAATAGCCAAATGCATTTGTATGGTATCAGTCGACAGCATGTTCCTGCCTCCAACTCTGTTAGGGGTGGTGGTGGAAAAAATCACTGATATATGTGTTTCAGCACCAATTATCCAAGCCTCATTTGCTCTAGACTCACAAGACCAAGTCCCATGACATCTATTAATTGCATTAAAAATCTCTCATTATCCTAAATCTCTCATTATCCTAAATCTCCAGGATGGAGAGTTAGAGTTGCTCAGGCCCAGGATTTCGGGAGGGCACGTGCATGTGACAGCATGGGGTGGAGGATGCTCCGTGGTCACAGCAGGGCATGCGCAGCCACCGCTGCCAGCAGGGCCTGAGCCCTTTCAGGCTGGCACCAGCGGTGCGTTTCTCCCAAGCCTCTGCCCCCCGTTTATTCATAGCTGGGTTGTACTTTATACGTGGCCGATCCGTCAGGCAGGATGTGACGGTTGGGCTCGGGGTGGCTCAGCGGTGCCGCTCCCCACAGCCCTTGCGGTGTTGGGCAGCGCGATGCGAGCGCTGCTACTGGTGCTCCGCACCACACGCTGCCAAGCACGAGCCGCTTGCCTCCTCTTTGCCAAATACTTATTGTTCCTGCTTTGAACTTCTGCAAAGCGAGGTTTGCCAAGGCTCCAACATGAATCATTAATTAATTCCTGGAGGGTTGGTTTTTTTGTGGTTTTTTTTTGGTGGTGTTTTGCTTTGATAATTGAAAATGGAGAGGGAGGCACCATAGGTGCAGGAGAGCAGAGGTGTGTTCCGAGTCGTTTCACCATCCCTGATCAGGAGGGTGCTGTGGGTGGCCCTCTTGCCCTGCTCCTTGGGCCGGGCTGTAATTGCTGCCAAATGCTGTCAGCATCCAGCCCCCTGCCCTCAGCCTCTGCCCTCATCCTGCCTGCTGGTCTCCGTGCAAGAAAACATACCCACCTCTGGCTGTGAGCACCCTTCTCCCCTTGTCCTCCTCCTCCTGCACCCTGTGGCATAGCAGGGTCTCCTCTGGCCTCTGCGGTGCCAGGGGTGCCCCTTGCCCAGCATCTCGCTCAACGCAGGAGCCCCGAGGCTGAGCAGTGGTGGGGAATTGCTTTGCTTTCTTTGGAAGCGTTGCTCCCTGCGGGGGTCTCTGGCAGTGCTGGTGGAGGCAGAAAGCGCAGCAGGGCACCAAGAAAAGACTTGGAAAGGAAAAGGACAGAAAGATCTCATTAAAAGAGAAAAATACATTTGCATTTATTGGGGCAGCCGTGGGATTGTGGGCAGTAAGGTCTTGCCCGGAGGCTGAAAACCCAACTTCTTGTATGCCACATGCTCCAGCCCCCACCGTCGGGATGGCTCCCGCTGCACTCTCCGCAGCGCCCGCGTTGGACTGGGGACCCCCCGGTGTGTCGGTCTCCTGGTGCTGAGGAGGGGGACCGGCCTCGGCGGCGGGCAGTGGGAGGGCAGGACAGCATGCCCTGTGCCCGCGGCCCAGCGCGTTTACGATAACGCCCAGCACCCTGAGCCTCTGGGAGCTCTTGCCATTTTCACTGTCTTGCTGGTTTAATAACTTGTTCCTTATTGACATTTTTATTCCGAACACAGGGAAAATGCCAGGACAGTAATTGCAGTACATGTAAAGCGAGGCACTCTGCCATATCCTCCAGATTATCTCCTTCCCCCTTGCCCCAGCTCGGAAGGCCCTGGTGGAAACGAGTGGGCTGGAGGGTGGGATACAGGGACCCATGCATGCCGTGGCGGGGTGGGATGTGGGCACCATCCACTCCTCCATGGTGACTCGCAGGGCAGCGGTAGGGCTGGGAGTAACACCAGGTCTAATTGCTGTGCTAACAGCTAGACCCGCTGCCTCCAGGAACACTTACATCTGCAGATAGCTTGTGGTTTTTAATACCATCAGAAATCCCTCTTGCTCTCATGTTTACCAGCATGCAATCACAACCCCTTGATGTCTGCATAACAGCCTTCCATCTCCTGGTTCCCTGCAAAGAGTGACAGAGCTATAACAATCTGGAAAGAGGCAAACAAGAAGCAAAACCCCACTGGAATCCAGGGAAAAATCTGTGTCCTGCAGGATGTAAATACAAAATAGAAATGCTCTTCCCTCCCTCCACCCCCAAAATATTCGATAAGCAGATAATGTAGGAAGAGTGTAAATTTGCAAGGACACAGTAGCCACCTTTTTCATGCAATAAGCCAGAAAATGTTTGCTGCATGAGCAGAGCAGAAGCTGTAATGTAAAATGATAGTGCTGGGGAGCCATCTGCTTATTGACTGAAGTCTGGAGCATGGGCTTTCTGCTACAGTGTCTTACATGGATGTGTGTGCATGCGTGTGTGCCAGGGATGCATACTGAAGGCAGACTGACTGCGTGATCCCTGGTGCCCAGGGGGCCGTTTGCTCGTGCCTGGGCACACGAGCATGTGCAAGCTTGCAGGTAGGGCCGTCCTGTGCAGCACGGCACGGCCCGCTCAGTGGAGGCACCGATGTGCTTTGGCAGCCTGTCCATGCCCTGCGTGCTTGTGCAGCCTCCCTGTCTGCGCTTGGCTCTTTCTCTTGTCATCCTGACACGTTTCTCCTCCAGCCTTCCTCAACCAGCCAAGCCTCTGAGCCCGACCAGTGTTTGTTGTCACCTTCTGTGATCTGATTGTTAACAAGAAAGCGCTGTGGTTTTCCTAAATTGCCCTGTCACTCACAGCGAGTGAGGGACACTATCCGTGCGTGGCGCTGGGGCTGGTGCAGAGCTGCAGGCTCTGGGAGAGCTGCTTTCCCCGGCGTTCGGGTGTTTGTATGGGTGGGCTGCACTTCGCCAGGGCTCCCGATTTAGCTTGGAGAAACCTTGGGCTGTTGTTGGGTTACGCTGGGCCAGGCTGTGGGGTGCTGGCTGGAGAGGAGGGGGGGCTGGTGAGGGCAGGCACAGGGGATACAGCCGGGGGGTCTCCTCCCCTCACCCCCTGCAACTCACAGCCCTGGTTTTCAAAGCAGGGTGGTAGTAAAGCAAACCTGCAGCAAACAAGCAGACCCATACGCTTTGGGGCTCTTAGGATGACTTTGCAGCAGTGTACGGTGAGAGGGAGATTACAGTGGCACAGCACCGGCGTGTTGGAGGGCTCAGCGCAGACCTTTCATGGATTTGCATCTGATGAGAGCCGCATGCATCCCGGGCTCCTCCCGCTAAAGCCTCTGAGCCACACCAGCACACGGTTGCCTCTAGTTAAGTGGGGGATTATGCATGTATGAATGGCTGGCATTGAACTCCTAAAGTCTTGAAATCAAATTCTGCCCTGCAGAACGGCGGCACCGCTCCTGCTGAGGTCAGGGGGATTTGTGGCTGCTTGTAAGAGAGCCAAATCTGTCTTTTCTTCCCCTGCTGAAGGTTGTGCCACAGTGCCCTCAGCATCTGGCTAATCCAGCTGGTGCCCTTCACCCATAGGCAGACCCCCGCGTCTCCGGGGCCATGCGGAGCCCTGTGCCGGTGTCCCATGTCACACCACAGGAGCAGCAGGGACCCGGGCTGCCGCATGCGTCCGTGCACCCATCAATGCGACAGCCTGGCTGCAAGAAATCAGCCTGCAAGTCTCCGACACAGTGAATTTGGTCTGTAGTGTTGCATGCCTTTGTTTTGATGACAGGAGTGGTGAAATAACACCCATGGGACAGAAGGGATACCAAAATTAGGATATTGCCCTTTGGAATTATTTCACAGTCAATGTAGCCTTCCTGTCCTCCTGGTGATATTTTACCCAGACATTGCTCAAAGGATCACTGTCTTATATTAATCCATTTCTGTTGATGCACCGAATAAAATGCTGTATTCCCCCTAGCACTCCCGCTGTCCGTTTTGTTTCCAAGCGGCAAGCTGCCACCGTCCACGGGCAGCCGTGTTTGTCTGCTGCCATGAATTATGACTGGCAATTGCAGAGCAGGAACGGGGTACGGATCCATTCAGTCTTCGCTCTCTCCCGAGCTGCTGTTGTATTATTGATAACCCAGCACTGAGTGATTATTACTTATATAAATTTATTTTAATTTCTTATGATTGCTGCTGTGATTAAATTATGTGCCAGGTTGTATGTATCCTGGCAGTGATTAGGTGCTACAAGCTGTGGCAGAGTTGACGTACAGGGCCTGGCTTAGTGAGACTGACAGATGAGGCACAGCTGGTTTGCCCCACGCAGGATCTCGGCACGTGCATTGTTTGATCGCAGTTCCGTGGGGCTGGGTCCTGGCCCTGAGCTCAGTGCGCTGCAATGGTTTTGGGTGTGCGAACGTGGCGTATTTCCCAGCAGAGCTGTATCCCAGTAGCACATGGCAGGTCCCGATGGGAATTGGCTCGGCTCAGTTGCCGTTGGCAGACCTGCAGGGTTGTCCCCGTGCCCTGGGATTGCGGGGTCCAAGCTGGGCATGGTGAGTGGCTTCGCTTGGGTGGCCGGAACCAAATCCAAACTGTTCTATCGCGGCTTGTTTCCAACCTGTCCGATCTTCCGTAGAATGATGAACTTTGGGCTGGACTTGTAAAGGTATTCAGGCACCTAAAGATAGAGAGAGAAGCTGAGAAAGATTAGGTGTCTCTGCCCTCTCCCTCTGCCCCTTACACACCCATCCGCATTTTAAATGTCTTTCAATATCTGGCTATTGGGGCCAGGTAAAGCTAATTCTATGAGTAATTCTGTTGATTTAGTTACTCCGGTAAACATTGACAGAATCAGCCCCCCCCCCCTCCGTTACTCAATAAAAAACACTTCCCAGCAGAAAATACAAACAAATCGCTCTTCATATCATAACATTTTAAAATAAAAATATCAATAAGGAGCTAAGTCAAAACTGCATTTTAGATTCAACAGATTATTCAGCAGAAAACGCGAGAACAATGAAGCTCCTCTGAGTATGATAATAAGCACACACAGACGTATTGCTTTTTCAGATCACAAAATCTCAATACCCGAGATCAGTAGAAAACTAAGTAGAAAATGCTTTTTATAGGATTCAAATTCCAATTAAATTAGAGCAGATTATTCAACAAGAAAGCCTACAAAATGAAGTCTCAGTTTATGTATTGGAAAGCAAAATGCAAATATGTTGCTTTCCAGCTCACAGGTTTTCAAACCAAAAGACAAACTTACTTTAAGTAAAAATTATTTCATTCAAATTCTGAGGGAATCGACTCAAGTAACTGATCCTCAACTGAATTATTCAGCTTTTTTATCAACAGACTTATTTCTTCTCTCTTTGTTCTTAATTTGCCTATTCATAAATTCTACCGCTTTGTCAGTCAAAAGAAATACTTTCCAGTAGCTTTGACAAAGCAAAAATTAGCAGGGAAGAGAACTGGCACGTAAATGCTTCACTGCAAAATACTTCCTTGCAACGTAAGATATTTTTCTCTTCCTGGAGCTTTAACACCAGCAGAATCGATGTGATCATCCCAGCTACCCCCCCACCCCCCATGCAGTGCCCGCCACAGGGCTTCCACCGAGGCTTTGGGATCCCCAAAGGGGTTTTGGGGCTTTCTGAGGTCCCCAGGCTGGCTCTGCGGTGGCTGGTTTGCACACAGGGTCCACGCTGGTTTGGGTGGGGGGTCCCGGTGCCACCGCTCCACCTGGGGTCCCCACTGGCACCTGCAGGGGAGCAGCTTGGCTTTTAGCAATGCTGCTTCGTGCTGGAAGGTGCAGCAGGGCCGAGGGACGTGCTCTCGGGGGCAGCTCTGCGCCTCCCTTTCCTCTGCTCCTGCACAGCGGTGCCTTCCCCAGCCTGCGTCGCCTGGCTCTGACTGGGAGCCACTGGATCTCATTAAGGGAGCTTGTGTGGGTCGTGGGTGTTTCCAGGGGAAATACCGGTGATCATAAATCTTTCCTTTTGATCTCCAAACATCAGTCTCTGCTGATCTAAAGATGACTCAAAGGTTACAGTAAGAGTTTGAGTCAGAGAGGTAGAACCAGATGAAAATCTTAGTTCTGTAATTCTATTAGGCATCGGGAAATATTTTAACAGGGGGCTTAAATATATCTTTAAACACAGAACTTAAAAAGAAGGAAGGGATTTGTTCAACTGACACACCGGAGGAATTGTAGGACCTTAGAAACAATTTGTAAAGCCTCATTAAATAGGAGAAGGCTCTGTGAACCCGTCCAGCTTTCCCGAAGAACTTTGAACCTTCCTCCTCCGCCGGTCTGCAGCCGCTTGCCGCCGTAACCTGCCTACAGGCACCGCAAGCCACCCAGCTGCATCTTGGGACCCTGGGAGCGTGATGTGGGGTGGTGAACGCAGTCAGGGTTGGGGTCCCTCCTTGTCATCGCTTCTGATTTTCCCGGTTTCTCCAGGCGCTAGGCGGGCCGTGAGGCTGGTGTTAGTGGAAGGAGTGGAAAGGGCAGTGGATGCCTGGGGTTTGGGGTGGGATGTTGGGGGTGAGATGTGGTCATCTTTCTGCTCTGGAATTGTTACCTCGTGTCTCTGTTGCAAAATGTCTTCTTGTCCTCATCTCCTTGGTTTGAGACGCCAAAGAGAAACTGTGACGCTGTTGCCGTTTTCCCTTCCCTGGAGAGCAGGCTGGGGAGGACCCAGAGGGGCTGCAGGGGGTGGCGGTGGCTGCCAGAGAAGCACTAACAGGGGGTGACAGCTTGGACTCGCCATCCTGACGCCCTGCCATGGCGTGCTGTGGTCGGGGCACGCTCTGTGGGCTGCTCATGGGGAGGTGTCACCCAGGCCTGGCCGGCCCCACCGCTCAGCATGCTGCACAGTTTTGCCTCCTGGGATGTGAGAGGGACGCTGGAGATTTTGGCAGCACCCCAGAGAGCAGCTGGGGGGTTTTGGCACCCGGGAGGCTATTGAAGATGGCTTATGTGTTTGAGAGCCACTTGGATACATCCGTGCTGAGAAGGGAAGGTCCCTCCACCTTTCTTCTCCATCGTTTCTTGTGTGGGGGTGAGGGTTCCTCACCCTTTGGTGCTCCAGCTGCGAGTGAGACTCCCTGTGCAAGGAGCCTTGGGAATGTCACCCCTTGGGCACAGCTCCAGGCCTCTCCTAGCAGTTTCCCAGCCTTGTGACGATGTTTTCCAGTGGGCTGGCAAGGCGACCTTGCCCTGCTGTGCCGTGGGGACCTCAGGGTGTGTGGTGGGGAACAGAGCCAGCGGTGATGCTTCTCTCATGGCGCAAGCAGACCTTGCAGTCACTGCTGCTGTGTAACACTGTCTTTGTGCTGCCCAAGGCTTGTTCTGTCTGGTGGCAGAGCTGCACGGGAGCATCCAAGACTAACAAATTCCCTGGGGAGAAGAATGTGGATTTGGGGGAGAAAGGCTCTCATCACCCTCCTTCCAGGTGTTAATGGCCAGCTGACATGGGGAGGTTGGCAGCAGAATGAAACCCCAACCTATATCCTTTTCCCGGCGTGAGCTGTGCTTTCTGCCTGGGGGGGGAACTGTCACAGGTGCCACCGGGCAGAGGGGCTGAGGTCCCCCCAGTGTGTGGCTCAGCGATGCTTTGTCAGACCCTCAGAGCCGACTGAGCCAGTGGCTTTTAGGTCCTGCCTTGGACACAGCAAGGACGCAACTCAACTTTTGCTGGAAGGGAGGGACAAAGCACAGGGCAGGGGCTGCCCATGCTCTGGGGGAGCTGGGCAGGCAGAGACAGAGAGGGAGGGAGAAGAAAAGGGAGGGGAGATAAACAGAGAGGGATGCAGGGTGGCAGAGGGCTGTTCCCTCCATCTCATTTCCCATTAAGGTGATTTGAAGAGCCCACAGTTTCCCCTCCTTGTAAACGGTAACAGCTTTCTGCAGAGCTCTCTGCTCTACCAGGAGGGAATGAGAAAGCAATGTCAAATACATGTTTGAAATGTCAACAGAAGGGCCCTGCAAGATTGACTGCAGTCTCGTGAAATATTTAATTCTTTCTCTCCTTATGAAGAGAGACGTTATTCTGGATGAAAGATTTATGCAGGGGGAGGAGGGCAAGGAAGGAGGGAAGAGAGAGGGGGAAGGAGCGTGCTGGGGGAAGGAGAGGACCGGCTGGCTCCCCCTCTCACTGCTACCCCTAACGGGGTGCCCGTTCGATCTGCCTGCCTATTACTCATTGCTGGAAATGTTGGATGTTGCTTCATTATCTCAGCCTCATTTATTCCTATCAGCATCTTTTCCCTTTCTGCTGCCTTTATCTTCGCCCAGATGTCTATCGCAAAGTGCGTGCCCACCTGCACACCAGCCGCGGAGCCCCAGACTGCCCTGGCACAGCCACCCCAAAGCGCAGGTACCAGGTGCTGGGGACACGAGTGACAACGCGGGGCCCTGGGTGGCACATCCGCGGAGAAGCTGTCAATGCCAGATGGTGGCAGAGGGGTGTCCTATTGATCGGGATGCCCTTTTTCCAGGCCTGCAGGTTTTATGCTGCCCGATGGAGAAGTCTTGCTTTCCCATGTCGGGTGCCAGTGTGTGATGCTGCAGATCTGGGGGGACACAAGCGCAGCCCGCGGGGCTGAGGGGGACGAGGAGGGCAGAGGAAGCATTCCCCTCATCCACTCCCTGCCTAGCACTGTCACCTGCTCTGTGCCCAAAGGCTTGCTGCCTGTTCACCTCCTTGGGGTTCGTTCATTGCACGGAGCCCGTGAACAGCCAGAGAGAGGGATCCCGTCCCCTTGGCAGCTTGCGCTGTAACCTGCCTCCTGCCCTGTGTGCCACCAGCTCCCTACGGTGGTGGCTGAGCCGATGGGTCTTCCTGGCTCGCCCCGGGTGGCAGGGCTGGCACCGGGACGGGGAGTGCGGTGGGTGGCTGCGGCCGTGCTCACCCGGAACCTCCCGGGCAGTGGAGCTTAGCGGAGGCCGCTGGCATCTGTTGTAATGTCAATAACCCAGCTGAGGTCGTGTTAGTGAGACCAGCGGCGGAGAAAGCATCTCCCTGCCCCTGCAGTTCTTCAGATAGAAAAGAAACCAGTTCCCACCAGCAACAGGAACAGAGATGTAAAATTCCAACAGCAGTAAAAAAAAAAATATCTCAAAAAAACCCCCAGCCCTTTTGATTGCACTGAATAGGGTTTTTTTAAAAATAATTTCAAAACATTTTGATAGTTGCTTTTCATTTCTAGTTCTTTTTGCAAAACTATAAATTACCTTAGATTTATTAACCTAAAAAATGATTTTCTTTCATTTCAAATGTGTCAAAAATGGGACATTTTGACCTTCTGAGCCTTTTTCCAGAATTTTTGTGAAATGGGTAATTTGTCACAATTGATCCTTTTTTGGGAGGCTTTGAATTTCAACAAACTGGTATTTACTGATGAAAACACATTTGGTTGACAAATTCCCAAAGCAGCTCTATTCAGGCAGTGGCTGTGATTTCGGGTTTCCAGAGCAGAGCGGAGAAAAGTTTTGGTGTGTGATTAGGGGCTTTCGCACCCCGGGTGGGGACACGTCCTGAGAGCGGGTGCATCTCGGGCAGCTGCAGCCCTCTGCGCCCACCTAGCGCAGGTCCAAGGCAGAGACCTGGAGCTGAAAAGGGCAGTAGTGTCCCCTCTGGAGTCCCCTGGGCCACCCGTGTCCCCCCCGTGCTCTGCGTAGCTGGCTCCGTGCAGGGCAGAGCAGCTGAGAAACCTGTGGCTCCCCTGGCACCTCCCGCTGAAACCACACGCGCTGGCATCATGGCATCCAAGCTGATGCACTCGCTGCAGCGTTAAACCTTGATAAATGCCTTTAATATTTAATTGGTCTTTAAAAAACATAAATAGGCAGGATATTGAATGCCACTCCTCAGGCGGAATAAGGCAAGGAATGTATGTTACCCAGCGACTGGTGGCGTCATCCATTTCGTGTGGTTTGAAACCAAGGGCTTGGGAAATGTTTCTGTTTCTTCTGCAAGCTGACAGGCGCAGGAAGCACCAGTGCCAGGGAGAGCCCCTTCCCTTCCCCCCCCCGCCCCACAGCCCCGTGCAGCAATCGCATCCGCTCAGGATTTGCCTGCAAATTCCCACCTCCAGCTGTGCCAGGTTCTCCAAGGACTTCAGCTCCAGCCCCACACATCCTGGTGTGAGTCCATCCCTTGGAAAGATGATTCCACTGCCCCACTGGGTCACGAGATCACGACCCAGAGCTTAGGCCTGGCTTTTGCTAAGGGCAGGTTATGGGCTATAAAGCAGATGTATGGGCAGATTACCCTTGGGAAAACTAAAACAAACGAACAAAAAAGCCCCGACTCAAACATCTTCTGAGGTTCACAGGAAGTTCAACTGATGTGCTGAGGGAAAAATTAGGTTTATTAGGGAAGCTGGGGTTCAGTCATTCCCTGCTAACCACCCAAGCCAGCAATCTTCGCAGAGGAGGTGGGAGTAATGCAAAGAGCATCCTCCCCTGCCATCACCAGCAGCCTCGTCCGACTCCTTCAGCACTGCCAGCAAAAGTGGTGGGTGAACCTCTACGCATCTAAAGGCTGATTTTTCAATCAGATGAGCACTTAAGCCTCCCAGAGTTCAGGTACTTGTCTCTCTGCTGCCACTCCTGCCTCTTCAGCATGAAGAAGTGGGCTGGAGATCCCAAGAGAACAAGCTTTGCTATGAAGTTGCTAGTGCCTGGGGCTCACGGGTTGGGGGTGGCACTAAAATATCCACTCTTTGAGCTTGGCTCCCGGTTGTTCAGCCACAGCAGTGTCTCAGCCACCGTCAGCTTCTTCTAAATACAGAGAAATGCTGCAGGCCCTCGGCAGCAGCACCGGGGAGCTGCTGCTAAACGCACAGGAATAATGATCCCGCTGCTGGGCAGCCCTGGAAGAGCAGAGATGTCGGGAGGGAGTGGAAGCAGCAGCAGCAGCAGCAGCAATAATAAACAAGGAGTGATCTGGTGGGGAAAGGCTTGATCTGAGGGCTGGGTGACAGGTCTGCCGGGGCTTTTCCTGAGGGAGGGACCTGGGACTCATTGGAGGGAAGAGGCAGGAGCAGCTTACACTCACCCGCACAGCATTCAACCCACCGCAGCCGTGCGGTTGTGCGCAGCGGGGAGATCCCTGTGCGGGCAAAGCCTTCTGCTCTTCCTCTCTCCAGATGGAGCAGGCGGGGGTGGCATGCAAGTCTGGATCAGGCAGATCTCGCAGCCGTGCCGTGCTGTGCAGGCAGTCCCTGCCTGCCCTCTCCCTGCTGCCTGCCCGGCACCGAGCCGGCTGCCACCCTGCGCCCACTGGCAGAGCGGTGTTTCCCACCCGGACCAGGAGCGGTGTCCTGTGGGACCCACTACACACATGCTAGTCCTTCTCTCAAGCAGCTCCTCAAAACCCACCCAAAGCAACATGGAAGAAGCCACTGCAGTCCTGCAGGAGCTGGCAGCGTCCAACTCTCTGCCTTTTGTTTTCTCTCTTTTCTTCCCTCCTTCCTTCACTTTTACTGTCCGTCCTCTGCAGAACCAAAACATTTTGGAGACTCTGCACTCTGTGCTAGCCTATTATTCACAGAACCTCCTATCTCCCTGCTTCAGGATGCTGCCTGGATCCGACCAATTACCAGCTCCCTTGATGTATAACACCATAAAACCCTTAACCTCATTATAGAAAATTTCTTTTGAATGGCCTTTAAAAACCATCTCATTACACAGGAAGAACTGTAATTACCTTTAACAAGACAGAGATATTGTGTGAGCGAGTGTGTTTGGGCTGTCAAAACAGCAGCAGTGGGAGTTCATCTCCAGCCAGTTTCACCACAAGGGCAAACACCTTGTAATTCCCCCCTGTGCCCCGCTCTTCATCCCAGCCCTCCTCCTGCCCCTCACTCCTCCCTTCTCCACACTTTTGCCAGGCAAACACGATGCCTTGCTTGGCTCTGCTTTCCAGATAAAGCCCATCTTCCCCAGATCTCGTCTCTTAACGATCCTGGTGTGAGCAAAGGTCTTGCTAAGCCCGTCCCTGCTCTGGGATCACACGTGGCTGATGCTGTCCCGGGGCCGCTGGGTCCCTGGGCTGAGCGTTGGGCTTGGCCAAGCAGAGCCAAGAAGGAGGTGACAATGTGGCTCCTGGGACTTGCCATTACCACGGCCTTGTGGTGCTGGGGCTGCAGGGATGACACCTCTCCTAAGCAAGGCCACCTGGGCTGAACGGGGAGGGCTGAGTGCCAGTTTGCCTTCGCTGCCTTCCAGGAAAGTAGAAAAATGGCTTTTTGTAGGGCAAAACTGCTGTCTCTGCTCCTTCCAGCTTTGGCTTCTGTTGACCTGGAGGGCAGGGGTCTGCCCCAGCAGCCCGTCGGGATTTGGCTCTTCGCTGCCGTGTTACAGCTCATCCTCGGAGGGGGACCGGAGGGGTTAAGTTGTTTTCCTTTCTTCGTGCATGTGACTCAAAAGAAGATATTTTTTTCCAAACAAAAAATTTTCCATCCCATCTGTCACTAATGTCAATGCACTCCTTTGCCCAGATCCAGTTTTTTAAAAAAAAACACCAAAAAATCTAACATTATTTTAGAAAAATCTCAGCACACGTTGCCAGGGCTGTGATATATTCCATTTCTCAGAAAGTAGCTGTTGCAGTTTTTAACCCTTTGTGTTCATCCCGAGGAGCTCTGCAGCCCTCGCCGAGCGGCTCTGCCCTTCCTCCCTGCTCTCCCCTGTGGTGTTTCTGGCTGTTGCCTCTTTATTTCTGTCCTTTATTATTCCCACCACCGGGCTGGGGTCTTTTTTGGGTGTGTTTTTATATTGGCAAAAGACAAGCTTATTGAGTGCCATTTAGCCGTTTCCAACATGCCCGCCCCGGTAGCCCTGGCCACGCTCACTCTGGCAGTATGTATTGATAAAGAGCATTTACTGCGCATCTCCCTGGTTTTGAACATTTATGAGCCGATGAAAGGCTAGGGGCTGGATCCGTGGGGCAGCCGAGTCCCCCACCACGGCATACAAGCAAGCACAGGCAGAGCCCTTCTCCTTGCAGCAGCCACCCCCACTTCTCCCTGTGCAGCCTCTTGGCACTGATCGCATTGGTGGTACTGGGAAATGGCACGAAAACCGTTATGGGGACTGGGGCAGCTGCCCCCCCATGCCTCAGGGCTGCCCAGAGGCAGCACAGCCCATCCAACAGCCCCTGGCCTGAGTGGCTTTGCCCAGGGGCACAGGGACCCCCTCAGCAGGCAGGCTGCTCTATCACTTTGCTTGGCCATGCTGCCCAAACATGGTTGTCACCTACCATATGAAGGGGAGGGTGGCCGTTGGGAGCCCAGCTGACGTGAGTCAAGCTAATTGCTTAAGGGCCTTAATTGTGCTAAGCACCCGCACCTGGAGCCTGCACCTGACTGTCTCCAAGGGAGCCGGGGTATTTAAGCTCTGGGCTGGCCCCCTCACGCCTTCCTTGAGCTTCAGTGGGGGTGGAGGTGTCTCCTTTTGCTCCAGCCTGGGCTGCCTGTGGGACCCCTGGACCTGGTTTGTTGCTGTTGATGGACCTGGCTGCAGCACCCACCTGTGCCTGCTGTGTTTGGAGCCATGGGCTCGTGCCTCATCGTAGAGAGCACCTTCTGCTCCTGGCTTGCCTTCCCCGAAAGAGCAGCCAGCCCTTGCTGGCAGGAGACGTGCTTCTGAAGCCGCCTGGTGAGTTTTGACCCCATGGTAGAGGGCTGACAGCTCTGGGAAAGCACTGGCTGTCCTACCACCTCCTGGGTAGGCTCCAGCACGTGTCTGAAGTTGGGCTTTCTCAATGTGTTGTGCTCGTGACTGGGCATGCTGAGGACCAGCGTGGCGAGCCCAGCTGGGGTGGTGTGTGTTATCCACCGGTGGTCCTGCTCAGGATCTGTGGCCTTGCTGAAGGCAGGGCTCACAGTGCCCTCCTGGGGCTGGGGCCCATATGTGGGGTGAAGGCTGACTCCTGGGGCTCAGCCTCGCCTCTGGGGCATGCAGAGGGGGTGCCAGGCCCTTAGGAAGGGGGTGGCATGCTTTTCCTTCATGTGAAGGTGGCTGGGCTGGACTGTGGCTGATCAAAAGGCTGTGAGCGAAGCAGCTGTGCTGTTTGTGTGCTGCCCCTGCCCACCTTGCAGCCTGCTAGCAGGGATGACATGCCTTTGCTCCCCCGAATGCCTCGGGGGAGGCCTGGGCTCCGGACAGTCTCCTCTGGCATCTACTAGAGATGCGTGGTAATCGGCTTGGGTAGCTACCCTCCCTATCCCAGTGTGCCAGAGACTCTGGGAAATGTTCTTGGTCCTCTCCCTGCTGGCAGCACCTGAGAAGGAGCCGTGGGGCTCGGTTGTGCCAGCTGTGACCGTTTCTGCAGCCTGCCCCTCTGCTGGCTCTGTGGGGTAGGAGCACAGCCCTGCCTTGTGCTCCCTTGCAAGTACGTACTTATTTATTGCAAATACATGTACCAAGCCCCAGCCACGGGCAGGTTCTCTTGCCGCTACAGTCGCTCTGGCTGGGAGCGGGTGTGTGTGGGCTGCAGGTCCCTGCCACCCCAGGGTGGGGGCTGTACCTTGGGGGAGTCCCTGAGAAACAGGTCCTGGTGTGCAGGGAGCATTCCCGTCCCACTGTAACTGCCCTCCCGAGAGCTGCTTCACTCGGCCTCATGTCTCTGACCTTTTCGGTGTTGTGCAGCGGCGCTGGCTGCTGGGGCTGCCTGTGGCTCCACACTGCCTAATGAGCCTGTGGGGATCAAGGGGAAACGGGCAGCCAATAAAAATACAGAATATTGAAAAGGTCAGGGCCGTTTGGCGTGACACAGTAACTCACAAAAGTTGTTGGGCACTGCATCACTCCCTGCCACCCCTGGTTGTTGGCCAGGTGCAGGGGCTGTGGCTGGCTTGCGTGGTGTGGGGTAAGGACATGCAGCTGTGCCCTGGGGCACTGGGGAGCTCTGCAGGCGTGCCAGTACCTCTGATGTCATGTGTTGGTTGCACCTCTGCAAGCTGTCCTGGAGAAATCCTCCTCCAGAAGGAGTCTTCAGAAAGTGGGCTTCCATTGATGCGGAGGGGTTGATGCCCCTGGGGCTGGGGAGTTGCTAACTTGCAGCAGGCTCCTGCTGCGATGCCAGCGGCAGGGAGCTGGGCAGACAGCTACCTGGGTGAGGTTGTCTCAGTGTTGTGCTCTGGATCTGTGCCCTGGGTGACACAGCAGTGGTGGCAGGGACCACAGACCTCCTGGAGAGTGCTGGCCCCGCTGGCTGCAAGGGGCTCTGACTCATCCTGATGGCCAGCAGGTGAGGGTGCGGGGTCAGATGTGCACCGGGCTGCTCTGTGCTCCTCTCCTGCTTGCCAATAAGGGCAAAGCTCTCATGCAAAGCTGTGCTGATTTAGCAAATCTGTCCTTCCTAAGGGCAGGGGGAAAACGTGCATCCAAAAGTTCTCAAACTCTTTCCACTTCTCCAGCACTGGTGCAGGGGGGAGCCCTCCACTTCTGCCTCTGAACTCTTCTAGTTCTCCACCTCTGTCCCAGCACATCTGTCTGCTTCTCCTCTGCCCCAGGCTGCTGGGGATCTCACCTTTCCAGCTAAGGTGCATTTAATGGTCCTTTGTGGTGGCAGGTCCAGTAATCTTGCCATATGCCTGGCTATGGAAACATGCTGTAGGCCTGCCAAGTGCTGGGAGCAGAGGGAGAAAAAGGTCTTCCAAAACCCACTTATTTCATGCCACCAAAATTGTCATGACAATTTTACTTCTGAAGGCTCCACATCAGCCCTGTGCCATGGTGATGGTTATCGGAAAGTATCAAACAGCACTTTGTGCATTTCCCTTTCCTGTGGGCAAAAGACATTTGGAAACGACAATTCATTGAGTTTAGGAGTGAAAGTTAAGTGCTGGAAGTGAAAACAAAGGAGCGGGGTGAAACTGCAGGTCAGTGCCAGGCAGGCAGCTGCCAGGGCTGTGCACTGGCACAGCAGCAGGTCTCGCCCTGGATGCTGCATCCCTCATCTGGATGCTGATTTCTCTGCAGACTCTATGCCTGATGGTTGGGGTTTGCCCAAGTTTCTGGCAGAGAGGACTCTTTTATGCTGCTTTGGGTAAATGCAATGGCTGGATTATCCCTTTGGCTCCCCGGAGCCAAGCTCCTGCATGCCCAGCCCTCACGTGCACCCTCACCGCGGCTGTGGGCACGGTGGATGTCTGCCCAGTCTGGTGCTTTTTACAGCCCTGGGCTTTGCTATTTCAGGTCTTCATGTGGTGTCCTGGGGACAGTCTTTTGTGTGACATGCATTTCAGTAAATATGTAATGTGTTGTTTTAGGGCTTTATTGCTTTTATGCAGCACTAATGTAATGCTATTTAGAGAGCTCTGGCATGCCTATTAGCAGCTGAAGTGGAGTGAAGGAAGGATGCTCTTCCTCTCCAAGCCCATCACCTTCGCCTCTTGATGCTCTCAGCCATGATGTAGTGGCCTAAAGGAGACAACTAGTCTTTGTTATCACTTAGTGAAGATCAGTCAATGGGATCATTAAAGTGACTATGGATTGGTCTTGTTTTTAAAAGGAATCTAAAATATTTGGCCAAAGTCCCATTGGAGCATTTTCAGCTTTTGCAAAAGCCTTCTGCTAGAGGACTTGTTTCTAGTGTTCCTACCAGAATCACATTCTCAGGTTTGGTGTGACCTCCATGCGGAATTGCAGGTGCTGGTAAGGGCTTTAGCCAGTCTAGAAGATCTCCCCAGCATCCTGCCCTGGCCATGTGTCACAGCCCCCTAGCAGCTTGGTGGGGCTGTCAGGCCGTAGCTGTGTGTCAGATAAGGTTGGAAACACTTTCCTCCCTCGGGTTCCCCTGATTCAGGGTAGGACTTGGCTCGTGTTCCTAACTGCGCCCAAATCTGCTTCTTCCAGGCTCTTCCTGGGGCAGGGGTGCCGTCCTGAGAGCAGAGCCTGCTCTGTGGTGAGCCTTGTGCCCCGTCCCACACTGCTGCATTGATGTGCTCAAGCTTACGGGTGCTCCCAGCAGGTTGTTAAACTGTGTTATTCTGGACTGGCTCTTCAGCACCTTGCTGGTTTCGGCCCCTAGCAGTTAATAATTGTAATACCTAATTTTAGTATAATGGCACTCATTCAGTCTGCAGTTCCCAGAACGTGTAAGTGACATAAATTAATATTACGCAGAAAAAGTCAAACTTCTGGTGCAAGATCAATAGATCATAATTTGGTGACATTTGAAAATACATCTTATTAGCAGTTCATATTTTGGCACTTTTCATATATTCCCATGCACCTCCCTCCCTGCTGTCCTGGGGAGCTGCTGTGCGTGTGGTTGCTGATGGCATCAGAAGTTCTGTGAAATAGCATCGCCTGTGCTGGGTGCCACTTTGTGGCTTTTATCTTGTGGAAAATAAATACCCTGATGGAGAGCTGGAAGCACTGTCGGTCGCTGCGGTGCAGTGTCCAGGAGCCATTAGCATCTTGCAGCTGTAATGAGCAGGGCTTTTTTCTGAGCTGGGTCAGGGCACCTGAACCCCCCAGCAGGCACCTTGGCGTTGTGTGGTGCTGGTGTGGCCAGCCTTAGCGGAAAGGGGAGACTGGGAGAGCGAGGGGAGCCTGTGGCCCTGCCCTGTCTGAGGGGAGGACAGGTGCGTTGGAAGGACAGCCCAGGGCCAGCCTGTGTGACCTGGGCTGTGCTGCTGGGTGGGCGAGCAGAGGCTTTGTGGCCTCATGGCACAAACCAGCACCTCTTACCGGCATTCCTGAGGAAAGGTAATGCGTGTCCTTGCCTTGCGGGGATCCTTCTCAGCCCCAGCGTATGGGGATCTTGGCCCTTTTGACAGCTTGAATTGACTTCCCCAAGGACAGGGCTCAAGGCAGAGGCTGAGCCTGTCGTGGCTCTGGGCCGGGGTCTCCTGTGCTCACCGCCTCCTTTTCCCATGTGCAGCGGGTGGTGCTGAGCTGATTTGTCTGCATGAGTCAGACTCTTTGGCAGCGAGTTCAGAGCGGAGTTTTTCAGCCAGCCGTAATCATCTCTCTTCAGGGCACGCACACGCATGTGCACACACTTCTCCCCTCACATGTCTTGCTCTGTTTTCTCCACCTTAGAGGGAAGCTAATCTCCTCCACAGCCCTCGCCCATCAGAGCAGATTAGAGCAGCTCTTGGTTCCTCCTGCATTGTGGAGGAATTGCCAGGATCAGAGGTTTGGATCGTAGCTGCCAGGGGGATGATCCCTCTTTTGGTAAGCCTGGATGAGAAAGGTGGTGTGCAGTTATTCTGTATTTGCAGTGTGTTAGAGAAGATGCACTTTCCTCTGGTCCCCAGAGTCACCAGGAGCTGTGCTGAGTTTTGCTCAAATGGAAGATGCTTGTGTACACTTCTGTAAGCAATGAAGTGACTCAGGTTGCCCACTCAGTCTTCTCTTTCCACAGACTGTTCCCAAAGTACCTCTGGATGTGTCTGAAGCATCCTAAATAAGACCTGGGCGCGCTGTGCTCTGAGGTGGAGGCTGTACTGAGCTGCTCAGAAAAAATAGGCCATTGCTTTTCTCACGCAGCCAGGCATTTAAAGAGCCTGTGCGGGAGGAGTGTGGGCATGTGGCTAAATCAGAAGTGAGGAGCTGTCCCCTCCTTTGGCACCTCACCTGCCTTGCATGAAATGGGATGTTGGGAAGCCAGGCTGCGGACTGGCTGCCTTTTTTTGATGGCTTTCTTGGTGGCACTGGCTCAGTGCAGTGCTCCTGCCATCCAGCTGAAATTGCTGGGGAGAAGCGGCTTACTCTTTGCTTTGCCTTTCTGGCTAGGATTTCCAAAATGGCTCAGTTCTTTTTTTTTTTGCATCTGCTCCCAGAAAAGTCAATGGCAAAACTTGCTTGCCTGAAGTGAGGTTGGGTAATTGACCTCGCAGGAATCCCTGCCTTGCTCCCCTGATCGTTTCTCCAGCCAGATGCCCAGGCAAAGCATCTATCTCTGTCTTCCAACCTGAGATGCTCTCTCTTCACTAATTAAATGAGGAATATCATCTCTTTATATTTCTGTCAGCTGATTTCAAATTAGAAAGGGGCCTATAGGACCAAGAAGAACCTTATCCTCCCTTTGGGGATCTCCTTCCTTTTTATTCAAGTTTTTTTTGTGGACTGATAATTCCATCTTAAGGTCTCCTGTGATACTGCGGTAACCCTTGGATGCTATTCAAGTGCATCCTGGCCCCCGGCGTGTGCTCATTGCCTCCTAATTGCTCTAAATAAGTTGGGAATTATGAAATTAAAGTGCCATTGATATCAGGCAGCCCTGGCACACTGCAGTTACAGACATGTGAGGGAAGTGGACAGATGGGGAGATGTTAGGATAATATGTATTAAATGCAGATTTTACCCTGTTTGGGATCCCCATCTAAGCACGGTTCAACTTCTCAGCACAGCAATTTTGGCAGCTTCAAAGTTGGTGCCCCAGCTGAGCATTTGGCAGGGGTTGGTTACGTACAGGACATCAAACTGAATGACCTCCCTCTGTTCCCCAGAGATTCCTGGATACTGTACTCTGCAGGGGCAAGGACAAGGACGTGCAAAATAACCCTGAGGCCACACAGTGTCCCTGGTCTGTAAATCCTGGGTTGCCAGTCCTTGGGGCAGTGTGGTCAAACAGAATCAAGTAGATGTGGGCTGTTGGGGCTGTGCTGGCTCATCAGACAGGCAGGGCTTGTCCTTTAGGTCATTCCCTCAATCTGTAATGGGCTGACAGCTGAGTTTTGGGTGCTGGTGTTGAACCCAGAAGAGAGTGAGCGGGGTGTCTTTCTACCCTGGCATGTAGGAAAGCTGGCCCGAATCCCCAGTGTGCCTGGGAGCAGCACCCCAGCTCCTGGCCATCCTGGGAATGTGGGGGACAGCACTGTGGGGCAGTGGTAAGGAGGGTATGGGAGGTGGTGGGGCTGGGAGCTGCCCAGGGGAGAGGCTGGGATCTGCTTGGCGTCATTCAGAAGCTGCTCTTACGGTCTGATCACCTGGAAATGCTGCTGCCTTTAGTTTCCTTTGCTCTGAAAGAAAAGAAACTTTATTTTTAGCATACGCAGTCAAAGGGGAAGAAGATGTCTTGTTCTTGGCTGGCAGTGTTACTGTGTCCTGTAGGAGCAGAGGGCCTGGGTAGGTTTTGAATGCAGGTCCTAAGCAAAGGCAGTTTTGTGACAATGTTCCCAGCCAGAATAGATGCATCTCATAACCCATGGCATGAAACTCCCCCAAGCCATGGGGCGTGCAGACCAGCAGTTCAGCGCTCATCCCCATGAATGAGTATTGCATCCCGGATCCTGCAGCAAGAGCTGCCCAGGTGTGGTAACACAATGCTCAAGTGCATCTTGGCCAAAGCTCCTCACTTCTGGAGCCTGCAGGGGGTGGCTGGTCCCAGAGCTGCAGGTGAGGATGAGCTTCATCAGTCTGCAAGTGCTTGTGTCACCTTACAGGTGTGTCCAGTTCTGTGACTGCAGTTAATAGTTTTCTGAAGATGGATGGCAAGTACAGCACAGCAGTTTTTTTCTTTCCAAAAAAATGCCAATCATTTTAATCACTTGCCTAAGATTTGGGTCAAGTCCAGCCACCTGGCTTTGGATAATAACTCTCCCAAGCCTTCTTGAGCTAGTCTTGTGAAGCATCGGTGTTATCAGGACACTTGAAATGGATGGGAGGTGCACAGACATGGCAGCCAGCTGGTCTGCAGGATGGATGGCTGGTTGGAAAGTTACATTTGCTCAGCCTGAGCCAATTCTATTCCTGTAACTGGCCTTGGCTGTGACTTCGGCTTCCCCATGGCTCATCTGATGCTCACCCTGTGACATGCTCGCCTGGGGGCCTGTTGTGCAGGCTTTGGGTTGCAATGGCAGGATCCCTTGCTCAGGGCAGCCCTCCAGGCTCAGGGCTGATCTTCTGAAGGAGTTCAAGACCTCTGCATTCCACCTGTTGCACATACAAAGGAGACAATTTGTGACCCACTGGTCTGACCTGCTCCACAGCAGAAGCCAGAAATTGTCCCCCGTGTATGCCTTTGTCAAGTGCAGTACCTCTGAGTGCATTCAAGCATGAGGTTCCCAAAGACATGGGAGCTGCAGGATCTTGGCTCTGCTGGCCGGCAGGAGAGGTCTCTGTGAACCTGCAGAGGAGCAGCCATCTGTTCCTAGCTGGGGGATTTGGAGCAATCCTTTGAGTAAGGGTGCTCCCGGAGTGCCTGGGCTGGCTGGTGCTGCTGGCACCCTGCTCTGCCGGGGGCTGCACAGGGTGCAGCAGTCTGTCTGCATGAGGGACCATGGATGCTGTCCTGGGCTGGTCCCAGTGACGGAGGGTTCAAATCTCTCTAAAACATGGCACCTCCAGGCAAACAGCTCATCCTGCAGGAGGGGATTACAGCGGCTGTGAAATCCTACAGGCAGGGAACACCTGGGGGTTGGGTGGTAGTTCACAGAGTTAACTTTCTCAAAAGGATCTACAAGCTGCAGGGCTGTGACTGTGGTGCCATTTGTGCTTCCCAGTGTGTAAGTGGGCCAGCCTCCCTGGTGCCCAGCACCTGGCGGTGCGGCAGCCCTGTTCAGGGACACCCTCCCACCCATCGCTGCCATTCCCTCTGCTTGGGTAGAAATGCCGCCTCCAGTCGCAGCCCTTGCACGGTTGTGCTCATAACCCAGCGCACTGAATTATTGACGAAAGCCGGCGTGCATGCTGCTTGGCACGGCGCACCACGACCTTGAGATCCCCTCTCAGTGTACCCTCCTGCCTTTGTGCTGGCTGGAGCAGACTTAATCCTTTCTCCTCATCTCGTGTGCATGTTAGCTCATTCCTGCTCTCACCTTGCCTTCCTCCGCTTCCCCTTTGGGCTTGGTGCCTTGGGCTGGGGTAGGTCGGTGCCAGCTCCCACCAAGAGCCAGCCCCTTCTCTGCACGGCTGAACACAGCACGGTACATCCCTGGACCTGCAAGGGAAAGGTCCTGGTGCCACCCCTCAGCGAATGAGCCGGGCACTGCCACAGCACTGGGGAAGGGGGAGTGCGGGGCACGGCTGGCTCACCCGTGCAGGCACGCTGGGTTTTGGCCGGGGCTAGGTTGGCTGTTCTTGCTGGGTGAGGAGGAGGAGGAAGGAGCAGTGCTGGGTGGAAAGCCCTGGTGAGCTGGGCTTGGCATGGCTGCGGGAGGAGGAAGGGGGCAGTGCCGGGGCCGCAGGAGCTGTCACCCCATATGACCCCCTTTTTGGCAGCTGCAGCCAGCCTGGCTATCAAGGGCAGGGTAAAAGGGTGAGTGGCCACCAGGGCTTGTTCAGCCACTAGGAGCTGGTTGATGCTCGAGACAGCTGCCTTGCTGGTCTGCGCTGTGCGGTGCTGGGGCAAGGCTTGGTCTGGGGGAGCCTCATTTCTGAGGAGCAGATCCCGTGGGTTTGCTCCACCTGAGTGCTGTCCCAGCGGTACAGTTTGGCACACCAGGACTCTGCAAATGGGACCAAACATCAGTATCCCGTGGGCTTTGCCTCCCCTCCGAACAGGGCAGGTCTCGGAGACCCAGGCTGGCACTGAGCAGAGCAGGTTGTTACTGGTACCCAGTTAGCCCAGGTGCCCAGAGGTGTCCTGGCATTGCCCAGCAGGGCTGTGGGTGGAAGGATGGACTTGTTTTTCTGTCTTGATCCCTTGTGGCTGAGGTTTCATGGAGCATTTCACCCAGAGGTGAAGTCACTCAGCGTGGCCACCTTTAGCAGCTGCTTCTCTGCATTGTGGGTTGTAAATGTCCCCTTAATTTAGTGCCTGCAGTGCACTAAAGCAGCAACCTTAGCACAGCCTCTGCATAATAACTGAAGATGCTCTAGATCCTTTGCTCGGACACAAACCTGATCTTGACTGCTGTAGCCCCAGTGAGTGATGTCTCCCTTACCCTGGGTGCCTCTGCCCCATCCCAGCTGTTTGCTGCAGCCAGGTCTGCTCCTGGCGATGACAGGAGGAGCTGGTACCTCTGCATTTGGGATGAGGGCAGGAGTGGACCGGGAATGGCAGGGGGATCCTGCCCCTGGGGTCAGACCATGCAGCACAGCTCCCTGTATGGCTCCGGGGTCCTGCCCCATCCCTGCAGTGAAGCACCATGCTGCTCCTTGCTCCAGACTGCTGCCCTGCCTCACCACTGCGCCTTCCCACGCTCACTTTTGAAAGATAACGCCCTGTTACTTAGCCTAATACAGCCAGGTGCTCAGTCCAGGCAGGAATGCACACACTTCCTAAAGGTTTCATTTCTTTTGACTGAACTTAGTAGTGAAAGGTGGTTTTTCTCCTTCGCAGAAAAGAATAATAGCTCTGACCTTGAGGAGAGAAATGATGACGGTTCAGAGTTTTCCTCCTTTTTTTGTTGCTATTTTTCTTGCAAAATATTCAAGTTGAGAGGGATTTTTTGCTTAAACAATTTATGCCTAGTGGATAGATTTATTCCATTCAGCTGCCAGCCACAAGAAAGCCCCATTATTCCCTGTGGCATGGCTTTTTTTCCTCAATACTCATAAATACTCTTTGCTAAATCTGAGTTTCTCCTCCTTGCGAAGGTGAGGGACCAGGTATTCCTGCCCCATTCCTGATGCTGGATGTGCCTCCTTGTAGCCACCTCTCCCCCTTTGCTGGCCTAACCCATGGGAACCCGAGCGGTGCTCAGGACCTGCCCCTAAATCTCCCTCTGTCTCCCCACACTTATCCCATTCTGTTCCCTCATTATTTCTGTCTCATGGGGATAAAGGCTGTATAAAAATAGTTTTTTTGGAATGTCCTGACACGGAGAGATGCTTTGTAGGCAGCCCTTCCAAATCCCACCTGGCCACTACTTCCCATGCCTCTGCTCCCAGCCAACACCCTGCTTCCCAGCTTTTAGCAGGAACCAGGCAAATACTGGATTTCCAGGCTGCCTGGGTGGTTTAGCATCATTCCTTCAAGGGAGGAGGGGAAAGATTGAAGGTTCAGTTTGGTTCTGAATGATTTATTTGAGCAAATGTGACAGAAATGCAAAGTGAGTGTTTGGGCTTGACAGCAGAGTTTGTTTGGATAGGAGGTAAAAAAAAAAAGAAGAGGAGATACTTAAAATGAAAAGTGGGCTCAGAGGGAGGAAAAAAGGGAGACATCGCAACTGGCTGTTTTTAATGCTGACTGATCACTTAATACTCTCTTTTGAAACACCGTTCTGTGCGACAAGGCACATTTGCCAGGGCTGGGATTGCTGTGGCCGTGTAGCTCACTGGTGAGTTTGGCTGTGCTACCTCCAGAGCCGGCATGGCACCACCTGCGTGCCAGCCCCTTGCACCACCGGTGCCTGCCTCTGTTTCCCTTCCCCTGTCTGCAGCCCGTCCCTGAGGTTTGGGGAGCTCCAGCTGTCTCGCCCCATCCTTAGCAGGGTGGGTTGATGCAGGGCTCCCTTGCTCCCAGAGATGCTGCTGCAGCTCCCTTGCTCAAGAGATTTAATTGAGGTTTGGACTGAGATCTCCAAACTCAGGCTCACTGCTGCAATGAGACATAGCATCCCTTCCCTTACAGGAGGCTCGCTGGCTCTCTCTCTCGCTCTGGTGCTTTTGATTTCTTTAGAGCTCAGATTTTCAGGCTCCTCACTTCTCTGCTAGTGCAGTGTTATAGGAACAGATGGGCTGTTTCCGATTGCTGCCCCCTGAACTTGGGAGGAGGTTTGAGTTTGGAGCAAGTCTGCCTCTTGTTCCATGTGACTCCCTGCAGCAGATTCCTGCCTGTGGGCAGCCAGGTCTGCCCTGCCCCTGTGGACACGGAGCCTCCTACGGAGGACCCAGCAAACACCCCTCTCTGTGCCGAGGAGAACTCTCTGGAGTAAGAATTTTCTCTCTTAGCAGATAAATCTGTCTCATTGTTACCTTAGTAGCAATGGCTGAGCATCATCTTATGGGTTGATGCTGTTGAGATGCTTAGTCTAAGCTTCATCTAATCCTCTTTCATCTAGCAATCGGGCTAGTGATCTCGCAGAAACAGGTCTTCTGACACCAGCCTCAGCGTTTTGTGGTGCGTGCTGGTGCTGGAAGGGTAATGCTCCCGAAGTGCCTCAGCACTGCTGCCCCTGAACTGAGCCAGAGGCAAAAGAGAAAAAACGAGCCCAAGTTTCTAACCTGAACTCTGTACCTGGCTTGTGGATTTCGGGTTTAGGTGGCAGCTCCTGATTTCACAGAACTGTGGCATGCAATTCCCTTAGCTGGCTTCCTGTGGAAACATGAACCACGTTTTTATAACCATGACTTTGGATTGGGTTAAAGTTTTGGAGTCTTTTGAGAATGCCCTCCTGAATCTGGCCTGCTCTGCTGCTTTCTACTGCATGCTGCCAGTGCACCCAGAGGATTCTGCAGCTCTTCGGGGAGCAATGGCAAACTTAAAGCAAGTTTAAAATATTTCCGTTCCCTTTCCGTGTGGCGAGGCCCTGAATTCAAGGCAGAATGTGGGGCTGCTGGACTCTGTGCTTGAAAACTCTTGGACTGTGAGCTTTGCAATCAAAACGTGATTCCCACTTGCTGAAAGCAGGAGCCTTGTCTGTGGTTCAAGGGGCTCGTTGCCCTCCAGCATCCCAGTATCACCCAGGCACCTGCCTGGGGGCCGTGCCTCAGAGTGTAGGGCTGGGGTCACCTGGCTTCGATCTGGCATGAGGCGGTGGCAGGGATTAGCACCCAGGACCACCCACCCGTGGCCTCAGGGTGTGAGAGAGGGGCCGTGGGGTATGCTGTTAGCAAAATCTGATCAGCCCCAAGCTGGTTCTCGGGTGGTGGTTAGACCTTATCTCTGGGATCTGATTTTGACCGGTTCTGGGATGAACATCATCCCTCCTTGAGCAAGAGAGGTCAGGTGGCCAAAGCCTTGGTGGCTGTCTGCCAATGCCGCGTGGTGTGGGCTAGCTGCAGTGATGGATGGCTGTGGGAGGGAGGGAGCAACCCCGTCTAGAGGTGGCCTCCAGTGGGGCAGGTCCCTTGCTTGGCCTTGCTGCTGCTCTGATGCTTCAGGAGCCTCCCCACTTACCTCTTGTGTGGCTGCTGGCATGGAAAGCCCTGTGCTAGCAAGCAGATGGGTGGGTGCACCTCGAGCAGGACAAGAGGAGATGGAAACCATTGCATGGGGGAGCAGGGGAACAGACCTGACACCAGCCAGTGCTCTGGAGCTGCTTGCTGCCACCACCTTGTCCTAATCCCTTAACTCTGCTTGGTGTCAGCCCCCAACGCCTCCCTCCTTTCCTGCCCAAATTGGATGTGCCTCCCTTTAGCACCTTCTCATGCTCTCCCCATCCTCCTGTCTTGCAGGGCTGCGTGTCCAGGGCTGAGCGAGCGAGGTGCCCCGCTGTTTCGCGCTGGGTCCCATGAGACAGGCAGGACCACCCTGTCCTTCCCGCCTGGGGCCGCAGCACCCCCCTCTCCCCCCGCTGCACGGGAAGCCCCTCCAGCACCCAAAACGAAGAAGCTGTGGAGGTCTGCTGCCACGGTAAGTCCCTGGGCTTTGGTGTTCCTGCACCCCTTCCCTGGAGGAGGGCACGCCGCGGGGTTTGCTGCCTTGCTTGCTTCACATGCATCTCCCCGCCGCAGCGATGTGGGGCACGCACGCAGGGCTGCAAAAGCGGCGTTGAGCGAACAGCTTATGCACCGAATAACTCAGGTTTCAGTCAACAGAAACAGCTCACGAATTCAGGTTGTATTTAGCAAGTGGTTTTGGCTGGGAAAAAGTGAAACACTGAAAAGTTTCATTTTGACATTTTCAAAATGAAACCTTTCAGCCATCTGTTTCGAGATGACATTTCATTTTGAATTTTTTCTAGGTTTTTTTTTTTTCGGTAGCGGGGGGAAGCCACCTGCAAACAAAATGAAAGCTTCACTTCAGACTAAACAATATTTGGTTCAGCCCCAGATTATTACTGGGGGTTTAAAATTTGGCAAAGGAAAAAAAAGAAACCACCCCCAATAAAATCCAGTTAACCTGAACAACTTTCTTTTCTCAATTTGGCCACCAAAACAAGAACAAAGCACGCACCCCTGTTTTCTCCAGTCCAAATCTTCAGGTTTGTTGCTGTCAGGGTTGCTGGGCTGGTGGGCAGCACGAGGGACCCCCAGGGCAGGCAGCAGGGGGGAGCCCTGCCCCCCCCCATGGAGTGGGGGGCTGCCGCACTGGCAGGGCTCTGCTGTGTGCCTGCGAGGGAGTTGGAGCAGAGGCACGCACTATGCATCGTTGGCTTTTTTGAGTGAGAGCTTGGGAAGAGCCTGTGGTGGCAGAACATGTTGTACCAATGACTTCAGGGATGGCAGGAGAGGCTCTGTGGGAGCTAATTTTAGCTACAGCAGAAAGCTTGTGCCTGAGAGGAGAGCGTGCTGTGCTGAGCCCACCTGGGAGCTGGCGCCTTCCCAGGGATGTGATGGTGGCCACTGGTGCCCAGACCTGTGCTGGCTGCTGCGGGGTGCCACCGGTGCTTGGCAGGTGTCACCCAGCCCCGTTTGCTGCCCTGTCGGGAGCATCACTGCCTGCTCTCTGTGCTTTCCCCTTCTGGTGTCTCAAAGTCCACCCTGGGGGTGGAGGTAGGGATAAATGTGATGTTGAAGTGATTTTCTGGTCTGCCTGGAAGGTTTTTGCAGCTGGGCTTGTCCTGCACAGGAGAAACCCCTTTGAGGAAGGAGCCTGCTGGGCTGAGGAGGGAGGAGAGCAGGAAAGGGTGGGAAGCAGTGGGGAGGGAAGGGAAGAGGGTGGTCAGTTTGCGTGTGTGAAGCACAGAGGGATGGGTTCAAACACGTCAGCTTGGTTTGAGGTCAGAAGTTGGAGCAAAGTCATAGAAATAAGGGAGAACCCCATCTCCCAGCAGCACCACAGCTTGCAGAAGAGCAGCGATGGGGCACTGAGGACCAGCAGCTGCCAGCATGAGGCAGAGGGACAGTCAGTGTCTGGGGTGAACAAGCCCCTATCCATGGGCTGGCAGAAGCCACCTGCGTGGGCTCCTCTTGGCCCTTTGATGATGATGAGGAGATGGTCTGACCATACCTGCCAAATCCCATCGCTGTGACCACCTGGGTGGCCCTTCCACCGTGCTCTCAGCTGAAACTACTGAATTGGAGAAGGAGAGGCTGCACTTCTCACCCTCTCCACCCCCAGCTTATCCCAAATATGACCTTACCAGCAGTCACATAGCAGAACTGCTGGAAGGGAGGTAGCTGTGCTGGGTGGGGGCTGCTGGTGTGGGGCTGTGCCTGCCCCTGTGATGGCTCATGCCCTTCGTCAGGAAGGAGAAATGGGAGTGTAAGAGACCCAAAATCGTGCCATAAACAAAATCTGTGCAGCAGCGCGGGGGGCTGCAGGAATGCATCCTCTGCTGATTTCCTAGGAGGAGCGTGCTGCTGGCATGTCCCTGGCCCCCAGCAGCCGGGGTGTGCAGGACTCCCACTCCAGCAGAAAGGCTTAAAATACAAAGAGTACCAAGCAGGTGTCTCGGTGTGTGGTGGGACAGCAGGTGTTTGATATCTGTTCTCGTGCTCTCCCCATGCTTTTGTCAGTGCTAGCTCCCTGCTGAAGTGTTACAGGGCTGCTGGCTTTGTTGCAGAGGCAAAAATTGGCTGTTCAGAGCGATGCGAGATCAGAAGGGATCTAGGGTTGCTGCAGATCTGAAATCTGTGCCTGCCTCATTTGGAGGGGAGCCAGTTGTGCCCAAGCCTCTGTCTGCTGTTTTGCAGGTGGCCGTGACCGCAGGCCACCTTTGGCAAGTGGTGGCACTGGGGAGGGTGGTAGGACCTCATACCTGTGGTTGAGGGGTCTTTCCATCGTGCCTGTGCTCCAGCATGGCTCGGCTGCTGGTGCTTGGCATGCAGGCAGAGCTGGTGGGCTGCGTGTTCCTGTGTGATGGGTGCCTGGGAGATGGTGGGTGTCCCTGGGCCAGGAGGTGGGCAGGAGGAAGGGGATTTATCCCACGGGGAATGCCTCCAACCTGGTTTGGAAGAGGTGGGAGGATCTTTCCCCAGGTCCTTACTGGAAGCCTCTGAAACCTGCTGAATAATTTCCCTGGTTTTGTATTTGGTATTCCCATCTTCCATTCTTTCTGTTTCCATCTCTCCCTGTTTCCCCCCCTTCGTCTTTATCAGTAGCTAACGAAACAGGCAGGGAGAAACCCAATTCGTACAGTAATTAAATTTACTTAGTGGGTATTCAGCTGAAGTAATGAGAAGTTTAATTCAATGATTAGTTTTTTTCTTTCATTAATTAAAAATGGAACAACGGTGCAGTTACAGTGGGCTGCATTGATCTTCCTTGTGGAAAGCTCCTGATGGGCTGATGGAGGAGGAGGAAGGCAGGCTTCTTGTTTTCAGTCTTCTCTGGATGGCTCTGCCCATACGCAGATGCTTTTGTTGTCCCCTGTCTCCCAGTGCTGACCCTCTCTGGGTAAGGGGTGCTTGGGGCAATGATGGAGGAGAGTGGTGGGACAGCCCCACACACAGGTCCTTTCCCGGTTCTGTCCCCTGAAGCAGCTTTTCAGCTTAAAAAGGGATTTGAAATATTTGCTGTGGGTAGAAGACTGAAAAGTGGGTCCCAGTGCACAAGAAGCTTGGGGTGGGAGAGTTGTTTTCCTTCCTAGCTAAACAGATTTTGATCCTTTTAAATATGTTAAATTCATAAACACTTTTTTAGCCTTTTAAAATAAGTGATGTGTGAAAGCAAAAACAAATAAACCAAATAAGTTGTTTCCCATTTTTCAGTGCTTTCTGCAGGCTCTTGAGGAGCGTTAGGACCTCAGATGTCCTTTGAAGCAGGTTGTGTTCCCCTAAAGCAGAGACATCAGTTTGCTCCTGGTTTTCACATGAAATGTTTATTTTGGTAGCTTTTAGGATCATTGTAAGATCTGCTAAAGATACATGTTCATAAGGAGGTGGAGTCACTAATTGCATTAACCCACCCACCCCCAACAAACAATGAACCATTAATTGGTGTTACAGATCTGGTGCGTGCAGAAGCCCTGTGTGTAAGGGGGCTGGGCAGGGGGGAGCGCTGTGCCCCCCTCGCCTGTGCCCTCACTGCCCCACGTGTCTTCCAAGTCATTTGTTTCTCTGCTGCTGTCGTGGAGACTGTGTGATGGTGAGAATTAGCCAAGGGCTGGGGGCACTGACCACCGGGGTCTGATGCTGTAAGTGCCAAGGGCACTCAACACCTCTGGAAATGAGACAGTTTTGCTTTCCTTGGGTTGTCTGAGATAACTGCTTCAGAAGAGCTGGCGGGCAGGTGAGAGGCTCCCGGCCAGCCCAGTGCTGTGTCCATGTGCTGGGAAGGGCAGGTGGCGTCCCACAGTGGGACTGGAGCCCCTCTAGCAGTCCTCATATCTCCTGAGGCTCTGCTGTGCCCCCACACCCCCGCTGCTAGTGGAGCTATACAGGATCCAGAGAAATTTTTTTATTCCAGAAAAGGGAGGAGTATGTCCCCCTGCTTTGACATCATCCCCTGAAACAGTGAAAATTGTGATGGAAAATGGTTTCTGGCAGGAGAAAAGGTGAATGTGGGACATTCCTTTTCCTGCATAAGGCAGGAGATCATAGCAGTGAAACCCATGCTGTCCCCTCTCCGGCGTGTGCCCCGGCTGTGGCAGCAGCAGGGAGGTTAGCCCGGGGTGGACGTGGTCCATTTGGGCGCTCTGTGCTGCCTGCCATGTGTGGGGTGGCTGTGGGAAGCAGAGAGGTCACTTGTCCAGCCAGGTTTAGGGAGCATCCCCTACCCACTAGGGTGGCAGTGTGGGACAGGGCCACTGTCCCTGTGCACTTTTTGGCTGGACCAGAGCTCCTGGCAGTGCCCAACGTGTTGTCCCCAGGGAGGTGTGACGGTGCTTTGCTCTGGGTGGTGGTTTGGGCTGACCCTGGCTGTAACACAGTGTTTCCAAATCCCAGTACATCTATGGGAGAACCCCCAGACAGCCTGGGTCCGTGGGATGCAGTGTCCCCCAGCCAGAGCCTTGTGCCCCACTGCTGGGGTCCTGAGCTGCGAGACCCTTCTGCAGCTCCGGGTTTTAGCGGTGTTTTGCTTGTCCTGTGTGAAACACTTCATTGCTCTGCACAACCTGGGGCCACCAAGGCTGGGGTACAGGGGTGCAGCCAGGAGCCAGGCTTGGGGCTGAGCCGCCTGCCTGGGGAGGCTTTACCGAGGGCAGCCCAGCCTGTGCTGGCCGGCGAGTGCTATCCAGCTTCACAGACAGCTACAGCGCTGCTTGACAGCAGTGTTTTTCAGAGGGCTTTTGCATGCATGTGTTTCTTGAGAGATCACTGCAAATGATTCCCAAGTGCTCTGGCCCAAATCTGTCCCGGTAGCTGTCAGCAGATCAATGCTCCTGCTAGGTACAGGCCTGCTCTATTTCCGTGGGAAAATGGCTTCTATCAAGCAGTTCATTTTGGGCCTTTCAGCAGTGGGTCCACTAAATTTTGGTAGTTGTGTTTTTCTGTCCGTTGTAGCCTGATTTACAGCTTTTAAATATCAGCTCAGATGAAGATTAAGCTCAGCTGAGCTTTGGTTTTGGGAGGGGGGTGGGAAAGCATTCACAGCTTTTAAATTTCTCTCCTGCTTGCTTCTCAAATGCCAGGTTTCAAGCCCTAATTGCAGTATCGTTTCGCCCACAGTGCATGAGTGGAAAGCAGAGGAGAGGCCAGAGCCCAGCGCGCCCCTGGCAGCCGGTCCCCCCGCATCCTGCCTTCATCTGACCCGGGTAGGTGGCACGCCAGCTCGGGCGCCGTTGCATTGCGGAGCATGTGACACTCACATGCCTCTGGCATGCTGAGTTCAGGACTGGACTGGTTTCTGCTGCTGCAAGCCTGGTAGCAATGCCTCCCCCCTTGCCCCCCCGACATAGCCCAGGGCTGCTACCCAGCCCCCCTGGGGCATAGGGCAATGCAGCTTTCAACGGGGATCTGGGGCAGGCGCTGCCTGCGTGGCTGGAACAGGTGGGAAATGTTCAATCCATCACGTCTGCACGGGGAAGAGTTCCTTGGGGGCAAGGGGGGAGGCAGCCAAAATGAATATTTGGATGGTGGCACTGAGAAAGCAGAGCTTTGTCGCGGGGATGTACAGCCCTTCCCAGGCAGATGGGTTTCCTCTGACTTGTCTCACCTCGGTGGGGGGCAAATGCTGCCTGCGTGGGGTGAGGCAGTGTGCGAGCTGAGCGATGCAGCCTGGGGGATGCTGGGCAGAAATAGTTTCATCTTCCAGGAGAGGGCAGGCAAGAGGGTCCTCAAAAGGTGCGTGTTCGCAGAGATGTCTCTATTGCTGATGTTGCGTGGCGCCTGCGCACTCTGCACAGTCAGGCTTCTTCCAGCGCTCTCGCCGGGACAGTTAAGAGAGATGGGAGCAGGTTTCATCTTGTGCTGTACGTGCAAACCCTCAGCTGAAATCTGTGAACTGTCAGCTTGATGCAGGCAACGCGTGAGACACAACATCACAGCTGACTGGGCTGAGGCAATGTCCCAGGGTGTCAGTCCTCAAAAGAGAAAGGGATCTCTCTGAATAGCAGAATTTGGTTTCCTAATGAAAAAAAAAATAATAAAAAGGATGATTCAAGCCTCTCTTATATGCCAGAGCAGGAATTGTTCAAACTGGATGTTGTCGATGGTGGGGTGTGCTGTGATTGCTGCTCGGCAGGAGTGGTGCCACTGGGAGGGGTGCCTTGGCTTGGGGAGGGCACGGGGCTCACTGGGGCTGCCCTGGAGGCAGTGTCCCGCGCCTGGTTCAGAGAGAAGGGGCTCAAAACAGTGAGGCAGAAATGGCTTTCGCGCAGACATACGGACACAGACACGTAATTTCCCCTTTACATCATGTCCTTTGCTCAAAGCAAAGAGCAGGCTGCATGGGCTCACCCTGATGCGTGCACAAAGGGACCCGTCCTCACCTTGTTCCTGCACGAGAGAGAGGGATTTCCTATTTTGCAGAGAAGGATTTCTAGCTTCTTGCTGTATTTCTCATTTTATGGTAAGAGGAATGAACCCAGGCACCCATCCCTCGCCACTCCTGTGTGCGCTTCTCGCAAGCTGGGCCCTAGGCAAAGCTGTTTGCAAAGGGTGCCTGGTCAGAGGAGTTCCCACTGTGTCAGGGCTGACAAAGCAAGTAGGGGCACCATGGAAATAGCAGTTTCCTGTCAAAACACCTCAGCAGCGAGCCCTGAAATGCATTTATTCTTAGCCATCTTCTATAAAATCAAAATTCTGCTGGGAAACGATCGTGCTGCTTCAAGTCCTCCCTGAAAAATCGAGTGCTGAGAGCCATCTGGTTTTGGTTTAGATTTGGGTGTTTTCTTCCAGAGTGCCATTTGCAAAAGTTGAAGATTTTTCTGAAGAACAGTATTTAGAAAACAAGGTGGTTAACTTTTTTCTTTTCTCAAAGGAAAATGCACAAGGAAAAACATATTTCCTGGGAAACTTGGGATGATGGAGGGGGATGTGGTCTGTTTCTCAGCCTGGCCTCTCTGCTAACCAGTGCAAGACCAGGACAGCCAGGCACTGGGCAGTCATGTCTCGGGTCCTAAGCACCCCAGGGTCAGCACACAGCCCCTTGCCCTGCCCAAAGGCCTGGAGCAAAGCAGGACCTGGTGCTGGGAGGGGGCATCTCAGCCTGAGCATCCAGCAGGCACGTCAGCCCTCTCTCCAAGGAGACCATGAACCTTGGGGCTGGGTGATGTGGTCAGAGGTTTTATTTAGTTCTGAGGCAGGGCTGAACCTGAGTGGATTTTTATTGCATGAATTCTTAGTGTTTAAACTAAGCAGATCTTTGAACCTACGTGGTTTCTGAGGGATGTTTCTCTTCCTCTCTGAAAGCATGTGCCATAAATGCTCCCAAAAAATCCTTCCTCTCCTCTCTGGTGGTGTTAGCTCTGGGCATGCAGTCATAAACTTGCAATAGGTCGGGCTTTTCACTAAGCCTCCATGTTACAGGAGTGTCTGGAGTTTTCAGTATTTAAAAGCAAGTTTTGAGCATCAGTCAAAAGCCTACAAATGTGAACAGGGAACCACAGGCTCTACATGTCACGCTGCAATGGGCCAGAAACTTGTGAGGGTGGGCAGGAGCAGGGAGGAGGATGTGGGTGATCTGGGGGTGCAGGGAAGATGGGAGGGGGAAGGGGCTGGGTGGCAGCATCTGGCCTGGCAGGAGCTGGGGAAGGGAGGAAGGGGCCAGCAGCTCATTTACCAGGTGTCTATCCCCGGAACATGCCGCGCTGTGCAGGTCAGCACTTGTTTGAGAAGGAGCAATACAAGCTGTCAGGTGGAAAACACTACCTCCCCTGATAACTTAATTTTGCTGAACAATCTTCTAGCTCAGAGCAAGGAAAAAAAAATCAATGCACCAGAGCCAGGCTGCCCATGCATCAGGAGACCCTGCCTGAGATGCCCTGCCACCCTGAGCTGTCCCCAGGGGTGACCCTAGGGGACACTTGTCTTTAGCTGGCCCAAAAGCCGTGGTTAGCAGGGTGGCTGGGAAGAGCTGAGAGAGGGAACAAGGCTGGAGGGAAGGAATGGATGGAGGGAGGGGTCTGTAGCCCGTTTGGGCAGTGCTGTTGCAGAAGGTCTGCTCCTTCAAGCAGGGCCAAGACAAGCCCTGGATCTTTCCCACCCCCTACCTGGTTCCCACCTTGCTCTCTAGATCAAACCAGTTTTCTTTCCTGGCATCTTGCTCCAAGGGTCAACAAAGCTATTAACAAAGATTCTTTGGGTGGTTTTTCTTTTGGTAGTAATTTTACAAAAAATAAGTATGAATTGTGCAAAATGCTAATAAGCTAGGGAGGGAGCCAGGCTGCGCAGCCCAAGGGTGGCACTGTGCATGCGGCTGCTGGCCCTTGGTGCAAACCTGGATGCCACCACGGAGTTCCAGTGGCTCTGGAGAGCTTTGCAGGGGTAGGATTTCATGCAAGGTGCCTGATGCATAGGGTTTGGACAGGGATGGTTGGGGCCTGTTTGTGGCAGGAGTCTGGGCGCTGTGTTAGTGAGGCTGGCAAGCACTTAAGGCTTTCTAGCTGCTGAGCAGCTCTTCCCTGTCTTGGGGTGGGAGATCGTATTGTGCACATGCAGCTTGGGATGTCACATTAATGTTAAATGTGGGGAAGAAGCTGGAGCGAGCGAGAGCAGGAGCTGGGTGTGCGTGGCAGTTTGTTTCTTTGGGTTTATGCGCTGATACTTTCTGCTTAATTGCACCCCGACAGGCACAAAGGAGGGGTGTGTGTTAAAGAAAGCTTTTAAAAAAAACTATTTCCATGAAATATTCAGGACAGGCTGGTTTCTTTTTTAAAACTAGCATAATTACTGCTGTAAGGCTTCCAGTTCTCCTGGTTTCATTGCATTTGGAGAGAGATGGCAGCAGTGTTTGCCCTTGGTAGCATGGAGGGGGTCAGAGGGAGGGGATTGCTGTTCTGATACTTGGCGACGGGTGAAGTGGGGGTCAGGGGGTTGGTCTGTTCCCATGAGTATCTGTGGGTGATGGACTGGGGACCTGGAAGGGAATGAAGGCAATTTAGCAACATACTGGCGTGTACTAGGGACAAGAAAAATGTGCCTTGTGCTCTAGGTGCACTGGGGTGTATCCCGCTGCTCCCTCCTTGCTGTGTCCTGGCTCTCACAGATGGGGGGGGGGGGGGGCAGCAGTGGGTATGGCCATGGGGAGGGCATCTGCTTCCCTGCGGAGAGGGGCTGTTCCAGGAAGCGCTCTCCTGACGCTGTTAGGTGTGATCCAAAATTAGCATCCCATTCACTAGTTCTTAGCTGTGTTAGCTCTGCAAGGCTAATAGGGCTTAAAAAAAGGTCTCTTGTCACTGAAATCAGCAGCTCTGACTCAGAATACGCAGAGGGAGCAAACTTGCTGAATAAGGCAGTGTTGCTGTTGTAAGTGCTCGCCTGGCTGCAGCAGTGCTGTGGGACTTGCCTGAGGATTGGTGTCAGAGCCTGGGAGGGGTCCTCAGTTCTCATCTTGGTGCCTAAAGCGCTGGGTGAGGAGGATGAAGGTGCGAGCATCAAACCAGCCAAACCGTGGAGCGTTCTCAGTGCTGTGCAGTGTTCCACAATTAATCACTTCCACCCACGTTACACCTTCCCCCTCCCCTAAATCCTCCCTCGCCTGGTACTGGAGTGGGGAATGGAGGCAGCTCCAGTTTTATGAATCAGTGAAAGACAATGCCTGCTTTTGAGAGCTGCTGATTTAGAGAGCCGTTTGCAAGCATGTGTGCAGTATGATTTCTTATCAGAGCATGGCTCTGGATGAGCCTGCCAAGAGGAGCTGTTCTAGCTCCTGGCCACATCCTGGGGAGACGGACTGAGTGGTCTTTTCATCTACAAATAAAACAAACAGGAACAAAGGAGGCAATAATATTGACTTTCATCATTGATATTCCCATTTATCTCAGTAATAATTAGTATTTCTATTGCTGGAGGGGTATAGCTCATAATATCACTGTTTTGAGGGAGCCTATTAATGTCATCACTAAGGACAGCCGGGTTCAAAGCACTGGGCAAGTGCTGCAGAGGGTGAGTGGGGTGGAGGGCTGGGAACGGAGCACAGCTGGGCATGGACGAAAGAGGCAAGAGGCTGCGGAGGGGTGCATGGATGCTGCAGGCAGCAGTGGAGCAGCGGAGCTGGGGAGGGTGATCTTGGGCATGGCCAGGGTGTAGGTCAGCAGTGACCTGAGGCTCCTGCTGTGCATGGGGTGAGGTGGGAGAGCTGTGTGGGCTTGCTGGTTGCAGCTGGGGCTCCCAGGGTCCCAGTTACCTTCCCCTCACTGCTGCCTCCAGCGCAGCAGGAGCAAATCCCACTTATCTGTGTTTTCAGGAGGGGAAGGGCAGGGCTGGTGCTTCATCATGGTGGCTCAGGGGTGGAGGGTGCGCTGTGAGATGTAGTCACAGTGCCTTCATCAGTGTGATGTGCTCCAAGCTGTAACAGCAGCCCCCGCCTTGTCACCAGCATGTGAGGCAATATGGGAAACCAGGGCAAGTTCTTGCATCTGTCCCTGCTGCCCCCAGGGCACCTGTGCCACTCGTGCACAAACTTCCTGCACATCCACAGTGCTTGTTATTTGCTGGCACTTCATTAGTCATTCCCTGTCTCTTGAAAAAACAACGAGCAACCCCTCACAGTGCTGTCTGCAGGTGCCTTGTTCTCCCTTGAACCCTCTGGGACCCCGGAGGAGGTGGGACACTGAGGTTTTAGCGCCGGTGCTGCTGCTGTCCTACGTTGCTGTGAAAGCTTTGGCACGCGACTGTTCTGTGCATCATCCCGAATCAGGCTGGAGGTCCATTTCCTGCATCTTTTTTTTAAACATCCTATTAAGTGCGCATCCCAGCCTGCCAGTGAGGGATGGTTTCCGGTGTGCAGTGTCCAGAGCATTTTCAATTCCTCGGGAACGGCTGTCACAGCAGCCGCAGGGAGCGGCAAATGCAAATGCAGGGCAGTGTTTTTATTAGGATTTAAATGAGTTTAAGGCTGTTCAGAATTACAATGTGATTTGAGCCAGGAGGGGCTTGCAAAACTGGTACGAGTTCATACATTACACAGCAAACATGCCAAACCCCATGATTACTGCTGAGCACCTTCCTCACTAAGGTGGGGAAAGGAGCAGGGCAGCTGCCTGTTGCCCATCATGTAGGTCCCCATGGAGGAAAGGACTGTGTGGGGTGGAAGGAGGGGTAAAAGGCCCAGCAAGGGCAGGGGAGCCAGTCCCTGTTGACAAACCTGAGCCCGTGGTGCAGTTCAGGCTGGCAGGTGGTCTCTGGCTGGAAGGTGGGGTGCAGGGGGGGCTTGTGGATGTGTTTCAGGCCAGGGTATGCTTCATCCACACATGCCTTCCTCTCTGTAGTTCCACAGGGGTAGGTGGCAGCGGGTGCTAGTGATGCTCTGGTGCTGGCCATGCTGGGAGAAGCTGTGCACTGGGGAAGCAGCATGGCTGCATCATCTTCCTCCCTGTGCAGCCAGCTGTGGCTTCCCTGGGTGCTGGTGCAGAACATGGGGACCCTTCCTTGGGTCAGGCCCCACTCCAGTTTTCTGGTAGCAGGAAGCTTTCTCCAGTCAGCCCAGGATGTGCCAGCCCTGGCTTTCACCTCTCTGGAGACCACGTAGCACCCAGATCTCCCGCCTGTTGCATACACATCTCTTACAAAGGCTTTAATGACCATTATTGTAATCTATGGCTGTGTGGGGCGTTGTGCAGAGGTGGAGGAGAAATCTGTGATGTGACAGAGCTGTACGTGTGCACCCAAGCACCCTGGGTCTGTGACACCTGGGAGCCACCGTCGTGAGTATGACAGGTTCCATGTCCGCTCCCTCAGCCAGAACAGAAATTAAAGGGAAGTTTGAGCTGTTGGCTTGGGATGTTCGTGCCTTGCCTCATTTTGGTGCTATGCTTTTGATCTCTGAAGGATACAGCTGAATATTTGAATGAGGAATACGTGGTTGTATTGAAATCCTAGACAAAATGCCTTTTGTGCCTCCCTGCATGTTTATCTGCGTAAGAGAGTGTTTTGCTGGAGAAACACAGGAAAGGAGCTTGAGGGAGAGGAGCGAAGGCGGGGGTGAGAGCATTGGGGAGCTCACAGTACAATTTCAGGACACTTAAGAGCCTCTTATTGTCAGTGGCAAGACAGCGACATCAGAGGCAGCTCAGGCAATTGTCTGAGACAAATTGCTTCATTTGATGGGTTTGTCAGTATCTCACTAGTTAAAGTTTCTGGGTCATGTATATATACACAAAGCACAGGAGAAAGCCAGAAATACACATATATATGCATATATACATGTCTCTGTATCTGTAGTTATCTCCCATAAATGACCTTGCAGGCATGAAGTAATGTCGTCAGCCTGCGCGGTGCCTCTGAGCAGCTGGGTGCTTGCTCTGTGGGTCTGGGGATGGGGGAGCCAGCCCACCTCTTGGGGCTCCTGCTGTGAAGCCACCAAGGTGCTGGCTCTCAAGCCAGGGAGCGGGGCTGGCAGTGCTTGCCCCAGGAGGGAGCATCTCCCCTCCCCCCGCCCCCCCCCCCCCCCCCCAAAAAAAAAAAAAAAGGTTTCACTTGCTTCAGGAGGTGCTGAGGGAAGAGCCTTTGCTGACAGGTAACATGCTGCTAAAGAAAGATGCTTTCTCCGGAGAGGGAAAATTCATGGTGCCTGCAGAAGAGGTGAAGGTGATGTGCTGGGTAGCAGCCCTGCTCTTATGTCCTGCTTGGAGGAGAGATGGCAAGCTGGGGATGCAAAGGCACCCTGATAAAAAGGCTCACTGGTAGCATTTGGATGGTGTTGGAAAGGCGATTGCTCAGCTCTCCCCTCCCCCTGCATCTGAAAGAGCAGAGCCCCTGCTTTGGACAGCCCTGCCCGCGCCAGCAGCTGTTTGTGCCATCCCCACGGCTAGGAGGATGCAGGAGGAGGGCAGCCTGGCTGGGAAATGCCTGCTGCATCCAGCAGCCCAGATCAAAGGGACCTCAGCCAGCGACATCCACCAGAAAGCCTTTAATGCCTGGCCCTGGAGCAGGGAGATTTGCTCAAGGGACTCATTTCCTTTCCTGAACATAAAAAAACCCCAACTGTGTCAACTTGACATTCAAGAAACTTTATTTAATACCTTTTTATTCGTTTAACAGTTTAGCTAATAGCAATGCTTTTTGGGGGTTATTTTTATATACTTTTTGATTAATTTTGACTTTGTCCTTGTACTTTGTTCTTTAAAGCCGTTTCATTAGGGGTATTCATTGCCTGTGCTCATTCTCTGGGAGAACAGGGCAGGAGGGGTGCCCTAGCTGCACCCATCTGCTGAGGCTTTCGGCAGCTCTGACACCAGACAAGTCTCAGCAGATGAAGGCAAGGTATTACGGAATCATAGAATCATTTAGTTTGGAAAAGACCTTTAAGGCTGAGTCCAATGTTAACCCAGCACTGCCAAGTTCACCACTAAATTATGTCCCTAAGCACAACATCTACATGTCTTTTAAACACCTCCAGTGTTGGTGACTCAACTGCTTCCCTGGGCAGCAGTTTCAATGCTCGACAACCCTTTTGGGAAGAAATTTTTTCTCCTATCCAATCTAAACCTCTCCAGCACAACTTGAGGCCATTTCCTCTTGTCCTATCACTTGTTACTTGGATGAAGTACCTTGCTACAGCCCCTGTCAGGCAGCTGTAGAGAGCAATAAGGTCCCCCCTGGGCCTCCTTTTCTCTAGGTTGAACACCCCTGGTTCCCTCATCCACTCCCCATCAGACTGGTGCTCCAGCCCCTTCCACAGTTCCATTGCCCATCTCTGTACACGCTCCAGCACCTCAGTGTCTGTCTTGTAGCTAGGGGCCCAAAGTTGAACCCAGGATTCAAGGCACAGCCCCGCCAGTGCCCAGTACAGGGGGACAGTCACTGCCCTGGTCCTGCTGGCCACAATATTGCAGAAAGCTGCTGCTTGTTCTTATTCTGGTGATGACTGTTGAGAAAAGTGCACTTTCAGCAACACTGGAAGAGTTTGCAGATACATCTCTCTTTTGCTGAATTGTTTGTTTGGGGCAGAAAAACAGCAAAAAAAAAAATAATGTCATAGGGTTTCATTGCGCTGTTTTCTCTATGAAGTAATTGTCATTTTCCTTTAGGAAGAAAACTGGTTGGCAAGTTCCTTGACTTTTATTTTAAAGAACTGGGTAAATCCTTAGAAATGTCCAGATGTAAAGTGAAATGTTATTGTGCCTCTCTGCATTTTAGATTCACCAGCATTTAACAGAATATATTTTCTTCTGTTAAGCTAATTCTCCTTGAATTGTCAAAAATATGAAAAAAACAATAATTGCAATAATAATTACACTAATGGTAATGTGCTTTCACAGCCTTGGCTTTTACCACAGCTAATGGTGCTCTCTCATTCCCCCTGCTCTGTCTCAGCTGTCTCCTCATCGCTCAGACCTCTTTTCAGGCGCAGTGGGTCCCTGGGCATCCCCCCATACGTGACTTCCCTGGGCCCAAACCCATGCAGCCCAGCCCCGTTACGTACTGAAGTCACAGTCTTGCTGGAGCTGCTCCTGCCTGGGATTATCCAGGTAGGTGAGCTTGAGTTTAAGCTGTACCTGCCTCTAGCCTTGCCCCTTCGCGCTGGGGTGTGCCCTATGGCATCCGTGCCCCGCAGCCCTGGGCCCTGACCTGCCTAGCATCAGGTCCAAACCATGTCATCGGGTTTTTCATCATGCTCCCGAGCAAGGCAGGCTCTGCCCGTCTCCCTGTGGGGTGCCACCCCACTGCCCAGACCCATGCTTTCGAGGCCAGGCGCAGTTTGCAGCCTCCCTTCCCCCTGCCCGGTGCGATCCTGGCTCGCCCAGCACACATGAGCACCAGCAAGGAGCGGAGCTGGGGGGGAGATGTCAAGAGCTGTTATGGCATGTGCAGGAGCTTATGTAAAAGGATCCATTTTCATTCTCCTGCTTGTCTGCTTCAGTCAAAATACAATGCCGCAGCTAACAACGTTTTGTGTCATAGCAGACCACAGCGAGCTAATGCATGGGCTGCTGCGGTAGGCGCTCCATCTCCCTGCACCGCAGCTGTCCTGAGCCCTCACCGCAGCCCCTGGGGCTGCCTTCACCCCCGGCCCCTGGGAGCCCGCAGCTCTCCCTGCCGTGAATCATGTCTCCCACTGAATTGTAGCTCCTTGCGGGCTCTGCAGCTCCCAGGTTGCAAACCACAGCCCTGCTAGGCTTGTCTCCCAGCTGGAGGAGCGGCTCCCCGGTGCCTCTGCCTTCCCAGCCTGAGCAGGGGTGCGTACCCGCCGCAGCCCAGCTGAGCCCACCGCAGCAGCAGGCGGTTCTGGTCCCCTGAGGGCCCTGGGGGCAGCAGCTGGTCATGTTGCTGATCTTTTTGTTCAGTAGACCTGTGTACACATGGACACGCATGTCCTGGAGTGCCCTGGAGGCGTCTGGCACCTGGTGTCTTCATCTTTTTATTTTGAGGCTGGAAAGAGCATCTATGTTTGCCTGTTGCTTGCTCTGTGGACATGTTGCAGAGCCGCTGGAGGTGGCAGGGACCTGGAGATGGTGCCTGAGGCAAAGGGGGTGCAAGGGGAGGTTTGTGTGCTCAGCCCACCAGACTGCCTTAGCCAAGGCAGGGAGCTGGCTGGGCAGCCGGACCTGTGCTGCAAGTCCTTAGAGATGGGATGTGGGGAGGTGAGGCTGCAGGGACCTGTGTTTCCTTTCCTCTTCTCCAGCGCACCTTCACCCCTTCCTTGGCAGGGCTGATCTCACCTGGAGACATTTAAGGGACATTTGGCTTTCCTCTGCCGCTGTGCTGGGTAGCAGACATGCTCTGTGCGCATGGAGGGGCAGTGTGGTGCCAAGCCTGGCCTGTGCACAGCTCTTGGACCTGGCGTAGGCTCACAGGTGCTTTGGGCCAGCCTTAACTGTTGTGTCCCCACCCTTACAAGCTGGTGTTGCATCTCCTTTGGAAAACCGGGGCTGAGGCTGCGTGGCTGGGAGCTGTGGGGGTAGGTGGCCACCCTGACTTACAGCAGGCTGGAGGTGTGTTTGCTGGGGAGGCGGACGGGAACGGCTCAGCCCTGTTTCGTTATCGTCCACCGTCAGGGACTGGCCTTTGGATGAGGCACCGTGTCTTTGTTCAGTATCTGCAAACTGCTCGTTATCGAGGACTCTGCTTCACGAGCAGGACCTGGGTACAGGAATAGACTATGAATTGTGAAACCTCAATGCACGGAGCAATTTTTGTCAGTGGTTTTCACACCTTTCCTTTCTCCTCTCTTTCTCTCATTTCTCCTCGGTTAGAAAGATGTGGAAACACATCTCCAGAGCTTTGATGGTGAGCTCGCCGCCACCCCTCGCCTCTCATTGGTGCAGGCAGAGCAGCTGATGGGGCTGTGGGGATGCAGCGCAGCAGCAGCAGGGGTGCAAAACTCTTCCCAGCGCTGGCTGGACCGAGGCAGAGGGCACCAGCCACCTCCCATCCCATCCCCCCCAAAATGTCACTTGCTTTTAAATGCACTGGTAGTTTAAAATAAGAATAACCTGCTCCAGGGCTTCTTAAACCGTGGAATTAAATATGGTTCTGGTCTCTAGGCAGAGTCTGACTCTTCAATTCTAAATCTGCTCAGCCAAGCGAAATATTGCAGGGGGAAAAGAAATCAATATTTTTCAGGCCCAGCACGGAGAGGAAGCTGTCTGCGTGTGGCTGCAGGCGTGCAAGTGCAGATGTGCACGCACAAACGCGCAGGGCTGGGGCAGGAGAGTGCGAGTAGCATGCATGGGTGCAGCAGAGAGGAGCCCGGGGTGGGGAGGAGGCGGCGGCGGTGGCAGTGATGCCGGGGTGCTGTGCGGGCTGCTCTGGGAGAGGTGTGGGTGTGGGTCCCGGGTCCATCGCACTCGTGTGTGTGTCTGGGGACACGGTGGGGTTTGTCTCTATGTGATTCCCAGCACGGCCTTTCAGGTAAGGAAACACTGCTCTCTTGGGTTTGTGGCAGGTAATTTAGTGGCCGAGGGGGCTGTCAGCCTGTGCCAGAGCAGGTGCGCTGCGGCGGTCCTGGTTTCTGGTACGTGGAGCTGAGCTGCGCAGGCGGTGGGAATCATCAGGGCTAATGAGGGTTTCTAGGTGAGCTTGGAGGACTTTCCCCCATGACCCACAGGCCCCACCATTTGGAGAACGGCAGCATTTCAGATAACGGATGGGGGGCTCTTGCTGTTGCGTGTTGACCTGTCATATGGAGGCGTTTGTGCGCAGTGGCAGGACCCCCACCCCGCAAGCTGCTCCAGGTGCACCACACGCTGCATTGAGCAGCCCACAGCAGTGCTCCCCGGGCACGGGTCTCCTTGCCCACAGGTTGCCTCTTGCCCAGAGAACGTGATCGGGTAGGGATTGGTGCCTGGTATCTGCTCTGGGAACATCACTGAAGATTTCCATCTTTCCCTGCAAAAAAGGGGCTCGAGCTTTAGCTGGGAACCGTGTAGTTCAAGGGAAGACGAAGCTGATTTTGCCAGGTCTAAGTTCTCCAGGTGGTTTCTGCGCAGCCCCTCTCCCCACCGTCACTGCCTTTGCAGAGCCCTGACGTTCTCCCTCTGCTGCTGCGCATCCTCCGTGGCGGGTGGCGGTGGGAGGAGGGAGCTGTGTGGCATGTTGGGATCAGGAGCCGAGGAGGATCTCCATCTGCAGCCGAGAGGGGAAGGACAAATGTTATTGACCTGCTCTGGCATCTGACCAAACCACAGACACTCACCCCTCCCAAAAAGCCTCTCTGATAGCTTAATTTCCTAATTGCTGTCTGTGATCAGGATGTCAGCGCTGGCTCTCCTCCAAGATATGTCACTTCCAGCAGCCCAGGGCTCTCTACCACCTTGCTTGGTCACTACTTTGGGCTCACCTGCTTGTCCGGCTGGAGAATCTCCCATCTCTGTGCAGGCCACCTATGCCGCCCTGAGGACGTCGTGACAAATATTGAGGGAGCTCAAAACGTTGAGGAGCGCCAGTCCAGGGCCCCAGCTCCAGCGCTGTTCTGTGCCTTGGCCAGAGAGCCAAGGGTTGGAGCTGAACCGTGTGTTTTGAGGTCCCAGCTGGAGCCCAGCACAGTGCCTGGAGGAGACACAGTCCTCAGATGCCCGGTGCTGGGCTCAGGATGGAGAGCTGGCGTGGCAGGGTGCCTGGAGGTGAGGCCCTGGGAAGGGACCCAAAGGGCCCTGTGGGATCTGGGACTGGGCTGGTGGGAATTCCCGGTGGCCCTGGCCATCCAGATAAGGCAGTGCTGCGAACGCGTGCAGCAGGAGCTTACAAGCTGCAGCACGGTGAGGCTCTATATCTCAATAAGCAGCACTCCAAGGCAGACCTGAAAATAAATATTTGAAGAGGAAATAGTACTCTGTGTTCTATTGTCTGTCCTCCTTTCCTCTCTCTCCTTCTCTTCCCCTTCTCTTCCCCTTCTCCTGTCTTTTACATCTGACTGAACATGAGAGTTCATTGTTAAGGGGGTTTTGTTTTCTTATATTTTTTCCTTTCTCTGTTCTCCAATGAGGAAACTGCAGGAGCTGCACTGTTAATGGTTCAGACCCATACAGCAGCAAGGGCTTTGTCCGTGCCCAGGTTGCTGGGTGCTTGTTTTGCTTCTCTGTCACTTTGTTTGCTATGATAGAACGCAAGGAGACGGCCGTTTCTTCTGCAGGGAGCAGAGAGATGATGGGACCAAGCTGGCTGAAAAGTCTGTAAGCGTGGTTCAGCCCAACCCTGCAACAGTTGTCCTCATTCGTAGTGGCTCTGGCATTGGGCAGGGCAAAGCGAACGGGTCGGTGGTGCCATGAGTGGTGCTGCCTCTGGTCCATCAGGTAAAGGGAAAGGATGGGAAAGGCCATCTTCCTGGGAAGGAGAGGACTAAGGGACTGTTAAGCTGCAGATGGATGCGAAGGTCAGGACTTGTGGCACTGCGGGTACTCCCAGTCAGACGGAAGGCAGTGGGTTTCCACACAGAACTGGGAAAATCAGCCTCTCACCTGCCGCCGGCTGATAGCTGGGCAGCCAAAGAGAGGGGGGCTGGTGCAGAGACGGTGTGCACCCCGTGCAGGCTGGGATGGGGCTGTCAGCAAGGTCCCCCGGGGACAAGCGCTGGTGGAAGAAGGGGTGTTGTGTGCAGAAGGCGGTCCTGGGGTGAGATGCAAGCGCAGAGTCAGCCCCTGGGCTGTATGGTCTCCCCCTCTGCATCTGAGGATCCGTGGGCTGGGAAAGGAGCATTGGCATCACCTAGAGCCCTCCTCCGAGCGTGAAGGGAAGTGTTGGGAGAAATCAAGCGTAAAAGTAGAGGTGAGGAGTGGTAGTGAGAAGGGAATGGGGGAAAGAGGGGAAGGGAAAAGACTCTGAGGAGGAGATGGGACTGAAAAATGCAGAATGTTTAAGGATACCCAAGACGTCACAGGCAAGGGAAGGTAGTCTGGGGAACATGTAACTTTGCAAGAAGTCATCTTAGCCTGGCTGCGAATGTTTGCTAAGCTTCTCAGCTATATTTAGCATCCTCCATGCCCTTTGGAGAATTCTCCATGCAGATGGCAGAGGAGCTGCTTGCCAAATGGTGGATGCCATGCTGCGTCGGAAGGGGGTGCCCGGTGTTCAGGGAGAGAAGTTTAATGTCGGCTTTGCCCTTTCAGCAGCGAAGCCAAGCGGTTCGCTTTGCTGCCCAGTGGACGGGGCTGCCAGATGGCTAAATGTTTGCTCGTAAATTAGCAATGGGAAATATGTGATGTAAAGCCCTAAACTGAAGAAATGCAGGGCCTGGATTGGATTCTTCTTCCTGCAGAGGATGGTCTCTGCAGAGCAGGGTTGGGTAGATCCATTACAAGAGCAGCACAAGGAGATCTCAAAGCAAATGAACGCGGGCACTGTGCTGCCATCTCTTCCCTGTTCATTGGCACAGTCATGGGCCATTACTCAAGCGTGCGCAGCCGCTGGCTGTGTTTGCTTTGAACCAATATGCAGAGAAACACAGCTTTTCTCTCTAGGAAAAAAAAGTGCTGCTTGTTCTGTATCTGTGCAGTATCTCACTGAATGGAATATGACTGGAACGAAATTTCCAGGCACTAATGTAATATAAGTACTCATAATTTGTGTGCGTGCGTGCACACGTGTGGGGATAGGCAATGTAACAGTCCCGTGCTGCACAGCCCTGAGCAGCATCCCATATGGTCCTGCCCTTCTCGAGCACAAGCCCACCTGCGAAACGGCTTCGTGGCTCTCCTGGGGTGTCTCTGTGTCATGCCTGATCTGAAGCTCTGTGCCGGGGCGGAAGGTGGGGAGGAAAAGCCTGAGATGTGCCAAAAGATTTTGGGCATGGCAGACAGGCACCACAGGGATATTCACTGAGAATCTTGCCAAGGTAGTATTAATGCTGCTGCCTCTCAGTCCTCCCAAATCATGGAACTGCCCAACGCCCTGCTCTCTGCACACCTCCACTCCAGAGGGATAAGGTTACTTTAAAAACAAGTAAATACTGTAATATCAGCTTCCTTTTATTTGCCGTCTGGATTCAGAGCCTGGTGTTTTCCCATTCCCGGTGTTTCTGCACAGGCTGGAGGGCTGGCCTCTTACCTCTCCCTTTGGTTTCTGATGAAAGCCAAGCTTTCCGCGTCTTAACTTGACTCCAGGGGCTGGGGCTTTGAGAAGCTCTACCTCTGTAATACTGGCAATAAAATCATATGAGCTGGCTATGCTGCTGTAAAACTTTTATTGCAGTGTGAAGAGGAGCAGCGGATTCTCCCTCCCTCCCTTCTCCCCATCCCTGCGACTCCCTGGCTCTCGCTCCACTCCTCCTCCAGGGCTCCGAGCCTTTGTGCCAGGCAGCACGGACTGTATCCCGTTTCCCTCTGCTCCTGCTCCTCTTGATCCCCACCCCTGCCCTGCTTCCCTGGGGCCGCTCTGCCACCGCTCTTCCCTGCTCTGGCCTCGCCATGACCTGCTGGCAGGTCTGCTCCTGCCCTGTCCCTGTCCTTGTCCTTGCCATGCCGTGTGGCTGCGCGGCTGCATGTCAGCTCCCCGTTTGCGACATGATCGAAATGAGAAGCGCTGTAATAGCTCCCTGCGTGGTTAGGCCATCCGTGCGTTTTGCGTTTCATGGCGACTAGGAGCGTCGTCTGCCTTCCCACACCGTCCCCTACCGTATTTATAGATCACAGCGGCATTATCCGTGTGGATGCAGATTGTGCATGACGGTTTTCTATAAATACAAATGCTCTGTAATTATCGTTAGAACTATTTAGCCCAATTCAAAGGTAGATTAAATAATGAATGTGTGTGATATGCCTGTCGACATCAACAAATGGAAAGAGACATCTCTGGATGCATATCTGGAGGTTTCCCCGGTGAAGAAGTTGGGGGAGGAGAGTGGGGAGGGAGGGGAGCAGCCGTATCGCTGTAAATGCCTCTATTTCTGGGGTTTGGGTGGCACAGTGTGGACCGAGGGGTGCTCTCTGCACCCCAGTGGGATCTCAGGGCCGGACAAGTAAGTGGTCCAGGAGACACCATGCCGAGGGATGCGCAAGGAGGACGGGCACATGCAGAAGCCGCTTGGTATTCACGGCTACTTATTGCTGTGTATCTTTCCCCTCCGCTTTCGCTGCTCCTCAGGAGCAGCAGGAGGTAATTTCAGGCTAGGCTGCCGATGGAGAGCAATGGAAGGCATATGATAAGGCTCCCTAAAGTCTCTCATCCCCTTGTTTTTTATGGTAATTGACTTTCTCTGAGGCCGTGCATGCCCTGGTGAGTCCCTTTCTGCTGCTCTCTCCCTGGCTGCGAGATGGTTCACAGCATAGCTCTGTGGGGACAGTGGTGCTGCCCCCTGTTCTGACTGTGGTCCTGCCCCAGCCTTCCCTATGAGGAAGGAAGAGGGGAGCTTTAGCAGCACGAGCCCAGCAACAGTCCCCTGGCGGTCCTCGCTGGGGACAGATGCAGCATCACTAGCATCCCAGAGGGGTGCAGCGAGGGGACCGTGCACAGCAAGGCAGTACTGGCACACTTGGGAAGAGCGGTGGCACTGGCATTTCAGGGAGAGGACGCCAGTGTGGCAACGCCCAAACCCTGGGTATGCCCCAGGAGGGGATTTCGTAGAGGTGATGGATGGACGGAGCAGACGTCACCGCTGTTTTTAACACGGGAACCTCTGTCTCTCCCTCCTTCGTCCCTCCCCGGGCACGCTGAAGCCCTGCCACTGCTCGCAGGCAGTAAATGGCTCCATTAGCTTGTGTGTGGCCGCAGGTCTCAGCCCTTCCCTGGCTCCTCGTCACATCACGGCTGCTCCCCCGCCCCAGGGACAGTGGCATTGGGGCTGGCGAGGGAAGTGGGGCTGCAAGGAAGGGCTCCATCACAGTAACTAATAACTGTGTGCTGACAAATTGAATTATACCTTTTCCAGTTGCCTGCACTATTGATCAGCGAAAAGGTTTGTGTTTTTGTTAGGCTTTTTTTTTTCTTCTTCTTCTTTTTCCTTTTAAGTTACAGTTGCAATGTCCTGGGGGCTTATAATGAACTAAATAAGGTCAGGTTAGCAGAAGAATCAAATATGCTCTGGCAGCAGAAGCGTGGGCTTTTCCTGGTGACTCTGAGTGGAGAGGAAAGCAGTGGTGGGAGCAGCAGCAGCTCCTGCTCCTCAGAGCCCTGCTGCATGGGAGTGTCCTGCTGCAGCATCCTGCTTCCCGGGGAGGGCAGCGCTGGAGCAGAGGGTGGCTTGCGAGGTCGGCAGCATGGCACCAAGCAGGCAGCTAACAGTGGATGAGCAGCGTGGGGTGAAAGCAGACCCTACTGGACCAGGCAGTGTACAGAGGGCTGCTTGGAAATGGGGTGTTGTGGGTGGGTTGTGGGGGAGAGGCGATGCAAGTGTAATTGTGCTTGGGCTGATCGCGAGCAGCGTCGCAGGAGCTGGTGGGGAACTGGAGTTCGCCAGGGTCTGTCTATGCCACGTGTCCTAGCTTATGCCAAAGTGGCTCCTACCTTGCCTGGGAGGCTGCCGAGGTGGCCAGGAGATGCACGATGGGGTGCAAGGAGCCAGGATTTTGCAAGGCACAGCATTTGCCTGGCAGCTGCCTGTGGGGTCCCTGCCTGGGGAAGCTGATGGTGTTTGGTTCTTTGCTCTGGTGCTGGGATCCTGCTGTGAACTCAATTAAAGCTGTGTTGGGGGAAGAGGGAATAAATTACCCAGATGAAAAGGATGAGTAAAAAAACATGTACAGAGAAATGCCAGCCCACTTTTGAAAGGCTTTATCGAACTCGGACACATGTCACCTTGGCAGCAGCAAAGTTGCAGGGAAGGGGGAGCGCTCCCTGGTGTCCCCCTTCACGTCCCTGCTCCTGGGCTGGGACCAGGGACAGAGCAAGGCAGGGCTGTGGCAGGAGAAGCAGAGGGTTGAGGTAACCTGTCAGTGCCAGGCTCAGAACGGCGGTGAGGCACTGAAAACCTGGAAGCTGTGCTCAGGTGAAGGTTTGCGATGGAAGCAATGTCAGCCTGAGAGAGCAGGGCAGCTGCAGGTTTAGCAAGTGGCTCCTGTGTCCCATTCCCTGTTTGTCCAGTTACCCGGTGGCTCCTGTGTCCCATTCCCTGTTTGTCCAGTTACCCAGCCACCTGCCCTACCTGCCCCCAGCCCCTTGAGTCCCTGCTCCGTGGCTTGAGTTGCTCTCTCACGTTGTCGGAGGAGGCCAGCAGCTCTGGGTAAAGGCTGGGTTTGCTGCTCAGGGCTACAGACATTACGAAGGGAGCAGACGGCAGGTGGGAGCAAGCCTTACTGCTGGTCAAGCAGGGCTGGTGTCACGGTGGAAAAATCACTTAGAGAGGCCAGGACTAGCGCAGGCTGGATCCGGCCCTGGGCTTGCTTGCTGGACAGAGCTGCTCCTCCAGAAGGGAAGTCCAAGGGCAGTGTAATGCAACGAGCAGTGCTGCAGCCCTGGGGCCGTGCTCGGAGGGGTGACCTGAGGGCAAGCCTCAGTGAGCAGCAGAAGCAGGGACGTTGACATCTTGGGTTTGTGTAGCTCTGTTTACAAAGACCTAGATCGAAATCTCAGCTGCTCTGGGGTGGATCTGGACAGTCTCCAGAGCTGTCTGTGTGCTGGCAGAGCTGCCACACTCCACGCAGTGAATTTTCCCACTTTGCACACAAGTCCTGTCCCTGGTGACCTGGGAGCCAAGGCTCTGCCAGGGCCGGTTCCCTGCCTGCCCCGTGTCCCTCCTGCTGCACTGCGGCTCGCTTCTCTTCTGCATTTCACTGTACAAAATTCACTGATTACAGGCAAGAGCCAACAAACTCAGCACTGTCGTCACTTGTCTTAGCATACTGAGTCTTGGTGAAGAAAGGGAAGCATGCCGTGCATGCTTGGCAGTCTGCAGGGCTGCTTACATCTCCAGCTCACCAAGATGGTGAAGTGCTGGTCCCTCGACAGGTCCCTATCATCCAGCACCTTAGCCTGGTTGCTCTACACCCATCCCTGAAAGCCAGGGTTGTGGCAGGAGCGCTGGGTCCGATCCTGCTCAGTGTCTCCTGGGGCCTGCCGAAGTGTGACCAGCAGCCCAGGGACACCCTCTGGGCACAGACTTGATGTCTCCACTCCTAAGTGCAGCCTTCCTCCCACACTGCCCTGTTTGAGAGTCCAGCCACATCGGGTACCAGATTAACATTCCCAGCACAGTGTCACTCCATCACCATTTCTATTAAACTCATTTGCTATCTAAAGGAATTCATTTTCCACTTTGTTTGCCCACGATAAAAAAAAAAAAAAAAAGCCCTCTGAGCTGAGGCCCTGGTGGTTGAGAGGGGGGAGCACCCAAGCAGGGAGCTGGATGCCAGTGTCCCCTCCTTTGGGCCATGTGCTGGGATGAGGGAGGGCATTCCCACCATCCATGCAACAAGGTGCCCCATCTCCATGCTTTCGCCATGCTCCTGGAAGGAGGACCTGCCCATTGCAGGCACCAAGGCTAGCACTTGCTTTCTTTCTCGAGTAAATGGTACTGTTTCACCCTAGGATGAGGCTTCTGCAAAATCCGACTGTCCTCTTTTCACTGAAGATACTCCTGGACTTCAGGAAACTCTACCCTCTTCCAAAAATCAGATTTCCTTGAAGTCTACAGCAAGTTCAGGGAAAGCAGAGACACGCTGGGTTCTTTCTGCCTGCTCCCCCCTTCCCTTGTGTGTCGTGTCCTTCAGTCAGTCGCTTTGCAACAGGCTTGAGAGCTGGTATCCTGCCCCTACCTGGGGTTTGGGGCCTGTCTGTGTGTTGGGGTGTGCGAGGGAGGGGGAGAACAGGGGTCCAGGGGGTGCAAGAGGGAGAAAAGAGCTCATGTGTGTGCATGTGAGCAAACCCCCTTGTGTGTGTGCATCCCCTCTGGGGGCCGTGGGGCTCCTGTTGGCAGCCCCTTCCCCCCCCATACGGGCACCTCCTGCTGTTAAAAAGGAGAAGGATGCTCTGCAGCCCTCTGTGCCGCTGCTTTCAAGGTCGGAGGCTGCTGGTAATTGAGCTACAGCCTTGCTGTAAATCTCACGCTGAGGGGAGCCTTCCCTGCTGGCTCTCAACAGCAGCATCCATCCTGCTTGGCCAGCCCAGTCACCAGCGAGGGGGGCTTTAATCACTCCCTGTTTTGCCGGATGCCATTCGGGTCTGCAGCTGGGCCTGGCTGGCTCCCGGCACTGCCGTGCACCCAGTGCTGCTTGTGGCTGCACGTAGAGGTGGTCCCTCCTGGGGTCAGCTAATGCCTGTGGTGGTCCGCAGTGGGGGGTGACTGGCATGGGGCCTGGGGTGCAGCTGTTGGGGCCCAGCGGTTGGTCTAGTGGTTTTGGGGTCTCCAGCATGGCCTTGGGTGCCCCACAGGACCTGGTGTTGAGGGTAACCCCCCAGCAGATGGGAAATCTGGCTCCAAGGCAGGCAGAGGAGCTGGAGTTAGCATCTAGCTTCCCAGGGAAGCCGTGTGTGCTGGGAGCAGCAGGGCAGCGATGGTGGCCGTCAGCTGTGGAGCACTGGGGCTCGGTGCTGGGCTGCCCCTCCTCACCTGGTGTCCACCGGGTGCCAGGCTGGTCCTGGCTGCCATCCCTCTGCCTGAGGGGCCGCCCGGTCAGAGCCTCGAGCCTGTTGTCAGGGCGCAGTTTGCACATTAAATTGGAGCCCCGGCAAAACGACGGCCCTTTGGAAATGCAAAATGTTTCTCTTCATAATAGTCATTGGCAACCGAACAGCAGCTCTGTTAGTGATCGCGGCAGCTCTCAGCCCTGGTGCAGGCGGTGACTCCAAGCCCTCCTCCGTGAGCAAAGCTCTGCTCTCCTGGTCCCTTCCCGTGGGATCAGCCCAGCTACCTGCCCTGTTCCCACAGAGCAAAGGCATATCCCGCTCTGTTGGGAGAGAAACCAGTTTCCCTCCCCCCCCCCAAATCCTTTCTCAGAGTCGCTGGTGCTAAGAAGAGAGTAATCAAGCCAGTGTAACCCCCCCCCCGCTACCTGTGACTCTCACTGCAAATCCTGCTAATGAGCAAGCTCAGGTTGTGCTAATTACTTGAACCCTGGCAGGCCAGATGAGAGTACCAGGAGTTAACTAATACTCAATTAACCCCTGGTTGCTCGTGCTGGTTTCCCCTGTTCCCAGCAGCTGCCAGAAAGTCAACATGTAAATAATGACAGGCAGGAGGCAGATAAACCTCCGTGCAGCTGGGGGGGCACACAGCCCACCCACAGAAGGGACCCGAGTGAGCGTCTTTGGCCCTCTTGCCCAGTGGCTTGGGGCACCTTGGAGACCCTCTTTGAGTCAGCAGCATTAGGTCCTGGCTGCCTCTCCATCCCTTGAGGCCCTCATCCCTGGAAGCACTAGTGCAGCCAGAGGGTTGGATGCAGGGAGCTCCCAGCCCTGTGCAAGGGGCCAGAGCAAGCAGGAAGGAGAATCTAGGAGGGGCTGAGGTGGTCGGGAGGCCCTTCCCCAGGAGCACAGCATGCATCCTATGAGTCTCGGGGAGCTTTTGGCTGTGGTGTTTCTCCTGCCTGCAATCCTGCTGGCTCCCAAGGCACCTGGGCTGCAGGGCTGGGATGTGCAGGAGCCAGGGCTGCCCCAGCCCCTCTGCATCCCACCGAGGGGCTGGGATGGCCCCAGCTCCCACCGATGTGCTGAGCTGCAGCCCGGAATTTGCCCTACAGTTGCTATGGTGACATTGCCATTTCTTACCTCACTGGGGGAAAAAAAGCCTCCAAACATTTAATTCTGCAGCCCACCTGGGAGCCTTTTAAACTCCCCATTCGGTGTTTGACATGTAATAATTTTTCTGCTTTTAAGATTATCCTAAAATGCTCATTCTCTTTCTCTCTCTTGAAATCTCAGCAGTGGAGCTTCAGGAAGAAATCAGCATAAAAAATACCAATACGGGTTTCAAATGCCAATTTGTCACCATCACTGGGAACAGGCAGTGACAGGTGCCAGGGAAGGGGACACAGGGCGAGTCAGGGCTGACCGCTGGCTGGTGATTGCTGCCACATCACGGGCTGTGGGAGAGGGGAAGGAGGCAATGGGCCAGGTAGGGAAAACAGTGAGGATGCGAGGAATCGGGGGAGAACAGTTGGTAGCAGGAGGGGGGCTTCGATCTGCTGCCCCTCACACATAGCGATGTCACTGCTCAAGAGGAGAGACCCATCAGTGGTGTCGACATCGATGCAAAAGTGAGAATAAGCTAAAACCTCCCTAAAGAAATTGAATTGAGGCTTGGCTCAGTCCCCTGGGTCTGCCTGGGGCTCCCCGGGTGACCTGGGCCCCCCCGTCGTTCCCGGGTTTCCCTGGCGGGGCAGGGGAGAGGAGCCCGGCTCTGTGTCGCAGCCGTGACGTGCGAGTAAATATAGTGAAAACTGTCAGGTGCTGGGTACGTCGGGGACAAGAGGCAGTTGGGTACCAGCAGTGGGACACCATCATATGGCTGTGTGTGCTTGGGTATCTGCACACCTTACCAAGCAGATGGTCTGCTCCAGAGCATTGGGATCCAACAAGCCTGTGGAGCAATTTAATCTCCAGAAATAATTTAATATGGCTTCCTCCAGAGTACGGTAGTTTGATTTTTATTTTTTTTCTGGCCAGCCATAGAATAATTTAATCCTGCCTTCTGTGTGAAGGTCTATTTTGAGCTTGCCACCTGCAGAGTGTTTTAATCCCACAACTCACAAAGTAATTCAATCCTCTCCCTTGGTGAGTAATTTAATCCTCTATTTCCAGGGTAATTTAATCCCCTCCCTGGGGAATAATGGAATAATTTGATCCTCCATTTCCAGAGTAATATGATCGTGTACCTGAGAAGATCAATACTTTAAACCAGCCACCTGCGAGGCGGTGCGCATGCCTGTCTGCAGGCACGGCCATTGCTCGGAGCAGTCCCTGCCCGGGGGATTCAGGTGTTTCCCGAGGGAATCCATCCTCATGCTGGCCAGGGTAATCCAGGCAGGTTCGGGATGGCCAGAACCATTGCACTGCCTGACCTTGGGGCTTTTGAGCTGGGATGTGTGTGATTGCTTTGGTTAAATTCCTCCTCACCCAATTAATCCATTTGCTCGTGAATTAGTTTTAATCTGGTCGGTGCCATGGTTGTTAAAGCAGGGCAGGCTTCGCCCCGCTCTGTGGGGCTGCTGGCGTGGGAGGGATCTCCTGCCAGAGACTATAAATATATATATTTATATTCCTGTTTCTCTGGAAGGGCAGTGCGGTGTCCCCTCACCTAGCATCACCTCCAGCAGGACTCGCTGATGGGCAGCTGGCTGTGGAAATGGCTGAACCCCACGTGCCATTCAGCCAGGACCCCCTGCACTGGGGTCTAGAGGGAAGGTTCCAGCATCCAGGTCTCCCTCTGAGGAGCTGGGAGCACAGCAGGGCTGTGGAGACTGCCTGCTCCTGGAGCTGAGGAGCTGGGACACGTGCATTGCCACTGTCCATGCTGTCACCCTCTCATGGGGCCTCTGGGCATGTCACACACCTCCTCCCATCATGGAAATCCACCTTGAAGGCAACAGAGACTCCCTGTTGGGCTGCATGAAAGAGAGACTCACAGTGGGAGTCTGGCTGTTTTACACCTCTTCCCCCTCATTTCTGCTCTAGCAAAGGCTCACAGTTAATAGGAGAAAGAGTGTTTCCTTAGCTGAGATGTTAAAAAGAGAGAGAGAAATACCAATAATGATAGTGTCCGTTTCCATGCAGAGGAGGATCTGTGGAGTATTCAGAACAGAAATATTTCCCTGCCTCTCTGAAGACTGCAATACTTTGTACTCGGGAGAGGGACTGGCACACGAGAAAGGAAATAACACCCTGGAAAAAACCCGCGGGAGAGGTGAGGCAGGAGGAGAGACCTGGCCAAGAGGGGGAAGCGCTGAAGGACCATGTTGGCCCCAGGCTGGAGTTGCCAAAGCGTAGATGGGAAGATGCCCCAGCACGGCAAGGCAGCAGCTGGATGGGGTTGGAGCCCATGCTGGGCAGCCCTGCTCACACCCTGTGGGACCCTTTTGGACAAGGTGGGGCTCTGCCCCGCATCACCAGCCACATCCCCAGGGAAAGGCTGTGAGGTTGAAGCTATTATTACTGTCATTACTGTTGTTATTATTGTTTAATCCCACTGTCAGGTTAGTGCTTAAGTCTTGGGGAAGCCAAAGGAGAGGCAAGTGGTTTGGAGGACCAGAGCCAGCTTTCATCACTCCCTGCCTGCAGCTCTCACCTGCACGGTGTTGAAATAACTCCCTGTTCCCCCTAGGACCACTGCGTCGCTCACCGCGGCTCTCGGCAGCCCCTGGGCAGGGAGGTGCCAACAAGAATTGTCTGTCCTATGGACAGAATTCAGACACAGTGCCTTGTCTGGGCTAAACAGAAATCATTGCTACTTCCACCACATGCTTCCCATGCCCCAGTCCCTCCTGGGACTGCTAAAATTCTGCTTTTAAAACTCTGCTTTATAGAAAAGTTGGTCCTGGATATGTCATCTCACATTCTAACATGATATATTGGGCAAATAATTCTTTATGTGCAAAGCGTTGCTAAGTACCTGCAGGCCAGAGGAAAGAGAGGGGCCTGAATATCTTCAAAAATCCTGTTCTAAATGTCTCCAAAGTCTCTTCTGCAAATTTTGCTCTGTGCTGTGTCTCTTGCTCACTGGTCAGCTCCGCCGGCAGCTTGGGGCCACGCTGGGGACCCTGCACTCCTGGTTTGCATGGCTGTGTCCTGCCCTTTGGCTGGGGAAGGGGTGGGCTTGTGCTGGCTGTGGTGGATCTCCCAGGCGTTGTAGTCTTGTGTTGGGGTGGGGGACGAGAGCAGGAGAGAAATATCTCCCTTTACTCCTTGAAATCTGAGCTGCCCTGTTTAACTAGTCTTGGTGTTCACTCACCTCTCTTACCCTCTAATGAGTTCGGTTTTGTTCTCCCATATCACGTCTGAATGCACATTGTGGGTAATTGATGGACAGGACCCGGCCTCTGAAAGCTATCAACGTAGCCACTGTGAAATCACACGTCCAAATATGTTTATCTTCTCAGTTTTTTGGGCCCCAATGCTCTTTGGACACGGATTTCCGTACTTCAAGGAGGAGAGCAAATTTCCTTCAAAATGTCAGCATAGAAATGAGAGATAAAAGAGAAGACACGGGGACGGGTTAAACTTTGCATTCGCAACAAAGCAGGGCAGCCTGGCTTGGAGGGGTGAAACCAGGGCTCAGCCGTAGCCGAGCCGTGTTTGAGGGGATGTGGTCGTGCCCTGGGGGTCGGCATGCTGGAAGCTGCCCTGCCGTGGGTGCACCTCCTGTGGTGGCCCGTGCTGGCCCTGCAACCACCCACTCTTCTCAGCCTGTCTTCCCCAGGAGGAGACATCTCAGCCCGCTGGGGTCTGGGAGTCCCCTCCCGCTATGAGCTGAGCCCTCCGTGTTTGCCGTGGGGGAGTCCCTGGGGTCACCCCACCGTGTCTGCCCCAGCACTGGGCAGGGGCTCTGTGCCCCCCGCGTTGCTGCGATATACCGGCACCAGGACCAGGCTGCTCCATGCACTGCAGCCTGCCGGGGCTGTCGCAGGCAGCGGCTCGATGGTGAAGGGTTCAGGTGTGTGCCAGTACACCCTGCCTGCTCTCGCCACGGCTCTCAAGTGCTCTGTGAGTAATTCTCTAGTGCAGGAATTACTCTCCACACAAGCACCTCTCCAAGACGCGCACAGCGGCAGCAGATGTTAGGTAGTTCTCCTCTGTCCCTCTCCAAGTGCTGGGCACGGGAGGACAGCGGGCAAGCCGTGGCGAGGGAAGTGGGAGCATTCCCCAGCCAGCCAGGAGGGTGGAACATGTTCCTACCACCTGGACGCAGCCGTCCTCCCCTGCCCAGACCCTGGTGGAGCTGTCCACGACAACCACAGGGTAATTCTGACAAAACCATGAGCTGTCCTCTATCGCAAATGGCGATGGAGCAGCCGCAGCATGCTCCCCATGCGCCACTGATTGACAGCAAAGATGCACGACTGCACATCTTGTTTTCAGCAATCTCGGTATTTGTGTTGGCAGAGCCTGGCTCACGCTAACGACAGGAGCTGCCTCTCACTGTCAGCGGCAGCTCTGCCGTCGCTGAGCCGTTGCACGCCCCCCTTTTCCCCGGAGCCGGCGGCGGTTCTGCCAGCCTCTGCTCCTGGCACTGCTCGCACGTCCGCCCGCAGCCACAGCGCGGGTGGGCGCCCGCTTTCTGCCCTCCTGCAAGCACGAGTTTTGCTCCTCTTTTGACTTAGCCCTATTGCTCACCATCCCCTGGCCGTCGTCCCTCTCCCACTGTCCTGAGGGGCTCCTCATGCACCAGCACCGACGCTTAGTCTGCTTCAAAACCACACACTTGAAGTCAGAGCTGTGCGCCTCCCTTGAATACCAATGGCGGGCTAAGTGGGGAACCCTTGTGGGCTTGATGCTGGAGCTCCTGGGGAATGATGTGGTTTGTGCTAAGGAGAAGCTGGGAGTGTAGGCTGAGAGTGGTCCCTGTGGGCTTTCTCATCACCCGGTCTCTAATCTCCTTTTCCTGAGGAGTTCTGTGGGATGGGGACGAGCTGCAGGAGGGGAGTGCAGGTCCATGGTGGGATGTGGGTAGAAGTAGGGCCAGTGTGCCAGGGTGCTGGGCTCTGGGGAGCCCTGCTGAAAGCAGCATTGCTCAGCCCGTCAGCTGCAGCCTGCCTGCCCCGCTTGTGCTCCTAGAAACTCCCCAGCAGTTCTGAGGCTGCACTGACTGTGGCTGCGACCCCTGGGGTGGAGCTTTGTGGCCAGGCTCCTGCTGCGTTTCTGCCTGGGGTCCATTTAGCTATTTCCCGTGTGGGACATGGGTGCTGGATATGAGCTGGACGTACTGAGCTGCAGCCGCTGTCCCACCCCGTGTGCAGAGCAGAGCTCCCCAGAGTCCTGCCTTGGCTCCTGGCTGTGCAGCTGTGATGTCCATCCCTCGCAGTGCCCTGTTGTGCTGTCCCCAAGTGGCTCCCATCATGGTCCTGCCAGCAGGACCTCGGCTTTGCCTGTTGCTGCCAGGCAGGGACTTGACAGTGGCATGGTGCGAGAGGCTTGTGCCTCTGCCTTGGGGTGGCAGATGCTGCTGTGCCACTGCAAAGCTTTCAGGCTCAGTGGTCAGGAGTGCAAGGAGCTCTTGCCTGGCATTGCCAGAGAAGGGAGGAGAGGAGAAAGAGGAGGACAAGCTGGAGCACCAGGTGCATCTGGGGACACAGGCTTGGGAGCAGGGCTGTGAGGATGGGAGAGCGCAGCAGCGCGCAAGGGCCGCACGCTGCGGGTGAGCCTGGGTGATGCAGGAGAGGAGCCTGGACTCTGTGTGCGTGCCTGTCTGCAAAGGTCATGTGTTCGCTGCATTTGACTTACATGTCCATGTAACAAAATGACCTCTGATGGTCCCCGCCCCAGGGACAGCAAATAGTAATGAGACACCTGTAGATGCTTCATGACTCAAGTGAGCGCTCCGTTTCCAACCCACTCCTCTCCTTCTTTCCTGCAAGCACTAAAAAAATCGGAAAGGAGTTTTGCAGCCCCAAATCCAGCTCCTGGCCCATTCTCAGCTCATTGGCACAATATCAGGTTGGGGCACTTGGTCTCCAAAGGCTGTGGGAGGAAACCACGAGCTACCCCTGAGACCTCTCAGTAGCCCTGATGCGCCTTTTGTCACCAGAAATACACCAAAAATGCACCATTTTGATGGATAAATGGAAACGTTTTGGCTACCAAGAAATAGACTTTTGGAAGTGTTTCTGCAGAGGTGAGGACAAGCCACATTTCATCCCACTCCCCTCCTCCCTGGAGCCCAGGAAGCCTCTTTTGCTGCCAGGAGAAGCTCTTGCACATGTAGCCCCCTCCCCCCGCGGGTCGTGTGTGCCCTCCTCTTTAGCAAAATGCATTTACCACACTGTGGAGCACAAACTTGTCTTCTCCGTGTGTGACGTCGGGATGTATTGTAGATTAAAAGATTTGTCTTTCTCCTTTATCCAGCAGGTGGGTCTCTGGTGGCTATTTCAATACCATTCCTCGCATGGGCTCTGGGACGTCTGTGCTGAGGTTCTCAGTAAACTCAATTACACCGTGGTAATAGCATGGTATTGACTCAGGAGCCTCAGCAGCACAGGACTCTTGCCGTTTATTAGTTGTTTAATTATATGGCACATCAGGCCAAAATAATGACATTAGCTAATTAGCCCATGTTGGGGGTTTTTGTAATTTTTCTTAAATGAATGTTAACATCAGTGAAAGGTGCCGGCTGGTAGCCCAGGAAACCAGGCTGTAACGCACAGAGTGGGTCAAGACCCCAGCCTGGATGCTCCCCACACCGTCCCGCGGGCACGGGTCCCCTGTCGATGCTCCCCACACCGTCCCGCGGGCACGGGTCCCCTGTCACCTTCAGGGTGCTGTACTGGGGGACGAGGCGTCCCCCGGCAGCCGCTTCGCAGGGTTTGGGTGAGTTACATAGAACAGCAGCTCCTTGTTACGGACCGGCTCCACTCCCAGCAAGGCTGGGACCCCCGGCACCGCCCCCCAGAGCCGCCTGTGGCCGTGGCTGGGCCAAGGCCACCTCCAGGGCGCTGGGCTTGCGCAGGGTTCATTCGGTAGCAGCGCTTTCAGGATTTAAGGAGTAGTACGGCAGTGGTAGACAGGCACAGCTCTCCGGGGCTGTCACGCAGCTCCCCCCGGACAGTGACCGCGCGCTGCTGGAGCCCACCCGTGAGTCACTGCCCCCTTGTTCAGCACCGGCACCATTACGGACCGCTGAATAGGCAGCAAAATGAAAATCAGTGCTCAAATGCCGATGGCATGTACTACATTTATAACCCACCAGAGGGGGTGGCAGCAGCACAGCGACAGGGCTGAGCCTTTTATCACGCACCGGGCAGGAATTAACGGGAGTTCCTCAGAAATGCTGTTCCTCGTGCGAGAGGCTGAGCGCGGGTGTGCGTGCGTGGGGCTGGGGGCGCAGAGCCCGTGTGTCCCATGCAGGGGACACAGCCGGGACTGCCTGCACACGCAGCGTCTCCAGACGCCTGCCTTCCCGCACCGTGGTACGGGAGCTGCCGGACCGGGATCGTGTGCTGGGAGTCGGTCTGCGACAGGACCCGCTCCTCGTCTCACCCTGGCGTAGGTGCGCAAAGCAGCACCATCCCAGTGGTTCACCCAGAGGTGGATGCAGGCCGCTGACGTGGAGATGGAGGGTGTAAAACCTGTGAGATAAATCCTGTGGGATTAGGAGATCGACAAGACAGCTTTAGCCAGCTCTCGGTGGTTTCTGTGGCTTTTCTCGGGAGGAGGCAGCATCGCCATGTGGGAGATGCTCTGGGCAGGGTGCCGTAGGACTTCCAGCAGTGATGTTTTTATAATTAGCATGTCTTGGCTGCTTTATCACAACAGCACCAAAGCTTTTCAGCGCAATGGCTGCTGATTTACAGAGATCCTTCAACTGCCTGCTTCAGGCCTGCAATTTCCCAAGCGTTCATGTTGCCCCTGCAAGCTTGTTGCCGTTACTTAGCCCAAACAGACTGGCTCTGGGCTTTACAAAACACGTTGGCTGCTCCTAAAGGTTTCTTTAATGTCTTACAACCTGGCTGGGTCCGTTCCAGACTCTGAAAAATTGCAGGCCCCTGCAGATGCTCTCATGTCCTTGAAGACAAGGGCTGCAGACTTGAGGAACTCCCTGGGGAGCCCATGCACTTTTGAGAGGTTCAAGAGTCCATAGCAAATAACTCCAAAATTAACCATGCAGTCCTCCCCCAAGTCCTCAAAGGCACGAGTTCAGATGAATAAAATAAATTTGGAGTTAATAGACCACGCTGAATTTAAAATATGACATTCTAAAAAAAAAAAAAAAGAAGGCAGAGGGGGTCGGGAATAGAAGACTTTTCCAATAGTGAGAAACTTCCATTTTTCAAACCTTCTTATCTCCTCAATGCCTTAGCTGATTAATTGGAGACTCTCTCAAATAATTATTTTCCGGAATAGAGAATTCTTTGGCGAACAGATATTTTTTCAAATTTTTTAAATTTTTTTTTTAAAAGAAGCACTAGGGAGAAACAAAATTAGGCTTGTAAGGAGAATGAGTTACATCCTTAAGCTGGACATCGCTCGTGCTGTTCCACGGTACTGCTGCAAGATAATCACCCATTCTCCCATGCTCTGCCGCTCACCTTAATAACTCTCCCAGGATTTGATGTAATGGTTTACATAACCTTTCCAAAGCATCCTGAATTCTGATACATCCAGCACTTAAATGTGACATTGAGTCAACTCCAAAGTACTTTACAGCTGGGTGACGCTGCTTGGGGCTATCCGACACAATGAATGAAAAAGTTTCACTTACCAAGCTGAAGTGGTCATAACTTTTTAACAGCTGGAACAAATCTCAGATTTTCAAACCCTGAGCCGGGGGGAGGGTGTTTGCCTTCTTGTGCTGCCTGTGGATGCGTGTAGCACCAGGATTGATCCAGAGCAGCAACTACGTACTTGGATTCGCTTCATCTGCGTGTGGCCCCTCTGTAGGTACCTGCCTCTGAGGCCACTGGCTGGATGACATTTATAGTCAGTGGGGAGAAAAAAGGCACATCCAGGCACAATTCATCTGACCTTTCTCAGGCAGCCACCTTAGAAAGAGATTAATCCTGCCCCTGAGAGACCTTTTCTCTCCATTAGTGATACGGCAGTTCATCTGGCTTGTTCGTGGATGTGGGCTGCGTTCGGGCGGGTGGATCCCCTCCATCTCCCTCCCGGGCTGTAGGATTTACGTACCCGTGTGCCCTGCCTGTGGCTCTTGGCTTGCACGCTGGGGAGGGTGCTTTGCTCCTTCCCGGGGCACTGTGCAGAGTGCATGTGTGGGAGACAGGCAGCCCTGCCTCCCCAGCACCCTCCCAGAACCCATCCTGCCTCCCCAGCTGGGGCTCTGACACGTGGCATTCGCCAGCCTAACCAGAGGCACAAGCTGAGAGGGCAGAGATAAAGATAGCCATTTAAAGATAGCCATTTTCTGATACCTGGGGCTGATTCCGCTGTCTTAAAAATCCTGCAGTAATTTCTGATGTTGATTATATATGTAAATCTGTATCTATAATAGTCTCTCTCATATATGTCTGTGTATATATATACGTACACACACGTCGATGTGTGTGTATCTAACATATGTGCTCTCAACCCACACAACATATGCGGGTCTGAAAGCTGCCGGAGCGTGTGAAGTTCCCAGCCCCGTCCTGCGTGGCACCCACAGACGGAGCGGGGTGATGCGCCCACCTCGCCGCTCGCCCTGACGTGGCATCACCCTCCCTATCCCTCCAGCTGGCATTTTTGCCCTGCACAGCACTGGTATGGGCCTGGCTGTGACCGCTGTACCCCCAGAGGCATGCGCTGCGGTGGCACCATCCTGCGCTCCCCGACGTCCTCAGGGTTTGGGCTTTTGCTGGGGAGGACAAAGGTGGTGAGGAGCCTTGCAAGGCTCAGGTAGCCCAGTGCAGGTTGGTGTTATGGGATGTACTGGGCTCCTAGTGCTTCTGTGGCTCATTCATTAGTTTGTGTGTCTTAATAAATTATGCTGGCTTTCTGCCAGCAAGCATTAGCACAGGCTGGATTTGGTGGGGGAAGCATCTTAGGAATGGGAGGGAGCCAGTACCCCTAGAAAACATGGCTGTGCCCCAGGTTCACAAAGGACATTACCCCGCAGCCCTTGGGGCTTGTGCTAGTCCAGATTCTGGGCCAAAATCACTCAGAGAAGGGGTTTTTGGGTAGCAGCCGTTTCACCCTGCTGAGAAACCCACATGGCTTCAGGGCATGAGTGTCCATGACACTGAAGGTGACAGCTGGGGAGGCTGGAGGTGCCCAAGCATGATGTTCCAGGTCTGCAGGGAGAGCGGGCTCTCTGGGGTGCTGGTGGCTGTACAGCACTGAAATCCCACAGCAGCTGGAGGTGCACCCTGACCCTTTTCCCCGTCTCTAGAAAAGGCATCGTGTCTCCCAGCTTCTTCTCTTCGCCAGTCTGGGTACATACATCAGGCAGCGGAATGCGGCCCCATCGCTGCCATGCAGATAGCAGCAGCATGGCAAATTGCAGTTAAGCAACATGACTCAACTTTGTAATTTCCAGCTGTAGCGTATTCAGAAATAGTCTGGAGGGGCAGATCTAACCGAGGCATGCATCTGCGGGAGCCACGGGGATGGGAAGGGAGAGCGTGTGCATCTGATAAGTTGGTCCCTTGACTGGCCGTGAGCTGAGCACGACCTCCACAAGACCAAGAAGCAAAGCAGGGAGGGGAGGGAAGGGCAGGTTTAAGCAGATTTCAGGTGGGCAGCTGAGAAAGAGCCTTTCCTTAAGAGAGCTGTTGGTGTTGACGACATTAGTAGTGTCACTGATGGAGAAATTCAATCACTTCCAATGAGGGAAAAATAATTGTCTTTCGAGGTACAATGGGTTGTTGTCATTTTCCTATGACACACTCCATCAGCTTTCAATTTCTAGCACAAAAGCCCTTCGTTCTTGCTTGGGCCTCTCTAATCTGTTGCAGTGAGCACTCATGGCAGATGTGGCATGGGCTGGTGAGTCGCCTGGGAACAGAAATGTTCAAATTGTACCAAAGTGAGAGCATCACACAGACCCCGCTGGGGTGGGAAAACCAGCTCGGGTCAGCAGTCAGTGAAATATCTCCTTAAGCCCCAGGTTCTGTAAAACAAGGCAAACAGTATGGTGAGGGGCTCGCGTAGCTTGGGTGGAGAGGTTTGGGGCGACCCCTGGCACCAGGGTCCCAGGCAGGTTGGGCACAGGGATGCTCAAACCTGCTGGGGCTGGAGGATGCAGCTTTGGCTCCATCATCCCCTCCAGTATCAGTGGTAGGGATGGCGATGGAGAAGAGAGGAAGGGGAGAAGTGCGCCACGGTGACTCAGAGCAGAGGTGTGCATGCTGGAGAGCCGGAGCTCGGCACGAAATGCTTCCCTGCCACTGGTGAAATAAGAGGTGATTAGCAACGTATCTCGGCATCCCAGCCATGGAGCCTTCTCCTCAGGCTTTTAAAGGGGAAATATATATTTTAAAATACTGCTCTAACAGGGAGAGGTAATGATGTGTTTCGAGGCAGAGATGGTATCATTCATAAAGCCCGTGCTGCTTAATTACATCAGCACCATTTAGGAGAGGAATGATTTCCCAGTGAGTTTTTGGGTTGTTTTCCCTCTGTCCCACTGTATCTCACCGTGGCTCCAGCTGTTTGTTGGGCTCTTTGGTATCTCTGTTTCCAGCTACGGCTTAAGGATGGCTGCCAGCCCTAGGGACTGGCAGACTGCCACTGTCACCAGGTGTCAGCTGCCCAAAGAGGCCCCAGAGGCTCAGGGTGGGCAGCATCATGGCACTGAGGTGATGCCATCCTATTCTGACCCGGGTTGGGGTAACAGGGGTGAGCAATGGGTTGATGCCGCTCGTGCTTTTGGGTCAATAGTCAACACTAGGTGACCCTATTTCCCTGCTGTCCTGGGTCACCAGCTCTACATTCAGTATTCCCGTGGTCTGGGGAAGATCTGCTGCCGTGCGAGATGAAGGACACTGTCTCCATCAGGCACATGGCTGTACTGCCCTTCCTGGGGCCACTGCGGGGACCCCAGGATTTTTCTAGCAGGGTCTTCCCCGATACGCTGCTGTCCCTTTGCTGAGCGTGCCGCTTGCCCCCAGACCTGCTGCCAGCCCCGCTGCCCTCCGGCCCTGCAAACCAGGGCTCATCCCGCCAGAGAAAAGCATTTGATGCTGGTTTTATCCAACCTTACCTCGTGGTGCTTTCCCTTCGCCTGTCAGATCCAGCCTGATGTTATTTGGGTAGGAGCAGAGGGGTGGGAGTTTAGAGAGGCAAAATGGTGCTTTTTTTTTTTTTTTCTTGTATTCATAAGACATTTCGAGTGACACACACAGACAATAATGTATCACTCAGCCTGAGTACAGCTTGAATGGTTTAAAAATACGCTCCTGAACTTTCCACCCCTATTCATGCACAGGCACCATCCCTTTGGGGTCTGCACTTTGGCAAGAACAAGCAAGGAGTTAAGCAGCTCGGCAAGGCGAGCTATTTATGGATGTTGCAGGCTCCCTGCTCTTCTCCAATACCCCATTCAATCCTTTAATTATCTGCAGTTGTTTCTTGCTGTGTCTCACCGCATGCTCTCTGGGGGAAACCGCTGGAGCTTTGCCAGTTGGTGGGGGTGGGGGGGTGGGGAGGGGGAAGACTCTGCCACATGGCCCAGGAAAATAAGGGACGCCGTGAGGTTGCTTATCTGTGGGCTGTGAGGGCAGCGGGGAGGCCAGGGCATGGCCGTGGGACCTTCTGGGACAAGGAAGCAGAGCTGATCGGAGCGACACCCTCGGTGGGCACTGCCTGCGGGGCGCAGGATGTAGCGACAGAAGGTGGGAAGGGACTTCCCACATCCCCGGGTTCAGTCCCCTGCGTCTCCAAGCCCTCCCCGTGAAATGGAGCCCAGAAGCTGAAAGCCTAATGTGTGAGAGGGAAGAAGGCAGGAGGGAGTGCGTGGCTTGCCAGCCTCTGACGTTGCTGCCCTCCAGACAGCACGGTTTCTCTACAACACTGCCAGTTTTGGAGAAGAGAGCAGCTGTTGCCAGGACTCTCTGCCTCTTGTTGTTCCCCTGGCGAGCCCGCCCAGCTGCAGACTGGCTCCAGGGTATGATGAAAGCTACCCCTGCCACTTCCCTAAACCCCCTGTGAAGATGCTGCTCCAGCATCGTAAAAATTGTTGTTAATCCACTAATAGTCTTTGAGTAAGTCGACCAAACAAGAAAAGAGATGAGAATAATCTCCAGCGCCTGGGGCTGTGTAGCTGTTAATGTAACCGGCTCTTTGAGCATCCTCCATACCCCAGCCTGCACCCCACCTCCCCAGGCGTTTTGCGCTCCCGAGACCCTCTCTCGGCACCTTTTCTGGCCCTTATGAACTGTGACAAGATGGTCTGGGGGAGGCCAGCCAGGACCAGCGCCTCGTGTCCCCTCCACGCTGCAGGGAAGATGGGCACTGGGAGAGCTGGAGGGGACGAGCAGCCGCCTGCCCACCCAGAGGCTGGCCAGCAGCCAGGCCAGGGGACTGTCCCCTGGGGATCTTTGCAGATCTGTTTGAGCACAGGGTGCGGTACCCCCCAGGGCTGGCACCTGCAGTCAGTGCTGTCGGGCTGGTAAGAGCTGGGGCAGTTGCTAGTTCCATTGGTCTCGGATAAGTTGCTCATGGGAGCCGGAGATTCCTAGACTCAGATTTTCGTATAGGTCTAGTACCAAGCATGGGGGGCTGTCTTCCCTGCCAAAATCTACCTGTGTCTCTCCTTCTTCCTCCAATCCACTGCCTTTCACTTCCCTTCTGGCTTATCCTGCCAGCACCAGTGATCCTGGGAGGCTCCTGGGTCCCTCTTCCCATTGCAAACCCTGGCCCAGCTCTGCACAGGGATCGCAGGGAGAGCAGGAATCTTTTCTGGGCTTCTCACCTCCTACCTGTGCTTTCCCCCAGCTGGGTGAGGGGGCCACATGTCCTGGGGGTACACCACACGTTGGCACCACTGGGGACTGGTGCTCAGACCCAAGAGCTTTTACAGACACGCACACACATCTGCATGGGTGAATTACCTGTCCTGTGCTTCTCCGAGCATCTGGGCTCTCTCAGCCATCCACTGTGCTCCCAGCCTGCTCCCAAGCCCATCAGCAGGGCAGGGAGGCTGCAGCCAAGCCCCTGCACAGTCCCAGCAGGCTGAACATAACCATCTCCATCTGCCACAGCAGCTGGAGGCGTGGGCAGCCCCTGCACCACACACCTGGGCTCGGGGAGCCAGTGGTGCCTCCATCTGCTCCGTCTGTGAGGAGCGGGGCTGAGCCACTGGTGCCCCTCCAGCAGCTTGGGCAGCGCGGGAGCTTGGCAGGACCACACAATCCCATAGGAAATGTCTCTGTGTTTAAAGAGCTCTTTCGGGTAGAGGCATGACTTCTGAAAAATGGCTGGGTACCGCAGGTGTCAGGGGGGTTTGGCTTCATAATCGTAACAGGGTGTGGGAGGGGGTCTCCCCTCCCTCTCTCTGGGCTCTTCATGGCATCTGTGCTCTGACTGAGCTCTAGATGGCCCTGGGCGAAGGCAGGACCCCAGCAGCCCCTGCACGGGGAGGGTGAGATGCTGGAAGGGTCCCCTGTATGCACCCCGTACAGCAGGGGTTTGGGGCTCCTCCCCCATGAGAGTGGAGGGACCCTTCCCCTGGAAGCCCATTTCTGGTGGGTGTTGATGGGTCACATGGGGCCATTCCCACAAAGCCCCCTCCAGCCCCCACGGGGACCGGGCTGTGGCGTGGGGAGCGCAACTGGGAGCCGGAGGTTCCCCCTCCTTCCCCGGCTCCACTCCGTGAGAGTTTGCTGTATTCTCACCTGATTAGTGGATTTGAAATACAGCCTTTGGCTTGGAGACCCAGAATAGGTGTTCGGTTGTCTTTACTCCGCTGGGGGCTCCTTAGTGGGTCATCGCTGCCCAACACAGCTGGCGCAGCACTGTGCCTTCCACGGGGATGCTCCGCCGGGATCCCGGCTTTGTGGGGGAACCGCACCCCGGCTCCAGTTCGACAGTGTCCCACTGAGCCAGGACAGCCACGCCGTGCTCCTCCGAGCTTCCCTGGGCTCTGCCTGCAGCTGTCACACCCCTAGGCCACCGCTTGTCCCTGCATTTCATGGGGAACAGCAGGTTTCCAGGGTGGCATCGGGACCAACGGGTAGTGACCTTGTTTTGTCACTTATGCTGTCATCACCAAAACACCCCAAAAAAATAGCTGCCCATAGGGGAGAGCTGGGCCCTCTGACATTTGCTTCGTTTTACAGCAACTAATGCATCCGGCAGCATCCTCAGGAACGCTGTGCTGTGCTGGGATAACCGAGCTCCACGCTGCCAGCAAAGCCACGGCAGCAGAGCTGCCTCCCAGGCCACCCTGGTGCCACTGGGCACCAGCCGGGCACAGGGCAGGACCTCCCCCAGGGGCCAGGGATGCCCCATGCTGTAACAGCCACTGCTCTCCACGAACTGTCTGCTCTGCAGAGAGCAGGGAATGTGTGTTCATTAAGTGACACTAATTGCTTGATACTTTTGCAGTGTTTCCTACCTTGTAAAGATTTGAGTCAAAAACCAGCGCCCTGAGGAACCACCTCTATTAAACTGATGTTCATTAGAGCTGACTTTGTGCTACCTCATTAGGCTTCTGTAATTGAAGGAGTCAATTGATTATCAATAGTTTCAGTTCCCTCTTCCCATGCCCACGAGGCCCTGCTGGGTCTTCTTCAGGGTCCACCATTCATTGTGTGGCTCAAACGCACCTCGCTGCTGGCAGCCGTGGACCGAAGCAGCTCAGGTTGCTCCATGCATCCCCATCTCCGTGCTGTGGCCGTCGGGATGCTGGCACTGCCGGCTTTGCTGCAGCAACGCTTTCCGTGTGGGTCCTTTGCATGGCAGCATGTTCACCCTGATTTGGCTCTAGCTGCTCTAAACTCTGTTTAAAATACTTGTGATGGCTCCACTTTCTGTATCTGTTTTTTAATGCATATGTATTATATTTGGAGAGGGTGCATGTGGGGGTTCATCTCTTCAATGACTCTCTCATGGGTGTGAAAGTGGAGCCTCCGAACCAGCTGCTCCCTGCGCGCAGGCTTGCTCTGCCTTGGCGGCATGCGTTCACTACTCCCCGGCCCACAGCGCAGGGGTGGGGGGCACAGCCCGCAGGGGGGGCCCGGCCGGCCGGCAGAGGCTGCGTGGGCACGCTTGCGTGCTGGTTTTCCTGTGCGTGGGTGCTCTGGCTGACTCCCTCGCGCAGACACGTGCTGCCTGACTCAGTCACACGTCTGCTGTTTTTAGAGGCAGCCTTCTAACACCCTGCCTCACTCAGCAGAAAATCATGGAGATGCTGTGCTTCCCCCTAGGCAGCCTGAATCCAAAGCCCCTGCACTCAGGAGCAGCCCTCGGGCTTTGCACCCTGGCCCTGGACAGACTATTGTGGTGAGAGGGCCGGCACACAGCCCTCCTGCCCTGTCCTGCCCTCGGGGTCTGCTTTCCATGCCTTCCCTGCCCCTGGGAGCAGAGCGCCCAGAGCATCCTCAGGTACCCCAGGAGCTAATACCCCATTGCTGCATCCAAGCAGAGGACCACAGGTGACATGAAGATGGTGACAGTGCAGCAGGTGAGCTGGGGATGGAGACGGGGATCCTCCCCACCCGTCCATCCTTGCCCCCTCCCCTGAGAGCACAAGCAGGTCTCCAAAAGCTGGAGGGTAGGGGTGCCACAGGCCATGTCGCTGTAGCCGGTCCTTATGCTTTTCCCTGGGACTTCAGGTTTTTAGGCAAATGCCACTGGGCTGCCCCAGCTTGGGGTCTGCGGCGTGTCGCAAGTGACAGCAGAGACAGCGAGAGGGTAGACAGACAAGGCAAGAGGAAACTGTTGCTCCCCACCTTCGTTAGTTTTAACTAACGAGCTGTTTATAGGAGCGACATGACACCTGCTTTGCTCTTTATAAATTCAATAATTTATGAAAGGTATTAAAGGCAAAACAGCCTCCCGGATAAAGCCTGTGATGCGTGCACTCTGGGTATTAGCCAAACGGGACAATGAGCTACACTTGAATAACACACGGAGATATTTACCCTCTCTGTCTATAAATTATTAAGGGGGTTTTTGCACATAATTACACGAGCTTTTATGTTTCTCACTCCCTGCTTTTAATCCTTTTTGGAAAGGCGCCAGTCACTTATGACAGGAGCTGAGCAAACAGCAAATGTTAGAGCTGGTTTTGGAGTTGCAGGAGAGGGCACCGGCCTGAGCCCACCTGCCTTGGTGGGTGCTGGGGCTGGGGGTCTCCCCTCACACTGCTGCCAGGGCAAGGATCAAAAGGCGTGAGCTGCTGGAGACCGGGCCAGGGCTGGGGACCAGGCCAGGGTTTGGCCCTGGCACAAGGTGCTCTTCCTCTTCGGGGTGGGTTCACAGAGGTGGCTGTGAAAGTGCGAAGTAGGCTCCGGCGTTTTAATTGCTCTCCAACTGTGCATGTAAATCAATGATGTGCAGATGTAATTGGGCATGCAAATGTCACTAGAAGGCTGTTTACATGTGCAGTGTACATTAGGGGAGCGTGTATGTGTGCAAAGCAACACTAAGGATATTAGTAATAATTACGCTTCCAGGGGTGTCCGGGTGCTATGTCCACTGCCTCCTCTTCTCTGGCCTTCGGGGAGCAGAGCTCCCTCCTCGCCCTGCCCCATGCCAGATCTCCCCTTCCTCGACCGACGTGTTTGCTCCCCAGTCCCTGCCCAGCCTCCAGCAGAGCTCGGCTCCCTCCCCTGCTCCCCAGCATTGCCTTTCCCTGCACGGCGTGCCAGGCTGGCTGCAGCCCCAGCCGAGGCATGCCCATCTCTCTGCCTAGCTCACCAGGCAGGGGCCAAACCTCTTTTAAACATTAAGGTGAAGAGCCCATTTCATCCCCACCAGGCACCGTGACCCTTTCCGTTAGTTGCCAAGCATCTGTGAGTCAGCCCCAGCGGGACGTCTCCCACACCACCTTCCCGTCCTCCTTGTCCAACACAGCCTTTTCTTTCTCTGCGTGGGCATTTGACACGACCCTCATGTCCTCCATGCTCACTGTGGTCTTCAGGCCCTCTCTCCTTTGTGTAAAGATCTTTAATCATTGCTCTTTGTCCCATTGTGTGGCTCCTATTCTTACACCAAGCTGTTAAAAAGCTGTCACTGTCATAACTTCCTTGTCCCAGAAATTATCTTTCATCTCCTGGATGTGGGCTACAATAGACACTGAGATGCTTGATATTATTAATACTGTCTGTATATGTGTCAATGAGCTTAAGAATTTAATGGAGCCTTTTCCCACAGCCTTTCAGCCAGCGTGTTTGGGCTGCTTGACAGAGCAGTCAAGCTATCAGGCACTTGAGTCAGGCTGACATTAGGACATGTGCCCTCTCTCCACAGCAGAGTGTTTCGGAGCAAGGGCTAATTTCCACAGCCTGAGCTCGAACAGGACAGGCAGTGCCCTGGCAGAGACCTGGCTGAGCTGGGCTGGGGCAGCCCCTGTGCTCTAGCAGCTCATCTCCCCTTCGGCGGCACCTGCTTGAGGGAGGCTACAGAAAGGCCCTTTTTTCTCCCCTTTCTACCTGTTCCCTGCAGCATCATGGAGGTCCTGTCATGATTTGAGATAGGCAAGGCACGATTTGAGACAGGCAAGGCATCTCCAACCTCTCACCTTGCTTCAGCTGAGCAGGGATGCCTGTGGGTGGGCTGGGCTGCATCTGCTGCCAGAGCAAGCAGCTTCCCAGCAGGCCCAGCTGGGCATGGGCAGCGCGGTGGGATCGCCCTCCGTGGCCTGCACAGCCCGAGCCCATGTCAACAGCGGTGTTGCATGGCTCCTGCCACAGCTGTCCCAAGCGGGCGGCTGGTGTCGAAGGATTTTTGGTACATTGCCTCCTTCTGCTCCAAATCAATCAGCTGACCAGGGCAAGGAGCAGTACAAGACAGTACAGAGAGAAACCATTATGATAATACTTGATAACGATCCTCAATTTCACTCAGGAGCAGCCGAACAATGCAGGATTTGGACTCCCTCCAGCTGATAATGAGAAGCCACTGGACTGACTCAGCCTGCTGTGAGGAGGCATCAGTACACATCCAGATGGCCATGGGGATGGGGGGGCAGGAATATCCTGCATTGCCCCTTCATCCCACTCCCCCCACACACACCCTGAAATGTCACCACCTCCAAGGAAGAAAGCACACGTGACCTAGGAACACGTTTCTCCCCTGAGTGACTGTGTCTGCAGGGGCCAGGTGCTCTCGGGCATCCTCAGGAACAGCTCCTGTTGCCCGGAAGGCGGCGTCCCCAAGGCGGGCAGGGGAGGTCTGTGTGCACGTGTTGTGCAAGGCACAACATGAGATGTCTGGGGCACTTTTCCATCCCCATCCCAAGCAGCCAGGAGGTTACAGCTGCCTTCTCTGGGGACTGGTTAATACTGGGCAGGACGGAGGAGGCGGCTGCCGGCCAAGCCCAGGGGAAACACAGGGCACCCTCCCCTCCTGGTGCGCAAGGGCAGGGTGGGTGCAGACCCTCCCTCTGCCCATGCTGCAAAGGGAGGAGGCTGGCGGGGCAGACAGCCGATCTGGCGTTCCCAGAGCTGGTGCTGGCAGTACTTCAAGGTGTGGTACATCTTATCTCAGCCTGGCATTTGCACGTATTTTCTCAGCTCAGCTTGTTAAGACAAAAGTGTGAAAATTTGAAAGAAAAGGAAGTATAATAATAATGGGAGTAATTAAAATCCATCTCCCTCCTGCCAGCTCAGCCCTTTCTAGACCTTTTGTGGGATTCCTGGACACGTGCGCTGAAACCAAGAGAGATGAGAACATCCCAGCTAGCCCTGTTGAGGGGCAGGTCTGCTCCCTGCTGCCCAGGTGGGAGGCTCGGTCCCTCACGCAGTGTGCAGGTGCCACCTCTCTGGGAGGGAGCTCAGAGCAGGGATAAACTCCTGCCTGCAGAAGGGAACCATCTGCCACAGCCCGTTATCATCTGAGGATGGCAGTGGCAAAGAGCTGGAGCATCTGTCTGAGGGATGAGGCCCCGCAGATGGACACCCAAATGTTCTTGCCACTCCCTGCAGGTTTTAAAGACGAAAATGTTTGATGAGGGCTTGTGAGCGGAGCTGCTATCTGTGGTGTCCTCTGCAGCCTGGGGCTACAGGGAGTTCAGGAGGAGATAGTGACGCTTGCAGGACAGGGATGCCCCTTGAGTCACTCCATGCTGCAAGAAAGAGGTTGACCCAGTTGAGTGGGTCTTTTTGGCCTCCCTCAACACCTAGGGTTGGTCTCCAGAGCATGGGGGAGGCCAGTGAAGGTGATGGGAGAGGGTAAAAAAAGCGTATCTACTGCAAAGCTGCCAGCTGCAAATAGATAGGGATTGTTAGCTGGGACAGGAGACCAGTGAGGTTTGGTTGCATGCTTCTGGCTTTCCCCAGCACTTTGTCACCCATGCTACACCACCTCGGGGACCTGAGCAGTAAGCTCACCCTTACCTCTAACTCTGAATGCCCTTCTACAAAAGTAGCCCCTTGCCAGGAATGGTAGCACCCAGTTATTCTGTTCTTTTTCCCAGTGTCCCATTGATGCCCTTCTCCCAAGTAACATTATGAACTCACCCCCTCTGAGCCACATCACTGCTCCTCTTCAAGCAGGACCTTCATACCCAGCATGTGTTAAGGGTGGGCTGTGTCACCGTCTGCGTGCGAGGTGGTCTCAGCCCTCGTGTTAATTGTGGTGGTGAGATGCTGGCCAGTGGTGGCCCGTGAAGGGCTGGGGGCAGCCTGACAGTTCCAGGTGGGTCTGAGCCTCTGGTGCTGTGCTGCTCACTGGTCCCTGGGGAATGCGCCTTGGCCTCACCCCTGGGCAGCTATCCTGACTGCTCACTGCTGTAGCAAACGGCTACACCAGGGCTGCGTGACGGCAACGTTCTGGTGCAGGGAGGCCACAAAGGAACCGCCAGCACAGAGCTTACGATGATGGGTTGGCAAATGCAGAAACGTGGGAGCCTTGGGGGCTTCTGAGCAGGCGCTGGTGCAATTCCTACTGCAGAGATCAACAGGGTTTGTTGCTGCTAGGATCTGCCTTTGGCCAAAGCATCCTTGGGGCTTTTGCAGTGAAGGACATGTTGCCATGCGGTGGGGTGAGAGGTACCCCTTTGCATTTGGAGGAAGGGAAGAGCCCAAATGGCAGCGTGGTTCCTTAGGGAGACAGGCGTCCTGGCTCCTCTTAAACTCTGGTGCCATGGATAGGGCCTTTGTGCTCCTGTGCTCAGCTAGGAGAGCCGTTACTAAGTGATGCTTGCTTCTCGCCGTGCTCCCCATCCTCCCTATCACCTCACCCCACTGCTGACCAACGTGCACCACCCTAGCTGGCAAAGCAAACCAGGGCTCTGCTCCTCTACAACGGCTGGTGAGCCCGTGCTGCCCTCGCTTCTGCTGCACTGCTCCCTTCGCTTGCCCGAGTCACACATTGCACGCGGAGGTTACAGAAAAGGCAGGTTTTGCGCAGGACTTTTCTATAGGAGAGGTGTGCGTGGATGCCATCTTAGCTCAAAAGCTCATCTCTGGTTCTGCGCCGCCGGGGTGGGGACGGCAGCAGAGCCAAGGTGGGAAAGACGGTCTTGGAAGGCCCCCTGCTTCCAGGCAGTGCATAGCATCGCTCTCCCATGGCCACCAGTGCTGCTTGCATGGCGTAGTTGCTGTATCTTTGTGGAAGGGCTGAGGGGAAATTTCCCTCTCTCACATCAGACGATGCCAGGAATGATTTGCGGGGGGGTTATTATTGAATACACAATGCCCTGCACTTTACTGGAGCTTTAACCATGGGGGAAGCATTAAAAACAGCATTCGGAGCTCTTAGCCTGTCTTTTGTCCTCTGTTTGTTTTTTCTGGCCGCTTTCAGATTGCTGGCTTTGTCTGTGTTTGTGAAGTGCTATTAACATCGATGGCATCGCTGAAATAGCCATAATAATAAGAGGCATCGATCTGCACTGAGTAAAGGTCTGAGGACCACTGAGAGGGGCCAGGCTGAATTTCCTTGATGTCGGGAGCAGAGTGTGCATGCACACACAATATGCTCTCACCTCCCCGTCTTTCTTGCCATGAGGATCCTTTGCCCGAGCCCACACAGGGCTGTGTGCCTGACGGGCACCCACCCCCCAGCCCAGCCAGGGTCTGCGCCCGCAGGAGGAGGCGGCAGCCCAGGGGTGGGCAGGAGTGCCGAGCGGGAGCAGGGAGCTGGAGTGATTCAGCCCTCAGCTGGCGAGCTCGCAGTGCCTACCCTTTGTTTATTCCTGCTCCGCTCAGAAGCTTGCGTGTGCTGTGCGGGAGGATAACAGGCTCTGCTGCGGGGAGGCAGTGGCTTCTGCCAGAGTGCGGAGGGGGGCTCGCGTTGCCCTGGGTTTGCTCGTAGCCCACTGCAGGGACATGGAGCTTGGGACAGCCACTGTGTCCCGTGCTCCATGGCACATTTGGTGGGCATTTGGCCCAGCTCTGGCACGCCTCCCGGCAGGCGGGGGGGGCTCATCACCCAGGAGAGACCTGGGGCGAGCACAGCTCCGCTTTCGCAGGAGGGAGGAAGGGAAGCCTGCCTGGAGGGATGCTCTGCATGGGAATCTCCACCCCTGGGCTTGGTTAAATGGCTGGTGGAGGAAGGCCAAGCTGCCACCTTCCTCAAAAGCTCCCAGTGGCTAAAAGAGCCGTCCAAGGGAAGGCTCATGGGATCCAGCAATGGGACTCCCGCAGAGCCTCTGGCCCCAGCCGGTGCCAGGCCCTGGTGCAGCGGTCTTGGGTCTGCTCTGGCCTGTGGCCAGCCACGCTGCAGGGACAGCTGGGCAGGAGCAGGACAGAGCGGGAAGTGCCCCAGGAGAGCCCTGAGAGAGGAAGCGGGAGGGGAAAGTGCACATTAGAAGCAAAGTTTGTGTCCATTACTGCCGGAGAAATCAGCCTCCGCTGAAAGAGCCAGCGCTGGGCAAATCTGCTAATGCTGCTCGATAAATCAGTGTCCATTATGGAAGGGGTGAAGCAGTGGGCAGCATCAGGAAGCTGTGCACTTAGTCCTGAATGAGATGCCACCAGCTTAGCGTGTGCTGAGCCTCTGAGGAAGCCTTTGGGATCCCCAAGTCCCAGATCAGTCCTCAGAGGCGTGTGGTGTTGTGTCGTCCCGTGTCCGCCCCCCCCCCCCAACCCCCTTGCAGCCCTTTTCCTCTGGGGAGGGGGTGCAGTGAAAAAAGAGGAGCAAAACGCTTTGCAGAGGTGGCTGCTGTAGCACGGAGCCTCCGAAACCTCCAGGGTAGCCGGGCACCTGCCCGCGGCGGGCTGGGCAGGGGCTGGGGCAGGGGCTAGGCGCCGGGGCGAGCGCGGCCCCTGCGGGCCGCCAGGCTGCGCCCCGGGGGCTGCACGGGGCTGCGGGGGCGAGCGGCCCCGGCCGGCCGCGGGGGCAGGTGCCACGACCCCCGCCCTCCGGCCGAAAGCGCCGCTGCCCGCGGGGGTCGGGGGGCTGCGCCCGCCCCCGGCTCCCCCCTCCCAGCCGCGCCGGAGCGGGGGAGGCGGCGGGAGGAGGGACCGGCCGCCGCCGCCGCTCCCGTCCCCGCACCGCCCCGCGCCCGCCGGCGGCTCCTCCCGGAGGGGAGGCGGGGGCCGGCGCGGCGGCTTTGAGCGCGGCCCCGCCGCGGCAGACCCGGCCGGCGGCAGCGGGGCGAGCGGAGCCCGGGCCGTGCCAGCCCGCCCCGGGGGGGCGATGCCGCCGCCCCGCAGCGCCGCCGCCGCCGGCCGCCCGGGGGAGGGGAGGCAGCCGGGGGCCGCGCGTCCCTAGGGCGGCCCCGAGCGGCCCCGGTGCCCGGCCCGGCCCTCCCCGGGCTCGGGGCTGGGGGGCGGCTCGGACCCGGGAGCGCCGGCGCCTCTCGTGCTGCCGCTGCGGAGAGGGGGAGCTGCGTTACTGCAGGTGGAGGCTTGGCGGAGGGGGGGCCGGGGGAGATGCCATTTCTGACCGAGGGAGACCGCCGGCGAGGATGAGATGCAGGTACGCGGGGCGGGGGCGCTGGAGCGGGGGGACGGGGGCTGGGGGAGCGGGGGGGGGGTCCGTGCCCCCCAGGCCCGGAGCCGTGGCGCTGTCCTCGGGGCCGGGACCTTGATGCGGGTGCCCGGCTTGCACCGAGGTGCGGGTACCGCGGGGAGGGGCCGGCGGGGCCGGGGGCTGCCCGCCGCGGGGCGTGGGGCTGGGGGGGTCGTGTGTCCTGCTGTCCTCCATCCCCTCCGGTGCTGCTGCCGCCGCCGCCCCGCCGTGCCCGGGCGGCTGCCCGCTGCTGAGCCCCCTCGCCCCCCCAGGACCCCTGCGCTGCCCCCCGCAGCCCCTCTGCAGCCAGGCGGGGCTGGGGTCCCGGCCACCCGGAGCTGACTCGCCCAGCTAAGGGCTGGGGCTGGGTGATGCTGAGGGGAGCACAGAGCTGCATCCTGATGTGGGAGCTCTCCTCCTCCTCCTCCCGGTAGTTAGGCAAGCCGGTCTGGAGCAGATTACATATTCAGGTAGGGTATGGCCGGGACAGCGCTCCCTGCCAGGGCTTGCTGGGGAGCAGGGGGATCAGCCTTCAGGCAGGCTGTGCCCGGCTCCCCGGCCCGGAAGGGTTAATTCAAGAGGAGGAATGGGCCCTCTGCCTGACCCCGAGGCAGAGGCACGAAGGGTTAAATACGGGCAGGGAGGGCTCGCCAGCCCTGGGTGACCAGGCTGGAGGCAGGAGCCATGAAGGGGGATAATTTTTCTGGGTGGGGGCTAACCTCTCCATCACCAGCCCCCCAGCCTGGAGGCAGGTGAGTCGGGGCCGTGGGGAGTTACTGCCTGATGGGATGGTCCCTCAGTCGCCGGGGCGGGGGTTCTGGGAGCGCTGAAGGGTCCCCCAGCCTGGGCTCAGCCCCACGTACAGGAGCCAGGGAGGAGAATGGCAGATGCTGGGGAGGGTCAGGCTGCCAGCATGGGCTGAGCCTTCGGTTTGCGTCTGGCAGAAAAAAGAAGGGGTTCATGTTGAAGGGGCTTCGCAGGGCAGACGGATTTTGAGGATGCCCAAGAGCCTGCTGGCCAGAAGGGCTTTGGGAGCCCTCCCGGGCAGTGCCATTGCTTGTCACGCTCTGATGCTGTGTGTAGGTTATCGGATTTTTCACCTTGCATCTTGGATGTATAAATAGGTAGAGGCATGGTTTGCTCCAGGTGCTGGAGGTGCCACCTCCGAGAAGAAATAGGAGTGTTGGTGCCGTGAAAGTGATTTGCACTAGGAGGGAGGGATGGTGGGTGAGCGTGGGCACCGGTGGGATGAGGTCTCCTCGCCGCCGGTACGTGCTGTTTGGCGAGCTGAGGCTGTGCCGCCTCTCTCTGCCTTCACTAGCCCAGCTACCGCCTGAGCAGTCGCCATCCACGGTCCTTCCCAGCAAGCGATCCTGCCTGCTGGCCTGCAGCAGGGGACTGGTGTGACAGCCCCACGCTCGCACCCAGCCCAGGGTGCAGAGCAGCTCAGGCATCCCCAGGAGCAGCCCCACTCCACAGATCTGCTCCTTCTCCCTTCTGCCTCCATCTCCCCTTCCCCTGCACCACCTACCGGAGCCCTGCTCTGAAATGATATCCCTTCCCCAGCCCCATCCCAGCCCTCCCGTCAGCCTTAACCCTTTCCTCGCTGCTCTGCCACTTGCAGCAGCCCTGACCTGACCTTCCTGCCTGCCGGAGCAGCAGCGTGGAGGTGCCATCAGCCAGCCCACCGCCACGGGGGTGCAGGGGTCTCGGCAGAGCTGCCTGCGCGGCCCAAGCCATCCCACCTCAAAGGCAGCGACCCCAGCCCCACGCCAGCCCCATAGCCCAGACCTGTGTGCGACCCCTTTCCTCCATGTCCCTTCACTGGTTTCAAGCGCACGCCTTGTCCCTCTCCTGGACCCCTTGCAAGTGCCAATGGCCAGTGACACCTCGTGCCTGTGCCAGGTGCCACAGAGCCGAGGGACAGCCTCACTGTCCTGGTGCACAGAACCCGTGCTGTTCCCCTGCCCATCTCAGCCCCCTGCCCATCCCAGCAGCGTGGGCTGGGTCTCTGTGGGAGGCGATGTCTGGGCTGGCTTTGCCTTCTCGCCTGCTGCTCCTGGCTCCTGGCGCACGTAGCTTGGTAGCTTCATACCAGGGAGGAGAGGTGTGCTCTGCAGCTCGCCTAGCAAGGCTGGTGAGCAAGGCCCAGAGGGAAATGTGTCCCTGGGCTAAAGCCTCTGTGTCTTCCGGACACACTGGGGCAGTTTTCCTGGTAGCCAGGCTCTTCTGCTCCCTCCCCAGGGCCTGCACTCTGGGACAGGGACAGAGGCTCCCTGGAGGCAGCAGTGTCCCTGGTGGGCACTGTGCCGGTTACCAGGAGCAGGAGGGGGCTTCTCCTCCTCTCTGGGCCATGCCTCCCTGGCCAGCAGCTCGGGGCAGTGGCACCTGCCTGCACCAGGCGTTCGGGAGGCTCCCACGGGATGGGCAGGAAGCGACTGGAGGAGATACTGGAGCTGAGTTACAGCGCCTGGGGAAGAGTCAGGTTTTCCAAGCTTCTTTGTGGAGGCACTAATTACAAAACCAGCGGTTATACTTCTGTAATACCGTACCATGCTGCAGTTACTCTACACCTGTAACGTAGTTAGTCTGTGATACCTCTAATGACCACTGTTTCATATCACTGGAAGGTTAGCAGCATGACTGGATGACTTATTATTCCTTTAGTTTGCTACTTCATACAGTCACTGTAACGATGCTGAAGTTGATACTGCTTGATGTATGTAACAAGTATAAAATCCTGTAACTTGAGGTTTTATTTCAGGGGTTGATAAATCACTTTCTAATAAGGCCACAATGATAGTGTAATAATAGTGTAATTACAGTTGCTGAATTATAAAGCACAACTGAACCTACTCAGGCTCAATGAGGATTAATAACCTCATCAGGTGTTGCTTCACGTGCGTGGTTGTTGCTGGGCTGTGATGGGCCTGGGGGTGTTGGACAGCTGCTGGGTGCGGTGACAGCTCTGGGGTGACACCTGTGTCGGGGCTGGAAGTTGGACCCCATCCTCTCGAGGTAGGGGAGGACGTGTTTGCAATGGGCACATCTCTGTGAACGTCCTGGTGGAAAATGAGACTCTGCCGACTCTTTTGTGAAGCTTCAGGTGTGGAAATGGCTGGAGAGACACTTTTCTGTGTCACCTCAGAAGAGTCCTGCCAGCCCTTGGGTCCCCCTTGGCTTGTGGCCCCTTGGGCAGTTTGCTTGGGCAGTGCTGGCGCTGGGGTGGATGTTAGTGGTGCCCTTGGCTCTCCTGTGGTACATACTCGCCCTTTATGCTTGTCACTGGCCACCGTGGCAGTGGTTCTGGGCCAGCAAGAGGAGGGCACAGCCGGCAATGCAAGTCACGGCACAGCTTGG